>NC_041383.1:551270594-551369408 GCF_002162155.2 Triticum dicoccoides
GGTTGGTGCCACCAACCGGGACCAAAGGCCTCGTGCTGCCCGTGGCCAAAACTTTAGTCCCACCTTGCTAGTTGAGAGGGGCGCGCAGTGGTTTATAAGCCCCACTGCCGCAACCCTCTCGAGCTCCTCTCGATTGCAGGCTTATAAAAGTTTTTGAGTTGATTCCTTTTACTATTGGAGTTTTATAAAAGCTTTTTAGTTGATTCTTTTTGCTATTGAAGGATATTATAGTTTTGTTTTAGTTGATCATAACAGAATATTTTAATTAATTATTTTTAGTTCATTCTTTTTGCTATTAGTTAATTCTTTTTGCTTTTAGTTCAGTCTTTTTTCTATTACTTCATTGTTTTTGCTATTAGTTCATTATTTGAGATAAATGACCCTTAAATTGAAAAGCACTACAAATGAACTCTGAAAAGGTTGACAGTTGGCATGGTATAATTATTTCACCCACATAGCATGTGCTAAAAAGTTGAGAGGGTTACGACAAAAACTGGATACAAAACAGACAATCTCTTTGGAAGTATCAGGGTTTCGGACGAAAACTCATCTGTTACAAAGGGATTTCATTTGTTCAAATGTAACTGCAGTGATATTATACATCAAAGGCATCATCATAATAGTTGTTGATAGAAAGTCTTCACTTTTTCTTCGCTTGTGTTCTTTGCTTACTGCACCGTAACCATGGATAATCTTCATCGTTTCACAGGATGCTTGGGTCAACTTTGACTTTGAAGGGAGGAATTTCATGAAACTTTTCATAATCTTCAGACACGTCTGTCTTGCCCTCCAATCCCATGATGTCTCTTTTTCCTGAAAGAACTATGTGGCGCTTTGTCTCATCATATGATGTATCCGCTTCCTTATCTTTTCTTTTCTCGGTTTGGTAGACATGTCCTTCACATAGAAAACCTACGCCACATCATTGGCTAGGATGAATGGCTCGTCTGTGTACCCCAGATTGTTCAGATCCACTGATGTCATTCCATACTATGGGTCTACATGTACCCCATTGTCGGCATCCTAGACTTGGGGGTATCCAGACCTGCCTGCCTACGGCCCACCATGCGCGGCTCCATCGACGGCTTGGTATGGCCTAGCTTCGACAACAACACAACAAGACCCTCGTGAGGGGCCAAGCCTCGCGAGGCAGACAATGCCAAGACCCCCGAAGGAGTTGGCCTCCTCAAGAGGGCTCCTGAGGGGTAGAGAGATCTATGCAGCTACCTCATGAGGCTCAGCTGACATGAGCCATGACGACCAAGGCCAGGCGAGCACCAGGAGGGTACAGAGTGCAGGTTTCCTCTTCGGTGCAAGAGAGGCAGGCCACAGGCGCGGAGTCTCGAGGAATCAGCCAAAGGTTTCCATTCTGGTGCAACGAGACCAAGACCGCCAGGACGGCAAGACAGAGGTCATCACGAGCCCACCACAGCGTCACGACCAGAGGCTTTTCGCAGGCGAAGACCACTTTTGTCAGGATAGACTGTACTACTTGTCCCCTTTCAAATCTTGCCGTTGTGGAATCCCTTCCCGCTCATATTTGGGAGGAGGACCAAGGCACTATATATAGGGATTAGCCACCACCATAAAGGAGGATCAATTCCTTCCCAAGAAACACACCACACCTCACCTCTTGAGGCTTGTTCATCCTTGTACTAGTTCATCCATAGCCCCTCGAGGCAATCCACCACACCACACTAGACTAGGGTATTCCACCACAACGGTGGCCCGAACTAGTATAAACCTCTGTGTCTTTGTGTCTCTATGAGCTTTGCATGCTAGGCTAGGGAGGATCGCGAGTAAGCAGGCTAGGCAGGTTGAGATCTCCGCACGCACCCTAGTTTTCAAACCTCTCACGGGTTGCCGGACCCATAAATCTGACATTTGGCGCGCCAGATAGGGGTGCATCAGATCCTTTCCTCCGTTGTTCAACTAGTCTCTGCTCCGACATCTCCATGGCCGACGCACGCAGGGCTCGCGCCGAGCATCGGGCTGCGGTCGCTGCTCGCGTCGCTCAGACGGCTTCAGCAGGTGACGGCTGCACCCGTCGCGCTCCTTCTCTGATGGCCAACGCTGCCACAGGCCCTGCCGGCCACGAGCAGCAAGGTTCATCGCTGCACCCGTCGATGCGCCGTGATGGCCGCGCCGCTACTCCATCGCTCACCCCAGCAACTTCATCATCCCACGCGCGTCGTGGCCAGGTAGACCCGCAGGCCGCTCTGCTCATGGCACGGGAGCTCCTTCGATACCGTCCCATGGGCGACCTCTATGAGGAGTGGCTCGAGCGCATCGCCGAGCTCATCAGTGTCGCGCATGGGGTCTCCGACAGGCCGGCTCGCTCGCTGCCTCAGCAACCACCTGAGGCGGGCGACGTCGCGCACGGGGCTCCTCCTCCGCCTCCAGCCCAGGGCGCCATCGTCGAGCCAAGGCGTATGGCTCCACGACGCGACCCGCAGCGCCCGGCGCGATCTCGGGACGACGTGAGCTGCTAGGTGGTTCCACGTCCCCAAGGAGAAGCGCGCGTGCTTCCAGCGCCCCAGCACCAGGCTTGCGAGCCGCCACAGGAGGTGGCGGTGCGTGTGCATCAAGATTATGTTCCACCCCCTCGACGACCTCCGCTGGCCACGGCAGGATGTCGTGCGTTCACTGCAGAGCTCCACAACTTTGTTTTGCCGAGCAAGTTCAAGACTGACCTGCCTCCAAGATATGATGGCACCGCAGACCCTGCCGAGTTCCTGCAGCTCTACGAGCTGAGCATCGAAGCAGGCAATGCGATGAGAAGATCACGGCAAACTGGTTCCCAATGGCCCTCAAGGATGGCACACGTTCTTGGCTCCTGAACCTGGCCGAGGGCTCGGATTCTTCCTGGAAGGAGATGCGCAGCCGCTTCATCGCCAACTTCCAGGGCACTCGTGACCGTCCGCCGGCCGCGGGCGACCTGCACCATGTCAAGCAGCAACCTGGAGAGCCCCTGCATAAATATATCCAACGCTTCAACAACGTCCGCCTCAAGATTCCCAACGTGCGCCTCAAGATTCCAGGAAGGGTCTATGTAAGAGCTTTGATTTAGCAATCCCACATACTCAACTATGATATAGTCTTCCGTGATAGCTACCACTCAAAGCATATTTTTAGAACAAATAGCATCCATCAAACACAGAGAAAGATAGGGGCTTAATGTTTCGCCTCCCAACTTATTTATCATATAGATAATTGTCAACAATAATAATTCATGATCAAATATATTTGAATAGCCATATATGCTTAGATCTTTCCCCATCACATGATGCTTGCCAACTAAAGAGTAGGTTGGAATGAGAAGGAATACTACTGACTCTTGCATAAAAGTAAAAGATAGGCCCTTCATAGAGGGAAGCAGGGATTTGCAGAGGTGCCAGAGCTCGAAGCTTTTAAACAGAGATGAAAATAATTTTGAGAGGTATGCTTTCATTGTCAACATAACAACCAAGAGTTCCCAATATCTTCCATGCTACACACATTATAGGTGGTTCCCAAACAGAATGGTAAAGTTTATACTCCCCCACCACCAACAATCATCAATCCATGGATTGCCTGAAACAACAGGTGCCTCCAACTAACATCAATCCTGGGGGAGTTTTGTTTGCAATTATTTTGATTTGTTTTTGATCTTTTGATCATAGGACTGTGCATCCCAGTTACCAGTCATTTTCATGTGAATGATGAGCGGAGTCCACTCATCGTCAGAATAACCCACCTAGCATGGAAGATACTGACAGCCCCTAGTCTCTACATGAGCGATTCGGGCATACGGAATAGATTATTATTAGAAGGTTTAGAGTTTGGCACATCCAAATTTACTTGGAACGGTAGGTAAATACCGCATATAGGTAGATGGTGGACACTCATGGAAGAAACTTGGTTCAAGGAATTTGGATGCACAAGCAGTATTCCTGCTTAGTACAGATATTTTGGCTAGCAAAGGATTCTAAATAGCAAGCACCACATGTTGGAGGATCTATAACAATATAACTTCTATACAAATATACCCAAGCATAACTCATTACGTTATCTTCCTTGTCCAATTTCAACTAATTTGCTCAGGTTTGGAAATAATTAATGGGGCTCACAATCATAGAAGATGTCTAAGATAGTATATTAATATGTGAAATCTCTCTTCCTTCAATATTCTTTCATGAATTGTTCAAGTGACCAATACAATGTTTGCTAACCTTCAATAAATTTACCACCTCTACTTCTTAGATGTGAAGTCATTACTCCCCATGGGATAAGTATATGAAACATATATAATTTCAGATTTTTGATATTCAAATCATTCAACCATTTACTCATAGGATATAAGTGAAGCACATGAGTAAATGGCAAACTACTCCAAAAAGATATAAGTGAAGATCAATGAGTAGTTAAATAATTGTGTAGCTATGTGAAGACTCTCAAACATTTAATTTAAGATCTTGGGATATTATTCAAACAGCAAGCAAAGAAAAATAAAATGACATTGCAAGGATAACACAACTCATGTGAAGAAGCAAAAACTTAGGCTCGACTGATACTAACTGATAGTTGTTGAAGAAGAAAGGTGGGATGCTTAACGGGGCATCCCCAAGCTTAGATGCTTGAGACTTCTTGAAATATTATCTTGGGGTGCCTTGGGCATCCCCAAGATTGAACCTTTGTGTCTCCTTAATTCCTCTCATATCATGGTTTCTCTATTTCTCAAAAACTTCATCCACATAAAACTCAACAAGAACTCGTAAGATAAGTTAGTATAAACCAATGCAAAACCTTATCATTTTCTACTGTAACAAATCACTAAAATTGTTATTCAACATTACATACTAAATATTTCTACATATTTAATACTCCTATCCTAAAATAGAATCATTAAACAAGCAAACATATGCAAACAGTGCAAACATAACAGCAATCTGCCAAAATAGTATAGTCTGTAAAGAATGCAAGAGTATAAATACTTCCCTAAATCCAAACATTATGCCAATTTACCACACTGTATAATATTTATCAGAGCGCAATATGCAAAAAAGTTCAACATTTTATCATTTTCTGACTTTTCTAGGGAATTTTTGCAACAGCGGTAAACTTTCTGTTTTGAAACAGCAACATGTATATTTGCAAAATAAGCATGGTAAAGGCTATCCTTGACATTTTTATTGAAAATAAAGATGAAAAACATTATTCTAAATAACAGCAAGAAAAACAAAAGAAAACAAAATGACGCTCCAAGCAAAACACATATCATGTGGTGAATAAAAATATAGCTCCAAGTAAAGTTACCGATGAACGAAGACGAAAGAGGGGATGCCATCCGGTGCATCCCCAAGCTTAGGCTCTTGGTTGTCCTTGAATATTACCTTGGGGTGTCTTGGGCATCCGGTGCATCCGGTGCAGGATCAACACAACTGTTACTGTAAGCTATCCTAAAGGTCTTACTTGGCACTCTATAAAACATGATTACTACAGTATCACAATCACGTGGACACACAAAAACAGTAAAGTTAAATATTTAGTTGTCTCTCAACAAGCGCTTTTCTTTAATGCCTTTTTAGCTAGGCATGATGATTTCAATGATGCTCACATAAAAGAGATAAGAATTGAAACATAAAGAGAGCATCATGAAGAATATGACTAGCACATTTAAGTCTAACCCACTTCCTATGCATAGGGATTTTGTGAGCAAACAACTTATGGGAACAATAATTAACTAGCATAGGAAGGAAAAACAAGCATAACTTCAAAACTTTAAGCACATAGAGAGGAAACTTGATATTATTGCAATTCCTACAAGCATATATTCCCCCCTCATAATAATTTTTAGTAGCATCATGAATGAATTCAACAATATAAACAACACCTAAAATATTCTTTTCATGATCTACTTGCATAGAATTTTTATTACTCTCCACATAAGAAAAAATCCTCTCATTCGGAATAGTGGGAGTATCATAAGAGACTAGAATACTATAAATTGTTTCCACGTTAAAAGAGTAATGCTCAGAAAAAGGGTAATCATAATCATGACAAGTTTTATAAATATAATCGTCACTACTGTTTAGAGCATAAGTTTCATCACAATAATCATCATAAGTAGCAACCTTGTTCTCATCATAATCAATTGAAACCTCTTCCAAAATAGTGGATTCATCACTAAATAAAGTCATGACCTCTCCAAATCCACTTTCATAAATATTATAAGATTCAACACCCTCCAAAATAGTGGAATCATTACTTCCTAAAGTTGACACTCTTCCAAACCCACTTTCATCAATATAATCATCATAAGTAGGAGGCATGCTCTATCATCATAACAACTTTGTATATCAAAACTTGATAGGCTAAAAATATCATCTTCATTAAACCTAGCATCCCCAAGCTTGGGACAAACACTAATTGCAGCAAATATATTCTCAAACATGGCATTCTCATCAAACATAGCATCCCCAAGCTTGGGCCTTTTTATATCATAAGCATAATCACTCTCATCATTAATAGTATGGATAGCACCAATAGTATAGCAATTATCATCATCACAATGAGTAATAGGAGCAACATCATTTGAGATGGATACCTTTCTACCTTTGCTTCTTGCTCTTTTATTTTTCTTCTTCACAGCATGTGTGGGTTTAACCCTCTTTTTTGAGCTCCTTATTATTGAAATTGGTTGAATAGAAAGCTCCTCCTCATTACCTGATTCATCATCAGAAAAAATAGGAGGATATTGGGAAGAACATACCCTTTCATTAGTATTCTCTTCTTCTATTTGCTTTCTTTTCTTTATGTAATTGGCAATATAAGGATTTTCAATGCAATTCACCGTACAGTACATATAAATTTCCTCTAGATCAATATCAAGGAATTTCTCAAGGTTATATTCTGGAATATGCTTTGTTGCACGTTTCAGTTCATCATAACCCAGAAGCAAACTAAGTTCATTGTGATGTGCAATGGAAATCAAGTCATCACAATTTTTGAACACGATTCGATCATGAAACAATTTTCATCGGAGATTTAAATGGCCATGTTCATTGCAAAGTTCACAAGCACAAACATCTAGCCTCTCTTGCAACCATTTAGTTTCTAAATACTTATGCCTCTTGCAAAACCTATCTTCCCTATTCGGTGTGTACTTGCAAACTCTATGCACTCCACAAAAGTTGACATGCTTATAAGAGACATTTTCATCATAACTAGTGCAATCATCATTAGTACTATGGATATTCAAAGAGTTCATACTAACAACATTGCAATCATGCTCATCATTTAAAGATTTAGTACCAAACATTTATAGACTTCTTCTTCTAGCACTTGAGCACAATTTTCCTTTTCATCATACTTACAAAAGATATTTAAAAGATGAAGCGTATGAGGCAAACTCAATTCCATTTTTTTGTAGTTTTCTTTTATAAACTAAACTAGTAATAAAATAAGAAACTAAAAGATTCGATTGCAAGATCTAAAGATATACCTTCAAGCACTCACCTCCCCGGCAATGGCGCTAGAAAAGAGCTTGATGTCTACTATGCAACCTTCTTCTTGTAGACGTTGTTGGGCCTCTAAGTGCAGAGGTTTGTAGGACAGTAGCAAATTTCCCTCAAGTGGATGACCTAAGGTTTATCAATCCGTGGGAGGCGTAGGCTGAAGATGGTCTCTCTCAAGCAACCCTGCAACCAAATAACAAAGAGTCTCTTGTGTCCCCAACACACCCAATACAATGGTAAATTTTATAGGTGGACTAGTTCGGCGAAGAGATGGTGATACAAGTGCAATATGGATGGTAGATATAGGTTTTTGTAATCTGAAAATATAAAAACAGCAATGTAACTAATCATAAAAGTGAGCATAAACGATATTGCAAAGCTAGGAAACAAGGCCTAAGGTTCATACTTTCACTAGTGCAAGTGCTCTCAACAATAATAACATAACTGGATCATATAACGATCCCTCAACAAGCAACAAAGAGTCACTCCGAAGTCACTAATAGCGGAGAATAAATGAAGAGATTATTGTAGGGTACGAAACCACCTCAAAGTTATCCATTCTGATCGATCTATTCAAGAGTCCGTAGTAAAATAACACGAAGCTATTATTTCCGTTCGATCTATCATAGAGTTCGTACTAGAATAACACCTTAAGACACAAATCAACCAAAACCCTAATGACACCTAGATACTCCATTGTCACCTCAAGTATCCGTGAGCATGATTATATGATATGCATCACACAATCTCAGATTCATCTATTCAACCAACACAAAGTACTTCAAAGAGTGCCCCAAAGTTTCTACCAGAGAGTCAAGACGAAAACGTGTGCCAACCCCTATGCATAAGTTCACAAGGTGAACCCACAAGTTGATCACCAAAACATACATCAAGTAGATCATGTGAATATTCCATTGTCACCACACATAAGCATGACAAGACATACATCAAGTGTTCTCAAATCCTTAAAGACTCAATCTGACAAGACAACTTTAAGGGGAAAACTCAATTCATCACTAGAGAGTAGAGGGGGAGAAACATCATAAGATCCAACTATAATAGCAAAGCTCGCGATACGTCAAGATCGTATTACCTCAAGAACACGAGAGAGAAAGATCAAACACATAGCTACTGGTACATACCCTTAGCCCCGAGGGTGAACTACTCCCTCCTCGTCATGGAGAGCGTCGGGATGATGAAGATGGCCACCAGTGAGGGATCCCCCCTCCGGTAGGGTGCCGGAACAGGGTCCCGATTAGTTTTTGGTGGATATAGAGGCTTGCGGCAGCGGAACTCCCGATATGTTCTGCTCCTCGATGTTTTTAGGGTATATGGACATATATAGGTGAAAGAAGTCGGTCAGGGGAGCCACGAGGGTGGGGGCGCGCCTAGGAGGGTAGGGCGCGCCTCCCTGCCTCATGGCTTCCTTGAAGCTTCCCTCACATCTACTCCAAGTCTCCTGGATTGCTTCCGTTCCAAAAATAACTCTCCCTAAGGTTTCATTCCGTTTGGACTCCGTTTGATATTCCTTTTCTTTGAAACACTGAACTAGGCAAGAAAACAGCAATTTGGGTTGGGCCTCCGGTTAATAGGTTAGTCCTAAATATGATATAAAAGTGCTTAGTAAAGCCCATAAACATACAAAATAGATAATATAATAGTATGAATACTTCATAAATTATAGATACATTGGAGACGTATCAAACAACTATAGAGCCTCACGGCACCGCTGACGACGCCTGGCGGCACCCGCAGCAGCGCTTCGGCTTCGGCATGAGCTCGGCGGCACGTAGCTGTTGTTGATCGACTTCGGAGAATCGCTTGGCTCAGGAGAGTCACTCGATTACCAGGAGCCGTCGCTGCTGCTGGACGAAACGCTGAAGGGGCGGCAGCATATCCAGCACCCATCACGGCGTCCCTTGAGTTGTCTCCCCCGGGGTACCACTCCAGCCGTTCGCCCCGCTCATTGAAGACCTTGAAGAACAAGATGCCCGCGCCATCATACTCGAAGTGGATCGCGAGGGCTCCCTCCGCCCGGCAAGCCCGGGGAACCTCGCCCCATCCTCGCGTCATGTAGACGTCTCCGGATGGCACCACCTTGACCTCAGCCCCGGTGACCAGGCTGCTGTACCCATCGTGATGCAGCCATAGATCCACCGATCCCCTCGGAGGCAGTTCACTGGCGAAGAACCGCGGGAACCGGATCCAGGTATCGGGAGGCATCGCCGCGAGCCCACACCACGAACTTGCGTGAGCTATCCTCAGCGTGGGTCCGTGGCGCGGCTCGTAGGCCAATGGCAATCATGTCGTCCTCGTGAGGCGACGCTCGGCAGTGCACTCCTTCACCTTGCGCCCGGGCGTACAAGGGGAGGGGGAAGCTAGGCGGAGGCCTCGATTACCAAGGTCTAGCCACCTCTCGTATCGCGCCAGCATCATCATGGAGGTCGAGTCCCTTCTTTGGCGGGAGAGGATCCGGCTCCTCCCTAGGGGCCTCCCCTTTCTCTGTCGTAGAGAACCTCCTGATCGGCGCCCTAGAAGCAAGGAGAAGAGGAGGAGGAGCAAGCAAGAGCAAGATGAGAGAGAAATGGGCAAGGGCTCTGCCCACTCGCACGTTTATAGCCGGGAGAAGGTAAATCCTCGGCTTCCCACGATTTCTAGTAATGATGATCCTTTCTACATGCAGCATGCAGTTGTCAAGTCGAGCAGTTGCCGAGGCAGCATGGGAAAACCGAGTCGCCCACGTCCAATCAATCGCCAGCATCATCAAGGCCGCAGGTGGTTAGGGCCCGTGGCGCTCTGCACTTGACCCTTGGCTTCGCCCGAAAGCCAAGTCCGAGCGCGCCTTGGTCCCGGGGGCTACTGTCGGCGTCCTAGACTTGGGGGTATCCAGTCCTACCTGCCTACGGCCCACCACGCGCGGCTCCATCGACGGCCTGGTACGGCCCAGCTTCCACAACAACACAGCAAGACCCTCGCGAGGGGCCAAGCCTCGCGAGGCGGACGACGCTAAGACCCCCAAAGGAGTTGGCCTCCTCAGGAGGGCTCTTGAGGGGCGGAGAGATCTATGCAGCTACCTCATGAGGCTCAGCTGACGTGAGCCATGAAGACCAAGGCTAGGCGGGTGCCAGGCGGGTACAGAGTGTAGGTTTCCTCTTTGGTGAAAGAGAGGCACGCCACAGGCGCGGAGTCCCGAGGAATCAGCCAAAGGTTTCCATTCTCGTGCAATGAGACCAAGACCGCCAGGACGGCAAGACAGAGGTCATCACCGAGCCCACCACAGCATCACGACCAGAGACTTTTCGCAGGTGAAGACCACTTTTATCAGGACAGACTATACTACTTGTCCCCTTTCAAATCCCGCCGTTGTGGAATACCTTCCCGCTCATATTTGGGAGGAGGACCAAGGCACTATATATAGGGCTTAGCCACCACCATAGAGGAGGATCGATTCCTTCCCAAGCAACACACCAGCTCAAGAACACCTCACCTCCTAAGGCTTGTTCATCCTTTACTAGTTCATCCATAGCCCCTCAAGGCAATCCACCATACCACACTAGAGTAGGGTATTACACCACAATGGTGGCCCGAACTAGTATAAACCTTTGTGTCTTTGTGTCTTTATGAGCTTTGCGTGCTAGGCTACGGAGGATCACGAGTAGGCAGGCTAGGCAGGTTGAGATCTCCGCACGCACCCCAGTGTTTGAACCTCTCACGGGTTGTCGGACCCAGAAATCCGACACCCGCCTCCTGATAGATTGACCCATTTGCACTTAAATAAAGGGACCTTAATATCATTTCCATAGTCAAGTTCCCACATGTCCACTATGTAACCATAATATGTGTCCATTCCCCTCTTGGTTGCTGCATCAAAGCGGACACCACTGTTTTGGTTGGTGCTCTTTTGATCTTGGGCGATCATGTAAAATGTATTCCCATTTATCTCGTACCCTTTGTAGGTCATTACAGTCGAAGATGGTTCCCACGCCAACGACTACAGGTCATCGTATACAGTGTTGTCACACCTGAGACGTGTTTGGAACCAACTGCCGAAACTCCTGGAAACAGTGCATCATAATGAACTTCCGCTTCATACACAGCCAAGAAGGAAGGTTATAGATAGATAGAGTCATGGGCCAGGTGCTGTGATTGCTGCTCTGCTCCCCGAAAGGATTAATGCCATCCGCGCTTAAACCAAACCATACGTTCCTTGCGTCACCTGCAAACTCCTCCTAGTACTTTCTCTCGATTTTTCTCCACTGTGACCCGTAAGTGGGTGCTCTAAACTTCCCGTCTTTTTTACGGTCATATCTGTGCCATTGCATCGACTTGGGATGCTCTTTGTTTCCGAACAAGCGTTTCAACCGTGCTATTATAGGAGCATACCACATCACCTTGGCAGGAACCCTCTTCCCGGGGAACTCGTCGTCAACATCACCAGGGTCATCTCGTCTGATCTTATACCGCAATGCACCGCATATCGGGCATGCGTTCAAATCATCATATGCACCACGGTACAGGATGCAGTCACTAGGGCATGCATGTACCTTCTGCACCTCCAATCCTAGAGGGCAAACAACCTTCTTTGATGCATACATACTGTCGAGCAATTCATTATCCTTTGGAAGCTTCTTCTTCAATATTTTCAGTAGCTTCTCAAATCCTTTGTCAGGCACAGCATTCTCTGCCTTCCACTGCAGCAATTCCATTACGGTACCGAGCTTTGTGTTGCCATCTTCGTAATTGGGGTACAAACCTTTTTTGTGATCCTATAGCATGCGATCGAACTTCACCTTCTCCTTTTGACTTTCACACTGACTCCTTGCATCAACAATCACTACAAAAAAAAGACACATCCGTGACACTTTGGGCCGAACGAATTTTTTTTCTGTCATACTTATGACACTTCTATGACGATAATTGTGACAAAACCCCGTATCATCATAGATGTGGTGGTCTCCTACTTCTATGACGAAAAATCATGACAGAACATGGGATTTTCATCCTAGGCAGGCCGGAGACGCAGCTGCATGACATTCTTTGGGCCGTCCATGCCGGAAAAAACCGTGGTAGAAGCGAGGGCGAGGAAAATTTTGGGGAGTTCCCGGTTACGGTGGGTGGTCGGGGGCCGAGCGATGCGTGTTTCTCTCATACATGTACGCGCGTGTGTGTGAGGTGTTGGCTCTAACTGAACCCGAGCGAGGCATTGGGCTCTAACTGAACCCGAGCGATTGCATTGCAGGATACGCATTACTGAACCCGAGCGATCGATCGATGGCTGTTAACTAAACTCGATCGAGCGATTCCTTTGCTACGGCTGCTAACTGAAGCCGATCAATGCTGCCCCTGGGTGAACAGTGAGTGTTGCAGGGGGGTTGGATGAACAATGAGGACTGGGGGTGGATGAACAGGACCCCGTGGCGTTGCCTATGGATGAACAGGACCCCAATCGATCGAGCTGTATGCACAGGACCCCGTGGAGGGCTGGATGAACCGGACCCCGATCGAACGACCCGGTTAGGGCTGGATGAACAGGACCCCATGGAGGGCTGGATCAACAGGACGACCCCGTGGAGGGTTGGATGAACAGTAGACGGTGGAGGGGTGCCCGTGGAGGGGTGGTTGAATAGTAGCCGGTGGAGTAGCGCACGGTGGAGGCTGGATGAACAGGAGCCCGTGGAGGCTGGAGGAGGTCGCCGGTAGCCCGTGGAGGCTGGAGGAGGTCGACGGTGGACATGAACGATATCCAGTGGAGTCCCATTTTGTGGTACGCCATACCCCTTCCGATGAATAGGACCCCCATTTCGACTGTAGCGCTCCAACACAGGTCCATTTCATCCGTTGTGCGGTATGCCATACCCCTCCCGATCAATAGGACCCCCATTTCGACCGTAGGAGGTTCGTTTCCTCCGTTTTGCGGTACGCCAGACCCCTCCCGATGAACAGGATCCCGTTTCGAACGTGGTCGGTCGAACACAAGGTTGTTTCCTCCGTTCTGCGGTACGCCAAGCCTCGTTTCCATCACCTGTTCCGTCCAAGCCGGTTGGCTCCCACGCGTTCCGTTGCCTCCTGATGAACATGATGCATTCCGTTGCCTCCCCATGAACACGACGATGACACAGTTTCTCCGTTCCGATGCAGCCATGTACACGAGCCCTGGCCGTACGTATGCGCGAGTAGGCGTTCAAGACCCCGCCCGTATGTATGTATGTGGCCGTATTTTCTTTCTTGCACCCTAGCCATTGTACGTACGTGTACATGCTATGTGCGCGCCTCTACTACGACACGTGCGCGCCTCTACTACGACACGTGCGTGCCTCTACATCCACCAGTATGTACGTACACGTTCGCGACCAGAATGACAACGCTACGTATGCTTCGACCAGGTGGGTCCCGACTGTCAGGCACTTCCTTGCGTGCAAAGATGAAGCTGGTGGGTCCTAGCAGTCAGGGGGGCGAATCATTGTTTTTGCCCGGATGCACTTCCTTGTGTGCGAAGGTGTAGCTGGTGGATCCCAGCAGTCAGGGGGGAAACATTTTTTTTTGTGAAATACGGTGGCCCGTCCGGTGGGTCCCTGCTGTCAGGTGGAGGAATAATTATTTTGCGCGTAATAAGGAGGCACTTCCTTGCGGCCGACATGGACCCAGCTGTTAGCCTCTCCACGCATAGTACTCTTCCGATGGAAGTCGGTCATTGACCACATTGACCACGCCGCGCCGAGAGCACCACGGCGGTAGATGATAGTAAGGCCTTGGAAGGGGACGACGCGGAGCCGGGGAAGACCAGGAGTGGATGCCCACGCGAAGAGGAGTAAGAGGGTTCACTGGTTCGGCTGCGATGTGAGGCTGCCATCGCCGCAGAATAACAGGGTGTGTGGGTGAGTAGAGGGAAGGCATGGCCAGCGGTGGGAGTAGTAGGGGGTGGTGAGGCCTCCACGGCATCACAGCCGACCACGGGAGGCAGGAGCACGCGGCATGACCGGCGCTGGTTTGGGCGGCTGGAACAAGAAGACCAGAGGTTGAAGAAGCACTACGGCCGTTGGATGGACATCGTACTGTCACTGGAGCTAGAATCGTTCATATTGACTAAGTTGACAAAGCCCTCCATCCCCGTCAACTTAGTTGGCCCACAAGTCATCCTCCCACTATGGTGGGTCCCAGCTAGCAGGGGGGTATTCATTTTTTTGTGCGTAATAAGGAGGCACTTCCTTGCGTGTGAAGATATAGTTGGTGGGTCCAACCTGTCTGCGGGGGAACGTTTTTTCGCGAAATACAGAGGCCCTTCCGGTGGGTCCCAGCTATCAAGTGGAGGAATCATTATTTTGTGCGTAATAAGGAGGCATTTCCTTGTGTGCGGCCGTGGACCCAGCTGTCAGCCTCTCCACGTATAGTCCACGTCTGATGGATGTCGTTCGTTGACCACGTTAACCAGGCCGCGCCGAGAGCACCATGGCGGTGGACGACGGCGAGGCCTAGGAAGGGAACAACATGGAGTCGGGGAAGACTCGGCAATGGTTGCCCACGTGGTGGGGAGTATGAGGGTTTACTGGTCCGGGTGCAGTCGCCGGAAAATAACAGGGGGTGTGGGTGAGTAGAGGAATGGCCTGGCCATCAATGAAGTAGGGTGGGGTGGTGCGGCCTGTGCGGCAGCACAGCCGACCATGGGAGGCGGGAGCAGGTAGTCCCACCGGAGCTGGTTTGGGCGGCTGGAGCAAGAAGATCATATATTGAAGAAGCAGCACGGCCGTTGGATTAACATCCAACAGTCACTGCTGCTAGAATCGTTTGTGGACTAAGTTGACAATGCCAAAGTACATGTCAACCTAGTAGACCCACAAGTCAGCCTCCAAATCTGTCCCAAACGGCATACAGCCCGAAATTTCTAGCCAGATTCAAATTAATTTTAAATCTAAATATACCTTTATTTAAATTCAATGAAATTTTACATGCACAAAAACAATGAAATTTAAAATATCGAAATTCGAAAGAAAACAGTATTTTGGAACTAATTGCCTGTTTGTTGTGTTTTTTTCATTTTACAACCCATTTATTATTACTTATAGCCCATTTCTTATTACTTATAGCCCATTTCTTATTACTTATAGCCCATTTTATGGGCAAAATGCATCCCTCCTCGTCTTGAAAGATTTCTGGCCCAGCAGGGCTTAGAAAAGCAAGTAGGCCTACGTTGGTTATTCTGCAAAAAACAAAATAGCTTGCTAGCCATTTTTAGAAAGGAAAAAACAAACTGGGCCGGTCATGTACTAAACATATGAAATAAAAGCCTGGGCTAGACGGGCCATGGATCCCGCACAACCAAGTTGATACCCTTCTCCATCCCAAAAAAACAAAATTACTGCGCGCTGCTGGGTCCCTACTATCATCCTCTCCCTGTACAGTCACCTCCTTATTCCTCTCGGTTGTTGACCATGTTGACAACACCGGAGTGCAGCGCCACGGCGAGCGAACCAAGGGGGAGGACGATGGTGAGGCCTCGGACAGGAACGAACAGGAGCCAAGGAAGATGCGCTGAGTTTTAGGGTGCGATGTGGCCACGATGCATGCGCGGCAGCACAGCCAGCCATGGGAGGCGGGAGCAGGCGGTCCCGCCGATGCTGGTTTGGCTTTGGTGGCTCGAGGAAGAAGAGACTGAAGAAACACGACAGACGTTGAATGTCAATCTAACGGTCAAGGTTGGCACAATCGTTTGTTGAATAAGCCGACACCAAGTAGCATACTTTTATATATATAGGAAGAAAAGAAAAACTGGGCCCATTGGCCTGATAACATTCCCGAAATTGTGACCGTTCGATCTTGTGTCGCAACTAAAACTGCGAGGAAAATGCGTTCGTCTGCCGTCCTCCTCACAGGAAACATTCTCCACATAAGTGACTAGCACCCTTGGTTTTCAACCGAGAGGTCTTGGGTTCGAGTCCCAGGAACTCTCAACTTTGTCCTCCTTCCTTCCTCACAAAAAAAGAGGGAAAGAAAATCAAAGACTTGGGAAGGCGTACAGAACAAGCTAGTGTACCAGTAAAGAGACGTTGCCGAGTTTTAGAAAAAAGAGAGACGTGCTCCTGTAGCTGGTTTGAATCCAAACCTAGACTATGACTATATATGGTGTTATGCTACTCTGCAAGTAATGAAACTGACATATCCAACGTTCACTTCTCCTCTTCTCTACTTACTCTGCCTAGCATCAGAAGCTCTGGCCGCAGCAACCATGTCCGCTGGCTGCTCGTTCACCTCCTCTTCAGCAGGCAACAACCAGATATGCGCCAAGTCGCCACCCGTACCATCGCCTGTGGGTCTCATCACACCCCCGCCGACACGCGCACCGCGGCTGATTGCTCATCGCAACCCACTGCCGTTGGTGTGGTGCCACTGCTGCAAATCATGCAGAGTCATCCGTCGTGTCTCAACCACAATCCTCAACCCTGGCCGAGTCTTCTACAAATGCCTGAATCATGGGGAAATAATATGTTTAAGTGTTGTTCTGCTGCTTTCAGTTGCTGATTTTTTTTAATAGTTTGGTTGGTGATCTTCCAATTTGATTCGTGCAAAAAAGGGAAGATTCGTGTGATTTGTATTTCTGGGAAGTTGCTGATGTGGGGGAATGCAACTACTCTGATTATTTTGTTAGCCGAGAAATCCCAATACCAGCAGGTTGGGGTGTTGGACAAGTAACTGAAGGAACGGCAGAAGAGGAAGATGTAGAGCAAAAGGTTAAAGATGCAGTTCCTCTGATCATGGCCAAGCAACAGCTACTGGACGGCCTTGATAGCAATGAGGAGATGAAAGAGCTTGTGAAGATAATGGGCAAAATCGATGTGCTCCGTAGGATGATTGTCTCTTTATTTGCAGTGTATGTAGCACTCGTGATGTATTCAGTGGCTATGACATGAGCACTTTGCTGAAACTAGTAATGAATGAAACCTGTGTAGCAGGCTGGGTGTAGTGTTGTGAACATCTAATGATTTCTATTAATGGAAATCAGGGGGTATCCCCTTTTGTTCATAAATAAATAAATAGCAGAGGCCCTGTCGGGTCAGCTTTGTTCTCATTCGAAGGCGTCGAGCAAATTGCAGTCCAACAGCAAACTATGTCATCAAATTCAAGTTTCACAGCCAAATATGAGTACAACTAAACAACAATGTCATCATGGTTTAGTTGTCATACAATCACCAAACACAAATCAGCATACATAACAAGTGATGTTCTCACATCAAAATACTAAATAACATGATGATCAGGTTTCAGTTGTCATAGCAAACACAATTTCACATAGTAGATAAAAAACGTCTTCTGATAGGCAAATACAACAAAAGCAATGTAATCATCATCCGCAATAGCAACATCAACATATTCGCCATGTGTATCAGTCTGAATCATAATTCCCCATGGTGTCATCTTCTTCTTCGTCCTCAACATCCTCGAACATTGGCTTCTTCTTGATCAACTCTTGTATGTCCACAGCAGGACAGGCAATCTTTTCGCCGGCATCATTGATGTGATGGTTCTCAAAGATATTAGGAACATCTATGTTATCTTGTACATCAGGAGCAGTGTAAGCATCATCTTGTTGTGCAACTTCATTAAATGAATTCCTCTGCTCAAACCTTTGCAACACTCTCTAGTCATCGCTACATGAAAATGTGTCTTCTAAGAAAAATATTTGTGTTGCTTGATTTGCCAAAATAAAAGGCTCGTTGGTCTGGTACGCCGCCTTGACATTGATGGATTTGAAATAATCATTAGCTCTGGGTTTTGCGATCCTGGAAAATAGGTTATACCAACGACAGCACAACAGAACCACGCACCGATGATCCTCGAAACTGGAGATATACTGCAACTGAACAATGTCTGTTATGTTAGCATACATTTCAGTTATCTCTTTGTCATATGTATACGTGCTCATGATGGCACTATTTTGTGTCCTCCTGCCTTCGTCTCGTGCAAGGGTGTTGTAGCGCACATCTCCAATAATGCAAGATTCATAATGTCTTACCCGAGTATCAGGACCCATTGCTAGTGAGTAAAGGGCATCATCAACTACCTGCCCATCCTCCCGCATCTTCTTAACCTATGGTTAGAAAATAGACAAGCTGATCATCTTATGTACTCAATATATTTAAAAAAACTGACAGTGCAATTCAAAAGCTTACATGGCTCTTAAACCATTTCGCAAATCCTACCATAACTAGTTTGTCAATGTTTCTTGGATTTTGCGGCAGTAACTCCTTTTTGTAGATGCTGCACAACATAGTGATTGTGTCAAACATCTAAATATATAAGAATGTGCAGCAAGTTTAGTAGATTACAATGTATAAGCTGCAGTACTGCACTTACTTGATATAAGGTAGTATCCCAGGACAATTATTCAACACATACCAAACCATTTTGTCCAAATCTTTAGGTTTGTCCTCTTGTCGACTCTTCCCTGTAACTCGAACAGAATAATCGAAAACATTGAGCCCGGGATTGTCTTCACCCACCTCTTTGCTAAGCTGATCAGCTGTTTCAATGTATTTTGAGTAGAATGTCAACGCTTCTGTAGCAACGTAGGCCTCTACAATGGAACCCTCGGGTATAGCTTTATTCCTAACATAGCCCTTGAAAGTGCCTAGCCGCCTTTCAATAGGGTACATCTAGCCATACTGTACTGGACCTCTAAGTAGTGCCTCATCAGGTAGATGAACAACCAAATGCACCATCACATCAAAGAAGGCTGGAGGATATATCTTCTCAAGGTCGCATAGGATAGTTGGTATCTTGTCTCTAAGACGCTCCAAAGCATCTATCCTGATATTTCTACTGCAGAGTTCCCTGAAGAATTATCCCAACTCTGCAACTGCTCTGTATAAGTCAGGGCGGCCCAATCCTCTAAGGATAACAGGTAAAACCCTTTGAAGTAGGACATGGCAGTCATTAGTTTTCAACCCTTGTACCTTGTTTCCATCTGCACTGACTCTCCTTTCAGGATTGGAAGCAAATCCATGTGGGAATCTCACACGTGACAGGACCTCGCAGAATTCTTTTCTTTTTACCTTGTACAAGAGGTACACGGCTGGTTCCATATCCTGTGGTTTACCTTCATCTTGCACCTGCAAATCCTGTCTGATACCCAAGTGTGTCAAATCAATCCAAGATTTTAAGATATCTTTCGTCTTGCCTTCAATATTAAGAAGTCTGCCGATAATGCTGTCACATATATTTTTCTCGATGTGCATCACATCAAGATTATGCCGCAGATCCAAATCTTTCCAATACTCCAAGTCCCACAAAGTGGACATGCGGGTAAACAATAATCTCTCTTCTCCCCTCACATGCTTCCTTTTCCCGCTACCATTACCAGGATGGTTTCCTGGTGTAATATGCCTGACCTTCTCTAATTCCACTTGCAACTCATCGGCGGTGAGCCTCTTTGGCGCATCACGGTTTTCATGCTTTGCATTGAACACATGTCTTTGGTATTTTCTAGGATGCGACTTGTCCTTGGCAAGGAAACAACGATGTCCAATGTAACATATCTTGCTAAGTATTGCGTATGACAGCAGTTTCCTATCACAGGAACACATGCATTGTAACCATGTGTCATTCGCCCTGACATAGTGCCCAAAGCCGGATAATCATGGATGCACCAAATTATAACAGCACGCAGAAAGAAATCAGCTGGTGGGATGTTGTTGGAAATATGCCCTAGAGGCAATAATAAAAGGATTTTATTTCCTTGTTCATGATAATTGTCTTTTATTCATGCTATAATTGTATTATCCGGAAATTGTAATACACGTGTGAATACTTAGACCAAATACATCCCTAGTAAGCCTCTAGTTGACTAGCTCGTTGGTCAACAGATAGTCGTGGTTTCCTGACTATGGACATTAGATGTCGTTGACAACTCCTAATGATGTGATGGACAAGACCCAATCCTAAGCATAGCACAAGATCGTGTAGTTCGTTTTGCTAGAGCTTTTCCAATGTCAAGTATCTCTTCCTTACACCATGAGATCGTGTAACTCCCGGATACCGTAGGAGTGCTTTGGGTGTACCAAACGTCACAACGTAACTGGGTGACTATAAAGGTGCACTACAGGTATCTCCAAAAGTGTCTGTTGGGTTGACACGGATCGAGACTGGGATTTGTCACTCCGGATAACGGAGAGGTATCACTGGGCCCACTCGGTAGTGCATCATCATAATGAGCTCAAAGTGACCAAGTGTCTGGTCACCGTATCATGCATTACGGTACGAGTAAAGTGACTTGCCGGTAACGAGACTAAAGGATGTATTGGGATACCGACGATCGAGTCTCGGGCAAGTAACATACCGTCTGACAAAGGGAATAGTATACGGGATTGATTGAGTCCTTGACATCGTGGTTCATCCGATGAGATCATCGAGGAGTATGTGGGAGCCAACATGGGTATCCAGATCCCGCTGTTGGTTATTGACCGGAGAGCCGTCTCGGTCATGTCTACATGTCTCCCGAACCCGTAGGGTCTACACACTTAAGGTTTGGTGACGCTAGGGTTGTATGAATATGAGTATGTAGCAAACCGAATGTTGTTCGGAGTACCGGATGAGATCCCGGACGTCATGAGGAGTTCCGGAATGGTCTGGAGGTAAAGAATTATATATAGGAAGTGCTGTTTCGGCCATCGGAAAAGTTTCGGGGTCACCCGGTATTGTACCGGGACCACCGGAAGGGTCTCAGGGGTCCACCGGGTGGGTCCACCTATCCTGGAGGGCCCTGTGGGCTGAAGTGGGAGGGGAACCAACCCCTAGTGGGCTGGTGCGCCCCCCCTTGGCCCCCCTGCGCCTAGGGTTGGAAACCCTAGGTGGGGGGGGCGCACCACTTGCCTTGGGGGGCACTCCACGCCCCTGGCCGCCGCCCCCTTGGGAGATTGGATCTCCCAGGGCTGGCGCCCCCCTGGGGGCCTATATAAAGGAGGGCAAGGGGGAGGGCAGCCGCACCCCTTGTGTCTTGGCGCCTCCCTCCCCTGCTACACCTCGTCCTCCTCCCGCAACAGCTTGGCGAAGCCCTGCCGGAGTTCTGCTGCATCCACCACCACGCCGTTATGCTGCTGGATCATCATCAACCTCTCCTTCCCCCTTGTTGGATCAAGAAGGAGGAGACGTCATCCGCTTCGTACGTGTGTTGAACGCGGAGGTGCTGTCCGTTCGGCACTTGGTCATCGGTGATTTGAATCACGGCGAGTACGACTCCATCATCACCGTTCTCTTGAACGCTTCCGCACGCGATCTACAAAGTGGTATGTAGATGCAATCTCTCTCCCATGACTCGTTTCTTAGATGAACTCATCGATGGATCTTGGTGAAACCGTAGGAAAAATTTTAATTTTCTGCAACGTTCCCCAACAGATGCTATATAGGTCTCGAGTGAGAACACCCCTCCATAGTTGTTAAAGTTCCTCCACAAGAGGCTCCATGAACAAATCAAAATCCTTTCCAGGACTTTTTGGACCTGGGATGAGCAAGGCCATTATGTAGTTTGATTCTTTGGTGCAGACATTTGGAGGCATGTTGTAAGGGATAACAAGCACTGGCCACATGCTATATGTGGCGCTCTGGCGGCTAAATGGGTTAAATCCATCTGAAGCTAAGCCAAGTCTAATGTTTCTCGGGTCAGCAACAAACTTTTTGTGTTTATGACTGAAGCTTTTCCACTCACTATCATGAGATGGATGGCTCAATACATTCTGATCTCTGTACTCCTGGTTCCTAAAATGCCACAGTACATCCTCTCTTGTTTCAGCATCATGAAACAACCTCTGCAATCTTGGTATAATTGGAAAATGTCTCAGAACATTATGAGGAATCCTCTTCATAGCATTGCCATCTTTCCATCTTGATGATTTGCATTTCGGGCATTCACTTAAGTTGGCATACTCCTTCCGGAATAGAACAAAATTATTCTTACAAACATGGATCATATCATATCCAATTCCAACTGCACGATGGAAATTCTTCATTTTACTATAGGTGTGTGGCAGCCCAGATGCATGTGGGATAGATTTGCGGAAAGCAGCCAACATCGCATCGAATGATTTGTTGGTCATCCGCTCAGATGTCTTCACCTGGAGAAAGTTGACCATAGCTGAGAATACTGACAGCTTATTACCTAGGGTGACAGCCACGTTGCATTGTTCCAACATGCATGCCCACCGTTTTTCTTCTGCAGGTGAAAGTTCACAGAATGCACGAGCATTTCGTAGCATTGTTTCAATGTTGGTCAAACTCACTGGCTCCGCCAGCACCACCTCCTCCTCCTCTTCCACCTGAGCATCAGGCAGACCAAGATGGTGATCTGCTGCTTCCACGTAGTCAATAACATTGACGTTCACAGTTTCACCATGATGAACCCACCTAGTATATGTGACCGACATCCCATACAAGTGTAGATGATTTTGCACAGTTGACTAGGGTCTTGTAATTGAATTCATACAACTGCTACAGAGCAGAGCACATCTGATTTTGGACCACCGTACTCAGCTCTGATAAAGTTCATGAAGTTTTCAACCCCCTAGACATATGTAGCAGAGAATCTTCGAGAAGAAGTTATCCAAGTCCTGGTCATCTGTTAGACATACAAATTAGTTCTTCTACTAGATATTACAGGAAAAACATATATGCTTTTTTATGAAGTCTAGAAAAAAATACCTAGGTCGATGTTTAAAGCTATGGCAAGATATTTGGACGAGCAGATCTAAGTAACGAAATATATGTATAGCTAATTCAGCAAACAGATTTGAGTGCTAAATTATGGCAAGCTGTTTCAACAGTCAATGAGGCTGAGCACATAGCCATCGAACTGTCGAAGGCCATCGCAGCAACAAATATCGAGTATAATACGGTGTAGAGCTATTTCACCTAACAGATTGGCTACTAGACCATGGCAATTTACATCACAATAAATATATGGCATGATATTTTAGCAACTAATCGGCCTTGGCATGCCATCTCAGCTAAGCAGATTGAGTGCAGAACAGGGCAAGGAAGCTTCTTAAGCAGAGCATATTGATTGTAAACTACTTCGGCAAACAGTGAGATTAACAGCGTCTATCAGCTAACATTCAACACTAAACCGACATGAACAGGGCCTCAGTCTAGAATGCGCGTACCGTGGGAGAAGCTGACCACCATGCGTCTCCACACGAACATCGCCAGCGGTGGCGGCACTGACCGCCGTGCGCCTCCACAAGAACGTAGCCAGCAGTGGCAGCGCGGCTAGAGGACGGCAGTTTACGAGAGCGTACTGTGGGAGCAAGAGGATCATCGTGCGTCCCCTCCACAAACTGCGGCACCGACGTATCGGTGCAGCGGGGAGGGCGGCTTTGGCAAAGTGAATGGAGTAGAGGGGGCGGAGGGAGGGGTTTGGGGAATATTATTGGCTAGTTGGCCAAAGTGCGGTTGAATCGGATTTGGGGGGAATTTTTGGGTGGGGGGCGGGGAGGATTTTCGCGTGGTGGGCGGGGGGAGTTTGGCGCATGGTCGGTTTCTCCAAGTGCAGTCCCACGTATCAGTGAAGAGGCAAGCCGAAGCGCGTTCCGTTTATTTGAGCCGTGTGTAGGACCGAACGTGTGTGGGGTGCGATGCAACCGCGACAGGAGTGCTGCGAGTGTACTGCCTTTTTTCCTTTTAAACTAGGTGCTTCGCCCCCTCAAAAAAAAAGTGTTGCTTCGCGCGATCCATCGATACTACTACTAGTAATCCGGTAATCCCGACTAAAACGGCGCGGCCGGGTCTTTTCCCGCGTGATATGCTGGGAGGTTGGCTTAGTTTGGTTTTTAGGACGAGTAATGCTACACCTACGTAATCCCAGTTACGTAATTAACGTAATGTGAAAGATGTGAGCTGTTGATTATAGATTGGGGGGAGGGAGGGCCCACCACCATGAAAATCAGGGGAGGAGAGAGAGAGGCAATTTACGTTAACCCTTTCGTAGGTTCCCGTAGATGTAGAAAGATGTGAAATGCGTGAATGTGTAGTGGACGTACTATTGGAGTGCCTAAGATAAATTGTGTATGTATAGACCCTATGTGTTTATTTTACTTCGCATGTTAGATTTGTCTCAGTTCAATAAAAAACGGAGTTGGTGATGATGGTGTGCCTATCATCCTGCAATATAGGTCGTCCGATCTATATCTAACGGATAGGAAGGAAACTATGACAATTTACCCGCACTCCTCTCCACATTTGCAGATAAGGCTTTCCCTCATTCATCCTTTTCTCCCACAAGATCTTGATCTTGCATGCAACGCACGGGCATCTTGCTAGTACTCCTACAATACACTATATTATTGTGAAAGTTCATATACACCGGCCGAAATTAATGCAAACATGGCAGATTTTCATTACATTTCGAACTTTTATAGGACAGAAAAATAAAAGAAACCCGACCCTAAACCTATTTTGCGACGGTGACCGACGTCCTCCATCTGCGATCTCTATGTACAGGGGCAGGGTTCAAGACCCGTGAAGTGAAGGTGCGGTCTCCGGCGAGGAAGAGTAGAACATGGGATACGGACCGGCCAGTTGACACACCATGCCCTGCCGCCTCCCATGCCCTACTCATCCTCGCAGGAGTCCCCGGCCTCGGTGGTGCCGGACGTTGGATGGCGGCAAGTAGGACGCGTGGTTGATGGTGGTCCCGTCGTTGGCTGCTAGCATGGCCACCGCTTGTGCAGCCGCGTCCGTGTCCGACTACACTGCTATTGCGTCGCGAGAAGCGACTTGAGCGAGGGCGGCGACCTCGAGCTTCATCCCCAAAGACAAGCACTCCAGCAGAGCGTTCGCACTTGTGGTCATGGCGGATGTGGTGCCAGGTAGGAGGACGATGCGCTATGGTGTGGAGGCTAGCTAGGCGTTGCCGCTTTAAGTAGTGCATTTCGGTGAGGCCAAGCGTCCGGGAGCGTCATTAAGTCGCCGGAGTTGGTTCCTCGGGCACCGAGCCTCTTAACGATGACATACGAATTGACGGTGTGAATGCAAGCAGCTGGCGCCGACTCAGAACGCACCGCGCTACGGCGCGAGGGGCGAGGGTTTTGGTGTGCAAGGGTAGTCAGCTGCGGTCCTGGCAACGTTGGAGACGCCCTTTGCTCACATGCGATCCTCGCATGTCATTGAAAAAGCAAGACGACCCGGCATGGTCTCAGGTCCTGAGGATGCAGTTGGCCACGCTACACCACTCCCCGGACACATCGCGGCGCCCCGTGCATCCTCGACGAGCTGGGTGTTGGTGTGTGTTTGGATTGTGGCCAAAGTGCACCTTACCAAAATTTTGGTCATGACCCAAAGATTGGTCTTTGTTTGGATGGTTGCCATTTTTTGGCATGCCAACAAAATCTAACCAACTCTAGTTCATTTTTCTTGCCAATGTCGGCCAAATCATGGGCAACCAATACCTCAACCAAAATTTTTGCTACCCAATGCTTTGATGGGGCAACCTTGGGCACAAACCAAACATACTATTGGTCGCGCCACAACACTAACGCCACCCTCGGCACACTGAAACCGACCATGTCTAGCAACGATATGAGCGTGTCACTCACCACGGTCGCTGTGTCCAGAGGCGGTGCTGGAGCTGCGCCATCTTGTTGGCCCCAACGACCCACATGAACGGTTGTCGGTGGCGAGGATGTCGTGGGCCAGCTCCTCCATTGGACTAGTCTGCGCTACGTCGTCCCGACAGGTGTGCCCCTCATGTCGGTTTCCCTATTTTCCCGGCCATATTCGAGCGTCAGTGCTCCGCGTTGCGCATTAGGCCTTTCACTATGTAGGCCAAGCGAGACAACTTATTGTTTATTTGAGCCGTACAAGTATAATCATGTGGCGTTTGCTTATTTCTCATTCCTCTCCAACCCTCTTCTCCATCGATCATGTCTCCCTCTGGTCGAGTCCATCTTCCCGCATGCCTCATTTGAACATTCCGCCGAGTATCATTCGCATGTACCCGCCCTAGTCCTCTTTCATTCGATCTCCGGACCCCGAGATGAAATCGAGAGAGAACGAGTCGGGGCTCGTGATACCTAAGGCGGATTCAAAATTTTGAACCGGTGATCATAGCATCCGCAAATCATATATAAAGGGTATTCAATGTTCGTTTCATCTTTGAACGTACAATATACTCCCTCCTATCCTTTCTAGTTTACATATAAGTTTTATGTGTAGTCAAAGTATCTCTACTTTGATAAAAGAAGTATCAACATTCAACAACGCCCAATCAATATTGTTAGATTCATACGTACTCCTAGATTTGTACTCGAGATGGTTTCCAATTTGTTTTCAACCACGTGAATGTGCTTGTTCTCGCGCATGCTCTTCCTACTAGGATTTCGCCACGTATAGCCAGTCCAATAGTAACTTTTTTCAGCTCCCTATCCAATGGAGTACTGACAACATATGTACTAGAGTATGCAGTGCTCATAGTATTACTCCCTCCTTCCATTTATATAGGGCCTATGTGGAGGAGAGAGATGTGAAAAAGTAAGGGGAGTGAGCTCTCATGCAAGAGCCTTAGCTATATACGCATTCCTAGTTAAATACAATAAATATGAAGAAAGAGATAGAGAGGAGATGGAAAAAAGTACTAATACAATAGCCAACCTTATATATTTTTTGCAGGAAATAGCCAACCTTATAGCCCACACTACCGTATGAGTGCATATAATAGATGATGACTATTGATGACATGGCAGTCCCTCATAGCCATCGACTGGCTATATTATTAACCATGCTCTAATGCATTTTTAAAACCGCATTTAACTATTGACAAGACAAATAGTACATGAGATGTATAATGTGAAAATTATATCATTGGAAACTCCTTTCACATACGAATTTGACCGTATGCTTTGTGTAAGTTTCATGTCATATATTATTACTCTAACATTTGGTCAAAGTTAGCCTCGAAAAACGCATTAGGCCCTGTATAGTAAATGGAAGGAGGGAGTAGTAGTGGAAGTGGATCCTCTGACGTAGGTATCCCTGCCTTACCCTCCCTTTCGGTCACTTACTGGCGGACCCCATGCTTGCTAGGCTCCGCATGTCAGTTACTCAATGGGTTCGGCCACGTCAGGGGATCCTCATTCGTACTATACTCCCTTTGTTTTTATTTACTCTGCATAAAACGGAGGCAGTGGTAGTATAATAAATGACGCAGGCGAGGGAGGGGGAGGGATGTCGGTATGCTCTCAACTGTGGTCCCACAAGCGAGCGAAAACGCAAGACGAAGCGCGTTCCATTTGGTGAGCGACATGGAGGGTCCAGTGTGCTGGGCTGCAACGCGAACGCGACAAGAGCGATGTACAGTCAAAACCGATTGACCGGTCGTCACCAGAACAACTATTCACACCAGAACTTTCGCTGCTCGGCCTACGCCAGCCACTGCCCTAAAACCACACCTAATCTCCAGCCCATCCCCCCACCTTTCGACCCCCTAGCCAGCATCAAGTGTCCCCTAGTTCAACGGAAAGCCATGGTGCACCGCAAGATCACTTACTACAAGATGCTGACGCCAGAGCGTCGCGCAAAAATCGCGGCGGCGGTGGGCGCCACAGACCTCCGTTCCCAAGCTCGCTTTGCGACGGGCCAATCCCCGAGTTCTCTGGCGCCAAGCTACGAGGAGGTGGAAGCTGTTCCAATGTTCATGGCGGAGGTCGCGTCGCAGAAGGCCCCCAATGGGTATGAGACGATGGACGTCGACTTCGTGCCGGCGTCCGAGTCCCCCATGGTGCAGGCGGACCAGCGGTTCAACATGGCGATACTAAAGGAGGATCGGGAGGCAGAGGCTCAACTCGACGTGGAGCACGCGCATGCCGCTGCCATCGAGGCTCTCCTGTAGGCAGAACCGGATGTCGTGGATGTGAACCGGGCGGCGGAGGCTCAACTTGAGGCGGAGCGCGCGGATGCCGCTGCCATCGAGGCCCTCCTGCAGGCGGAACCGTACGTCCTGGACTTGAACCGGGCGGCAGAGGCTCGACTCGACGCAATGCGCGCGGATGCCGCTCTCATCGATGACCTCCTGCAGGCGGAACCGGACGTCCTGGACTTGAACCGGGCGGCGGAGGCTCGACTCGACGCAGAGCGCGCGGATGCCGCTGCCATCGAGGCCCTCCTGCAGGCGGAATCAGACGTCCTCGACTTGAACCGGGCTATGCTCTTGTCCGTGCAGAGCGCCCGCACGCTCTGCGTGAACGAGTAGCTAGAGGCTGAGGACAACCACGGTGCGGAGACACACGTCGGCAGCTACGGCTGGTTCGCGCCGGCAGCCAAAGACGATGAGGTCGTCTCGTTCTGCGAGCAGTTATAGTTTTTCTTTATGTTGTTGTTTTTATGGATCTTTTGTTGTGTAAAAAAATATATTTGTTATGCAAGTCGTCTGACTTGGGTCAGTCTACCATTTCAGGCGGTTGGATGAATATCCTACGTCTCCTAACCCTACTTTCCTTCTTCCTCACCTCTTCTTCTTTCCCAACAAACCACCGCATGGCCCGTACGGGTACTCCCCAACATGCGGTTGGATAAACATACTCTGTGAATGAAAATTATGTGTCAGTAGTAGGATGGCTGAGTTTGGTTTGTTCTCATGCGACAGCACGTGTCAGTGAGGGTGCGTTCCCTTGGTTGGGTTTGCGGCGTGTAGGAGCGACTGTGTGAGGGTGCGGTGCGACCGCAGCATGCAGGAGCGACCGTGTGAGGGTGCGGTGTGACCGCGACAGCCGTGCGCAAGTGTATCTCCTTCTCATTTTGAAAACTTTAGGCAAGCTTGGCAAAAATGTGTGGCAAAGTTTGGCAAGGCAAGCCCTAGACCCAAACAGGATAAGTACGTACGTACTAGGAGTACTAGTGTTAAAAAAGAAAGGTGGGGTTTTCTTTCGCGGGATTTAATCGATACAAATCCTCGTTTCACGTGTCAATTAATGCGTATTTTTTCTCCAAAGACCAAAGAGCTAACCATGTCACTCCTCATTGCTTCATTAATGTAGCGCCATGCAAACCAACCTTCTCACTTCCGCATGCATGCAGGGGATATTAATTTCCTTGGTTGCTAGTACGAGGCAAACCCCATCAATTTTGCCTTGATTAGTGTTAGTGGCCTTTTGCAAATTGTAATTTTGATATACTGGCCTTGTGTACAAAAAATGGAGGTAGTAACTATATTTGACTTCCTTCCCCATTGCGGTGACGTCGATGATATCTTTTTTGTGTGGTTTGGCAAAGTGCGTTCGACGGAGAACACCATTGAGGGAGACCACGGTAAGTCGTTCGCAAGTGCCGCCTGCAAGCCGAGACAACCGCCTTATTTGCATCCAGGAAGTCCGTTGAACCAAAGGAGTAGTACTACTAGGATTACACGATAGCATCGTCCGTCCAGCTTAGTGCGGTGAGATGGTTTCTCGAAGAAGACGATGGAGAAGCGGAGTCAGCGAAGAGTGAAATGATGGTTGCTTCGTCCGTGCTTTTGTGATTTGACGCCTCACTGCTTTGTGATTTGTGATAGAAGGGACAGGGGAGTAGACTCTGTGCTCTATACTGTACTACATGCGTCCAAGCATGGGAGAAAGAGGAGAGACGTTGCATTTTTCTAATCCTTCAATCAATCAATCAGGGAGCTTCAGTTCCATCTTTTTGGCTTTGGCAACACCGTCCACAATGGTTCCCACGATGCCAAAACCTATTTTCACATTTGGATACACATTGTGGATGCCCTTAACCGTACCACTTGGTTTTGCTCCTGTGTGCTATCTATACAAATATCAATTATATTGATCTAAAAAATTATAGAATCAAGATTAGTAAAAAGGAGGTGATTTTGCCGCGCGGATGGCAGGGGAGGTTTCTTATTTTTAGAGGATGTTGTCCTGGCGGTTTCCTAACATGCGGTCCCACATGTCAGTGCTTTACCAAGCCGATCCGCGTCCCACATGAGGAAGAACAACGGCAGAAGCAACACGTGGTTAAGTTGAAGAAGATGAGGGAGAAGCGGATTCAGCAACGAGTGGAATGATGGTTGCTTCGTCCCTCCAACTTCTTTTTTTAGCATTATTACTTCATCCCTCCAACTTAACTGTGGGAAAGGTGCAGCTTTGTGATTTGACGCCACATTTCTCATTACTACGCCGGCGCCATGACTGGGGTGCTTCACTCCGGCTGCTCTGCATTGTATTCTGGTATGGCACGTGGACCCAGTAGCTTGATGTCCCACATGTCGGCGAAAGGGACTAGAAGATTTATGAAAGCGAGCGCTCCACTCTTACGATGGAGGAGTACACGACACGACGGCCCAGTGAACTGTCACTTGCACTGTATAGTACTATAGTTTTGCTGTTTCGCATGATCCATCGATACAAACCCGATTAAATAGGAAAGGGCGGGATTTTTCCCGCGCGGTAGATGATACTGGCCATACATTTCAAAGGCAATTTTAATGTATGCAAACTGAATAATTAAGACCTTTCCCAGTACTCCAGGGTGTACAGGTGCTAAGGATGCGACATAGGCAGAAAAATGATGTGGAAAAGCAATTAAAGAGGAGAGAGAGGATTATGGTGACCCCAACAAGAACCAATGCTAAGCACGTGAACCTAGAGAAAAAGACTACCAACCAATACATGAAGGACTTTTATTACTAAACAATTAAATAGAGAAGGCTTAGCTACAAAACCTAAGCACCGATGCATTGGGGACATTAGTTGTGTCGGAGTAATGGGCCACGGGTAGGCTAACCCGAGCCCCAGAGCCTTTCAAGACATTGGATAAGTAACATCGCTCGTGCCGAGTCCCAGGGACGACTCTAAGATATGCCGAGTCCCAGGGACGACTCCAAGATATGTCGAGTTCCAGACGACGACTCCAAGATAAGCCGAGTCCTAGACGGCGACTCCAAGATAAGCCGACTCATGGCCGGCGACTTCCAGAGAGGCCAGCTATAGAGAGTCGGCCCGCGACTCCACCCTCGTCTCGAAGGGCGAGGCGGGGTACGGCCACGGCGTGGCCGTCCCCCCTCCCGCTTACAAGGGGCCGGCATGGCTACAGTCAGCTGTACCGCCGAAGATCTCCGGCGTGGCGCGGCACTGTTGCCATGCCTGCCCTGATCTCAGCCACAGTGGGCGGCGCACTGTGCCCATGACGCCAGCCTGTACGACCCAAGGACGGTGGGGCCGCCTGTCAGTGGGTAGATAGAAGAGGGCACGAGCGCCCTAAAGACGGACCCGCGGGAGTCGGCCCCCTGGAATCGGCCGACCCCTCCCACGGGCCCCATGCGCCATTAACCAGACACGATGGGGAATGGCGATAGTGAACGCACGCCAGACGGCGGCGCTGTTGCCATAACCGCATGACCAAGCCAGCGTCATCAGGAGTACCGCTACAGTATCAGGCCTGTCCGCGGGGCCCGCTAGTCGATGGGCCCCAGTAGTCGGCAGAGAGGACGACGGCCTGAGAGACAGATGGCTGGGACCCGCGCCCAGCCAGATTACCATTGTACCCCTTGGGGGTAGGCCTATATAAACCCCTCGGGAAGCCCATGCAAAGGGTTCGAACCCAGATAGAGATAGTCCTGAGAGCATAGGAAGGAGAGAGCTAGCCTTGCCCTCTCTTACCTCCAGAAACAGCTCCAGGAGCACCATTGTAACCACTTTGCCATAGTGACCATGCGGAGACCCCGCAGAGCAGCAATAGGGGTGTTATCTCCTCGGAGAGCCCTGAAGCTGGGTAAGTTCCGCCGGCGTGCATGTCTTCGCCTCATCCCGCTTCCGGGCACCGGCGACGTTCTACTCGCCCCCACCATGATTAGCCAACCTTTGGCATATGTCGTACCCAACCCCCGACATTTTGCGCCCACCATGGGGTGAGGTGCACCGTCATCCGGAGACCTGCTCTGGACGGGAACCCTTTTCCTCCCTAGCAAGCGTAGCCATCCTGGCACGCCAGATGGAGCCTGCGCCGATGCACTGCACGGCGCTGAGATCGCCTGCGCGGCCAGCTGCCTCGCCGAGCTTATCGGTGAGGTTCGCCTCTCCGACGAGCCTGCGTACGACGCAGGCACGAGCGGCCCCGAGAGCCTCCTCGCGGGTCTCCTCGACCAACTCCACGTCGTCGGCGAGCCTGCCGTGGACCTGGAGTCCATAGGATCCACCGACCCGATGCTGGTCGACTCCGACACCGCGTCGCTCGACGCGTTTCCCACCAACGTGGTGGTCTACGACGAGTCGTTCCCTTGCACGGGGAGCGGCGGAAGCACCGTCACGGAATTTCTCGTCCTCGATTAGGGCAAGCGTTCCGGTGAGGGAGATCATGACCCACTCGACGCGGCCCTACGAGACCTAACCGTGCCGATCCCGGGAGACGCTGACACCGAGACGCTGGAGGCACGCCGCCTTCAGCTTATCGAGGGTGCGAAGAAGTTGGCAAGCATGAGGTGCTTGTCAGAAGCCTACCAGCGCGAGATGGATCGCGCCGTGGGTGGCTCGCTGGCTCCGACTGGGCCTAGCCTCCTAGGCGCGGTCCGGCAACGCGGCGCGGCAATCGCCAAAGTTGTTCGGGGCCGATCACCCTATGTATGCCACGCCCGCGGAGAACATCTGCGCCGCCCAGGCGGCGGCAGATGAGCTCGACAACTTCCAGGGCGAAGAGCGCCGCATGATGATGGAGCAAGTTCAGCAGCTCCTCGATGCGGCTGCCGCGCAGAACGAAGCCAGCTGCCGCACGGAGGAGCCACGGCGACAAAACGACGACCCGCCACCCCGCCGAGACCAAGGCGCGACGTCTCGGACGCCGACTGGCGGGGCCCGTGGAAAGAAGGACAAGGAGCTGGCTGTCAGCCACAGTCGGACTCGCATCACCATCGAGCGCGACCAAGACGGCCGCCCCAAAGCAGTGGAACGGCGGGACGACTATCTGCCTCCCCCTCCTTGCAGAGAAAGGCGAGTCTCCCCGCCGCCCGTAGAGCATCCGACTCTCGGCGACCGCCTCGGCTACCGAGAGGGAGTCAGAGAGAATGATGCCCGCCACCGGATCGACCGACTCCACCGATCCTTAGCGCTGGAAGAAGAGGACGAGCTGGGTCCCCCCTGTTTCGGACCCCGCATCCGAGGTGAGCCCTTCCCCAAAGGGTTCACGCTCCCCCGAGACACGCCCAAATACACCGGCACCGTGAAGCCGGAGGACTGGCTGATTGACTACTCCACAACCGTCAACATAGCAAACGGCAACAAGTGTGTTGTCGTAAGATATGTCCCGCTCATGCTCCAGGGCACGGTCCGGACATGGTTGAACAGTCTGAAGCCTCGCAGCATCAACAGCTGGGTCGACTTCACCGAGGCCTTCGTCCACAACTTCACGAGCACGTACAAGCGACCTCCCAAGCCTCGCCAACTCTCCTTGTGCGTGCAAGGCCCCAACGAATCCACTCGCGACTACCTCACGCGCTGGGGCGAGCTCCGGAACTCCTGCGAGGGCGTGCGTGAGGTGCAGGCTATCGAGTACTTTACTGCCGGGTGCAGAGAAGGCACCCTCCTCAAGCACAAGCTTCACTGCGACGAGCCGGAGACCCTCGATGAACTGCTGATCACAGCAGACAAGTACGCCACGGCCGACTCCTCCATGAAGGCGGAGATTCAAGTCAGCGCGACTGGCAAAGTTGCCCCTCAGGCTCCAAGAACTCCGGCTGGGGACACCAGCCGGCAGCAACAGCAGAACGACCACAAGCGCAAGGCCCCGCAGCCGGTTTCCAACAGCCGGCAAGTGGCGACAGTCGAAGACCAACAGCTGGAAGGGCCGCCTCCAACGAAGCGGCAGAAGGGCGGCAAGTCTAACTGGTTGCCGGCCTTCTCCTACGAGCAGACCCTGGATGGCCCCTGCAAGTTCCACAGTGGCGCGAAGCCATCGAACCACACCACCCGAAAATGCCACTGGCTGACCAGAATCGCCAAGGGAGACGGCCTGCTCCCTCCCCCGCCTGCTGGGCCGCCTCCTCCCCCGCCGCCCCAGCAGCCGGCTGTGAGGCCAGTCGGCGCAGTACAAGACGAGTTCCCAGATGAGCACGGAGCCTATGTGGTGTTCACCAGTGTGGCAGACGATCGACGCAGCAGGCGCCAGCAGCAGCAAGAGGTGAACGCAGTCGCATCAAGTACTCCAGAGTTCATGCATTGGTCCGAAAGGCCTATCAGTTGGAGCAGAGCTGATCACCCAGAGGTGATGCCGAATCCAGGATCCTACGCCTTGGTTTAGGCGCCACACTCGCCACAGATAGGCGGGCCGCTCGCTTCTCACGAGTGCTGATAGACTGAGGCAGCAGTATCAACATCCTGTACAAGGATACGATGCAGAAGTTAGGAATAAAGAGAAGACAGCTTCAGAGCAGGCGGACTGTGTTCCATGGCATTGTTCCTGGCCTTTCTTGCTCACCAATCGGCAAGATCCTGATAGACGTCCTCTTTGGGGACAAAGATCATTTCCGCCGAGAGCCAATTTGGTTTTAAGTGGTGGACCTTGAAAGCCCCTACCATGCGTTGCTTGGCCGACCAGCTTTGGCCAAGTTCATGGCAGTCCCACACTACGCCTACCTCAAGATGAAGATGCCGAGTTCCAAGGGAATTCTGACCGTGACCGGCGACTACAGAAAGTCATCCGCTTGCGCGGCCGAAAGCAGTCGGCTGGCCGAGCCCTTGGTGATCACGGCTGAGAAGCGGCTCCTCAATCAGGTTGTGGTGATGGCCGGCAAGCAGCCCGAGATGTCACCCGACCCCAAGGAGTTGGAAGCAGAAGGATCATTCAAGCCGGCTAGAGAAACGAAGAAGATACCTTTGGACCCGGAGCACCCAGAGAGGTACGCTGTCATGGGCACAAACCTTGACAGCAAATAGGGAGGCGAGCTCGTCGATTTCCTCCGTGAGAATCCAGACATCTTCGCATGGTCCCCTAAAGACATGCCTGGTGTACCGACAGAATTCGCCGAGCACAAATTACACGTCCGATCTGGTGTGAAGCCTGTCAGGCAGCCCTTGCGCCGCCTGTCAGAAGAGAAGAGAAGAATTGTTGGAGAAGAGATAGCCCGGCTCCTGGCAGCCGGCTTCATTATGGAAGTGTTTTTCCCAGAGTGGCTAGCGAACCCGGTACTGGTGCTGAAGAAGAACAAGCAGTGGCGGATGTGTATCGACTACACAAGCCTCAATAAAGCCTGTCACAAGGACCCATTTGCTCTGCCAAGAATTGAACAGGTGATAGACTCCACAGCTGGATGCGAGCTGTTGAGTTTTTTGGATGCATATTCTGGATATCACCAGATCAAGCTGAACCCGGCTGACCGACTGAAGACCGCCTTCATCATGCCGTTTGGTGCCTTCTGCTACCTGACCATGACGTTCGGCCTGAGGAATGCCGGCGCCACCTTTCAGCGTTGCATGCAGAAGTGCCTCCTCAAGCAACTCGGCAGAAATGCTCACGTCTACGTAGATGACGTGGTGGTGAAGACGGAAAAACGTGGAACTCTGTTGGAAGACCTCAAGGAAACCTTTGAGAACCTACGCCAATTTCAGATCAAGCTTAACCCCAAGAAGTGCGTCTTCGGAGTACCAGTCGGCCAACTCCTTGGTTTCCTGGTCTCTGAACGCGGCATAGAGTGCAATCCTGTGAATATCAAGGCCATCGAGAGGATGGAAGCACCCAGACGACTGTTAGATGTGCAGAAGTTCACCGGCTGTTTGCCGTCCATCAGCCAATTCATCAGTCGGCTGGGCGAGAAGGCTCTCCCCTTGTATCAGCTCATGAAGAAGACAATCTTTTTTGAATGGACTCCCAAGGCGGATGAGGCCTTTCTCCAACTGAAGAAGATGTTAACTACTCCCCCTGTGCTGGCGGCTCCGACTCCCAAAGAGCCCAGCTCCTATACATTGCCACCACCAGCTGGGTAGTCAGCACAGTCATTGTAGTCGAGCGCAAGGAGGAAGGCAAGGCGCTACCTGTCCAGAGACTGGTATATTACCTGAGCTCGGTACTGTCGGCCTCCAAGAAGAACTACCCCCACTACTAGAAGATGTGCTACGGCGTGCATTTTGCCGCCAAGAAATTGAAGCCTTACTTCCAGGAGCATCCAATCACTGTGGTCCGCACAGCCCCACTAGCCAAGATCATCGAAAGCCGAGATGTTTCTGGCCGAGTGGCCAAATGGGCCATCGACCTGGCTCCCTACACCATCTACTACGAGCCCTGCACTGCCATCAAGTCACAAGCACTAGCCGACTTCCTCGTTGATTGGGCCAAGACCCAGTATCTGCCACCAGCGCCCGACTCCACCCATTGGCGGATGCACTTCGATGGCTCCAAGATGCGCACCGGCCAGGGAGCCGGCGTCGTCCTCACTTCCCCCAAGGGTGACAACCTCAGATATGCGTTGCAGATCCATTTCGCCGCCTCCAACAACGTGGCCGAGTACGAGGCGCTCATCCATGGGCTCCGGCTTGCCAAAGAACTCGGCATTCGCCGGATCCTGTGTTATGGCGACTCTGATTGGTGGTCTAGCAATCATCTGGCGATTGGGACGCCAAGGATGCAAACATGGAAAGCTACCTCTTCCTTGTACAACAACTCAGCGGATACTTCGAGGGGTGCGAGTTCCTCCACGTGCCAAGGAACGACAACGACCAAGCAGACGCCTTGGCACGAATCGGCTCCACCCGCCAAGCAATACCATCCGGCATCGCCCTTCGGCGCCTCCTCAAGCCGTCTATCAAGCCGTCACCAGAATCAGACTCCATCTTTGTGCCGGCTCCACCCGAAGAAGTCGGATCCGACTCCAAGAAAGCCACAGTCAAAGCCGGCCCGGGGACTTCAGAACCCGGCCCAGGGACTGCGGTGACAAGACCAAAGACTCTAGAACTCGGCCCGGGGATTGCTCCAGTCGGCCCAGGGACTTCGTCAAATCAGCAAGCGGCTGAGGACTCCAACCCGCCGCCTCCCAGCCCAGCCGCCCTTGTCCAAGTCGCACTAGTGGCAGTTGAAGAAATAGCAGCACCGTCATGGGCCCAGCCCATCCTCAAGTTCCTAGTAAACAGAGAGCTACCAACTGATGAAATCTTGGCTCGGCAAGTGCAACACCGAGTAGCAGCTTATACCATAGTCAACAGAGAGCTGGTCAGGCGCAGCGTCACTGGCGTCTACCAACGCTGCGTTGAGGCAGAACAAGGCCAAGCAATTCTCAGAGACGTCCATGAAGGCGAGTGCGGTCACCATGCGGCCGTAAGAGCACTCGTCGCCAAAGCCTTCCGGCATGGTTTTTTCTGGCCGACTACTCTAGAAGAGGCCAAGGAATTAGTCCAAAAATGCAAGGGGTGCCAGATGTTCCGTTCCAAGCCACTTCAGCCAGCTTCCGCACTCAAGACCATCCCCGTCGCCTGGCCCTTTGAAGTCTGGGGCCTGGACATGGTGGGACCATCCAAGACGGCACGAGGTGGCTTGACTCATCTACTTGTCGCAGTGGACAAGTTCACCAAGTGGATAGAAGTGAAACCCATCAAGAAGTTGAATGGTCCGACTGCAGGACTTTTATCGCCGAGATCACGACTCGGTACGGCATCCCGCACAGCATCATCACCGACAATGGCACAAATTTTGCCAAAGGCGCCTTGGCCCGTTTCTGCGCGACGCAGGGCATCCGACTGGACTTAGCGTCTGTTGCCCATCCGCAGTCAAACGGCCAGGTGGAGCAAGCAAATGGCCTCATCTTATCCGGCATCAAGCCTCGACTGGTCGTGCCGCTGGAGCGATCGGCTGGCTGCTGGCTTGAGGAGCTGCCGGCCGTCCTCTGGAGTATGCGCACGACTCCAAACAAGTCAACCGGTTTCACACCTTTCTTCCTTGTCTACAGCGCCGAGGCCGTCATCCCGGCGGATATAGAGTTCGACTCCCTGCGAGTCACTATGTACACCGAGGAAGAAGCAGAAGAAGCACGTCAAGACGGCGTCGATCTGCTGGAAGAGGGCCGGCTGGTTGCACTCAGCCGGTCCAGCATCTACCAGCAGAGTTTGCGTCGATACTACAACAGGAAGGTGAGGCCAAGATCTTTCCAAGAGGGCGACCTTGTGCTCCGACTGATCCAGCGAACAGCCGGCCAGCACAAGTTGTCGGCACCTTGGGAAGGCCCCTTCATCATCAGCAAGGTTCTGGGAAACGGCTCCTACTACCTGATCGACGCTTAGAAGCCCCGAGCGCGCAAGAGGGACGACTCCGGCAAAGAGACAAAAATCCCATGGAATGCAAATCTTCTCCGAAGATTTTACAGTTGATGCAGTATGTATCACGCTACCCTTTTGTATTAAAGTACCAAGACTTTGGGCCCCCCGAGACGAGCTCGAGGACTGCCCTTTTTTGTTATCTGTATGATAAGAATTATGCCTTCGAGTATATTACTCTTTGTTAATGCCGCTTGGCACCGGGCCCGACTAGTCGGCCCGGGGACTTGCCGCCTCGCGCTATGAGGAGCTTCCCGCAGTCAGACAAGTAGTGCGTGGTGCCTAATCCATCTCCTGACAAAGCGGTAGCTCGCAGAGCGACTGTTTGGTGGGCAGGAGTGAAGAATGGGCGCCCACACGAAAAATGGCTAAGGACCCAAAGCACGAACATAGCGTAAGACGGCCTCCAACATCTCTGAGGCAAAAGCCGACTCATGAGTAGTCGGCTTGCCGCTTTATACTAGCCTCTATTAAATATAGCCGACTCTTTAGTAGTCGGCTTGCCGCCTTCTATCCAACTTGTTAAAGAAGACTCTAAGATGGTCAAGTACCTGCCTTCCTAAAGTAGACAAGCATTTGACCCAGTGGCATTCCGCAGAGCGGGTGTCCGTCTGGCAAGGCGGCAAAGCGAAAAACCTAAAGAGCAATGAGCAAGGAAAGATAGAACTCGGATTAATATTTACATAGCATAGGCCCTTGGCCGAATCATCGAACGGAAGTTCAAAATACACCCCACGGGTGGAATTGTGCAAATTAACAAGTTCCTTAAAGACTTTTTAGAGCAGACAAAATAAAGCCAGAAGGCAGCCTAGGGAGCAGCAGACGGGTTTGGAGGGTCGAAGGAGACGGCGGTGTCAGGCGTCGGGGCGGCCGGCTGGCAGTCTCGGCTTGATCGCCACCGGCGGCAGCCGGCCCGGTCGGACGCGACTCGTTGCTGGAGGCATGGTCGAGCTGAGGCTGGTCGCCTGGTCCGACTTCTGGCGTCTCCATCTCGCCTTCGTCCTTTGCCTCACCTTCCTCCTCGGTGCTGTTGTCAATCACCTCCGCCGAGTCCTCGCCGAAGTCCGGGTTCATCCCGAACCACTCTGGCGGCACCTCCTCGCCGCCTGCAGCCCGCTCGGGGACGAAGACACTAGTGTTCGTGTAGTCGGCAATCGCCACCGCACGCTCGACAAGGGCACCCTCCACTGCCACCAGCTCTGCCTGGGCCTCTGACCGGAACGCGGCCAGCCGGTCCAGGTCCAGCCCCGAATACCACGCCTTGATGAATTCCAAGGCCCGGCGCGCTCCGGCCCGGGCCGAGGAACCCTTCCAAGCTTCAAGACGGCCAGCTGCGACCTCCAGCCAGACGGCGGTCCGACTGGCGGTGCGTAGGGCCGGCATGTCTGGCCATAGAGCGGCAACCGCCTGGGCGCCGGCACACTGAAGCCGGCGCATCAGCCGATGGGCCGGACGAAGACGGGCATCGATGCTCAGAAGCTGCTCATCGACGGTTCGGGGGGCGTTAGCAGCGATCTCCGAGCCGCTTGCCCTCCGCACCTCGCGATCAGCCTCGACGGCCTGAGTGACTGCCTGCGAGTGGCCAGGGAAGAGGTCTGCCAAGACAAAAAATAAGTGAGTCGAAAAAACCAGAAATCGGCCTGACCTATAGTCGGAAGCTCGAAGAAAGAAAGGAAGAAAAGAAACTCACGGTCGACGATGTCTTCGATCTCATGGAAGCCGGAGGTCAGCATCGCCTCCTTGTCAGTCCAGGAGGAGCGCTCGCTCTCGAACTCGGCCAGGAGAGCGGCCTCCTTCTTCTCGGCCTCGTCCTGCGCCTTCTTGAGCAGCTCCTGCTCGGCCAGCTGCGAAGCCAACAGGTCGCGCTCTGTGGCAAGTTTGCTGCACTCCTCCTCCTTGGCGCGCAAGGCAGTGTTGGCCTCGCCCAGCTGTTGCTGAAGAGTGGCGTTGGCCTCTGAAGAAGAAAAAAGAAGAAAGACAATGAGTCATCAACAAAGAAAGTCGCTGAGAAGATCTGGCCCGACTACTCAGCAGTCGGCCTAAATCTCTGGGACTACAGCCCGCGGGTGTGCCAGGGCGCCCCGCGAAAAAGAAGAAGGATTCACCCGGCTCTCTGACAAGTCGGCAGTCCGCCTGCCTAGCTCCTCAACATTGCGGTTGAAGGCAGTAGCGCGGAGGTTGTGATACTCCTGCAATAAGCATTTCAGACAAAGTTAATATTTGGAACTCGCCAGAGGGAGTTCCGAACCGTCTGCTCAGCAGCCGGCCCAAAAATCGGGGACTACACCCAGTGGGTGCGCTGGCGCGCCCCCATAGAGAAAAACAAGAATCAAAGAGGGAAACATACTCAGACGGCCGTTCGCGCTGCCAGATGCGTCCTGGTGCAGTTTTGAAGGGCGTCGCCTTCAGCTCGCAGCTTCGCCTGGACGTCCAGAAGCGCTTGGTTCAGCGGCCCTGTGCCCCCTCCGCGCAACCACCCAACGGGCGCGGCGCTCGTCGCCTCGGTGTCTGGGATTGCCGAGCTGGCGGTGCCGATCTCCCGGGGTCGCGGCGCTGAGGTCTCCCTCTCAAGACGGCGGCGCACTGGCGAGGCGACTTGAAGAAGAAGCCTCGCCTCGGACTCGTCCGCAGTCGGTGGCACCGGCGGGCCCGCCAGCTGTTTGACGTGCGCTCTCCCAAATGGCGGCGGAGGCGGCAATGGCAGTACGAGCGTGTCCGACATGGAGGCCTCGCCGCTTTCCTTCTCCACGACGGGGTTCTCAGCGCCGGTTTCTCCAGTCTGCCTCGTGAACTCCGGGGGCGGCGGCGCTGAGGACAGCGGGATGACGAGCAACGCTGATTGGCGGTGAGCGGCTTCCTCGGCTTGCCGCCTTGCTGCGGTGGCGGCTTTGGCCTCTTCCAGTTTTTCTGGGCGGAGGCCGCCGCCTTCTTGGCTTTCGCTTTCTCCAGGCGGTCGGCCTCCTCCTCGTAGCGCTTTTCCCGCGCGTTTCGCTCCGTCGCCTCCCGGAGGTCGGCGGCAGGGTCAACCCGCCGAGTGTTGGCTGACGTCTCCGCCGACCCCATGACAGAGGGGACGACGACCCTCTCAAGGGTGAGGGGAGCCCTGAAGCAAAAAAGGAATGAAAAAGAGAAACTCGGACGAGATTCTCCGAAGGAAAATAAGGACAAAGGAGGAAGCACTTACACAAAAACTAGTGGCGGCCTCTTCACTTCCTTGCGGAAGCGGTTGGCCCTCGCGGCCGCCTCCTCCCGTCTGGTCGCGGCGGCCGCCCCCTTGAGCTTCTTTGGCTTGCCTCTGAATGAACTCGGCCCAGTATAGAGCCTCTTCAAGCCGCCTTGGCTAGCCAGGCCGGCGGAGGAACCCATGCCCGATGGGCCGACCCTTGGCTGTTGGCGCGGGACGACTTCCCCTTCGGCGTCGTCTTCAGGCCAGTCGGCGAAGGTGGTCGAGGGCCTGAGGCCGCTTCTCGCTCCTCCTCCCCTGCCTTTGGCGTCGGCTTCCATCGCCGCCGCCCCCAAGTCGGGGTCGTCAACGTCGCTCTCCGCTCGGTCTGGGACGAACTTGCGGTGCGGTCTTGTGACGCCGGCTGCGGGCTGCTTGAGGTGGTTCTAATTCAGAGAAACCAATGAAAATCAGAAGTCGGATTCGGCTATAAAGAAGACAAAGCAATAAAGAGATGTGACTTACCACGGGAGGGGGGTTGGCGCGCAAGTACGGCTCCTTGCCGAACTGCCAAACCTCCCCGAGCTCGCAGTTCGCGATGTGGTTCACCATGTTTGCCACCTCTGCGCGGGGCATTTCCCTGGTGCACATCCGACTCGGGTCCCGGTGGTCGCTCATCTGACTGATCAAATGAGGCCAGCCTTGAAGAGGGAGGACTCAGCGCGCCACAAAGGCGGCCAGCAAGTCGGCCCCAACGAGGCCCTTCGACTGCGTCAGAACTTGGAGCCGCGCCACAGCGGCGGCACCGGCGGGAGTCAGCGTCTTGGCTCGATGAGACCAGCTGGGGAGCCTCCCAGCCGGAGCGCCGGCTTCATAAGGCGGCAGATTGACCCAGTCCCCGTCGGAGGTGACGTCCTTCACATAGAAGTACGACCATTGCCACATCTTCACCGACTTGATTAGCGGGATGGAGGGAAACGGATTGTCAGCCGTCGACCGCCGAATCGCGATGAAGGCGCCGCATTGAGCCGGCACACCGGCGACGTGCGTGCCGAGCTTGGATGAGAAGAATTCTCCCCACAGCTCGATGGTGGGGAGGACGCCGAGGAAGCCTTCGCACAGGGTGTCGAAGGCAGACATCAGCACCACCGTGTTTGGGGTGAGGTGGTGCGGCTGGAGCCCGTGGAACTCCAGGAAGGAACGGAAGAAGCCTCTCGCCGGCAGCCCCAGGCTGCGCATGAGGTGCGAGCAGAAGATAACCCGCTCGCCCTCCTCCGGCGCCGGCAATATCGCCCTCTGCGGCGCGGCGCGGGCGCGCACGAGGTCTGCGCCGGGAAGGCGGCGCGTCCTACGGAGGAACTCAATGAGGTCGTCATCCACCTCCGAGCCGTCCCACACGCCGGAGTGCACGGCAGGAGCCGCGTGAAGGAAATATGCCCTAGCGGCAATAATAAAGTTATTATTTATTTCCTTATTTCATGATAAATGTTTATTATTCATGCTAGAATTGTATTAACCGGAAACATAATACATGTGTGAATACATAGACAAACATAGTGTCACTAGTATGCCTCTACTTGACTAGCTCGTTTATCAAAGATGGTTATGTTTCCTAGCCATGGACAAAAGAGTTGTCATTTGATTAATGGGATCATATCATTAGGAGAATGATGTGATTGACATGACCCATTCCGTTAGCCTAGCACTTGATCGTTTAGTTTGTTGCTATTGCTTTCTTCATGACTTATACATGTTCCTGTAACTATGAGAATTATGCAACTCCCGTTTACCGGAGGAACACTTTGGGTACTACCAAACGTCACAACGTAACTGGGTGATTATAAAGGAGTACTACAGGTGTCTCCGAAGGTACATGTTGAGTTGGTGTATTTCGAGATTAGGTTTTGTCACTCCGATTGTCGGAGAGGTATCTCTGGGCCCTCTCGGTAATGCACATCTTTATAAGCCTTGCAAGCAATGTGACCAAATGAGTTGGTTACGGAATGATGCATTACGGAATGAGTAAAGAGACTTGCCGGTAACGAGATTGAACTAGGTATTGGATACCGACGATCAAATCTCGGGCAAGTAACATACCGATGACAAAGGGAACAATGTATGTTGTTATGCGGTTTGACCGATAAAGATCTTCGTAGAATATGTAGGAACCAATATGGGCATCCAGGTTCCGCTATTGGTTATTGACCGAGAAAAGTTCTAGGTCATGTCTACATAGTTCTTGAACCCGTAGGGTCCGCACGCTTAACGTTACGATGACAGTTATATTATGAGTTTATGAGTTTTGATGTACCGAAGGAGTTCGGAGTCCCGGATGAGATCGGGGACATGACGAGGAGTCTCGAAATGGTCGAGACGTAAAGATCGATATATTGGACGACTATATTCGGAGTTCGGAAAGGTTCCGTGTGATTCGGGTATTTTTCGGAGTACCGGAGAGTTACGGGAATTCGCCGGGGAGTATATGGGCCTTACTGGGCCATACGGGAATAGAGGAGAGAGGCCAAAAGGAAGGAGGCCTGCGCCCCACCTCTGGTCCGAATTGGACAAGGGGCACAGCCCCCCTTTCCTTCTTCCTCTCCCCGTCTCTCCCCTTCTCCTACTCCAACAAGGAAGGAGGGAGTCCTACTCCCGGTGGGAGTAGGACTCCCCTTGGCGCGCCCCCTCCTAGGCCGGCCGCCCCCTCCCCCCTTGCTCCTTTATATACGGGGGCAGGGGGGCACCTCTAGGCACAACAGAAAAAGTTGATCTACGGATCGTTCCTTAGCCGTGTGCCGTGCCCCCCTCCACCATATTCCACCTCGGTCATATCGTTGCGGAGTTTAGGTGAAGCCCTGCGCCGGTAGAGCATCATCATCGTCACCACGCCGTCGTGCTGACGGAACTCATCCCCGAAGCTTTGCTGGATCGGAGCCCGGGGATCGTCATCGAGCTGAACGTCTACTGAACTCGGAGGTGCCGTACGTTCGGTACTTGGATCGGTCGGATCGTCAAGACGTACGACTACATCAACCGCGTTGTCATAACGCTTCCGCTTACGGTCTACGAGGGTATGTGGACAACACTCTCCCCTCTCGTTGCTATGCCATCACCATGATCTTGCATGTACGTAGGAATTTTTTTGAAATTACTACGTTCCCCAACAGTGGCATCCGAGCCTAGGTTTTATGCGTAGATGTTATATGCACGAGTAGAACACAAGTGAGTTGTGGGCGATATAAGTCATACTGCTTACCAGCATGTCATACTTTGGTTCGACGGTATTGTGAGATGAAGCGGCCCGGACCGACATTACGCGTACGCTTACGCGAGACTGGTTTCACCGCTACGAGCACTCATTGCTTAAAGGTGACCGGCGGATGTCTGCCTCTCTCACTTTAGTTGAACCGAGTGTGGCTACGCCCGGTCCTTGCGAAGGTTGAAACATCACTAACTTGACGAACTATCGTTATGGTTTTGATGCGTAGGTAAGAACGGTTCTTGCTCAGCCCGTAGCATCCACGTAAAACTTGCAACAACAAAGTAGAGGACGTCTAACTTGTTTTTGTAGGGCATGTTGTGATGTGATATGGTCAAGACATGATGCTATATTTATTGTATGAGATGATCATGTTTTGTAACTGAGTTATCGGCAACTGGCAGGAGCCATATGGTTGTCGCTTTATTGTATGATATGCAAACGCCCTGTAATTGCTTTACTTTATCACTAAGCGGTAGCGATAGTCGTAGAAGCAATAGTTGGCAAGACGACAACGATGCTACAATGGAGATCAAGGTGTCGCGTCGGTGACGATGGTGATCATGATGGTGCTCTGGAGATGGAGATCACAAGCACAAAATGATGATGGCCATATCATATCACTTATATTGATTGCATGTGATGTTTATCTTTTATGCATCTTATCTTGCTTTGATTGACGGTAGCATTTTAAGATGATCTCTCACTAATTATCAAGAAGTGTTCTCCCTGAGTATGCACCGTTGCCAAAGTTCGTCGTGCCCAGACACCACGTGATGATCGGGTGTGATAAGCTCTACGTCCATCTACAACGGGTGCAAGCCAGTTTTGCACACGCAGAATACTCAGGTTAAACTTGACGAGCCTAGCATATGCAGATATGGCCTCGGAACACGGAGACCGAAAGGTCGAGCGTGAATCATATAGTAGATATGATCAACATAGTGATGTTCACCATTGAAAACTACTCCATCTCACGTGATGATCGGTTATGGTTTAGTTGATTTGTATCACGTGATCACTTAGAAGATTAGAGGGATGTCTTTCTAAGTGGGAGTTCTTAAGTAATATGATTAATTGAACTTAAATTTATCATGAACTTAGTCCTAGTAGTATTTTGCAAATTATGTTGTAGATCAATAGCTTGCGTTGTTGCTCTCATATGTTTATTTTGCTATGTTCCTAGAGAAATTGTGTTGAAAAATGTTAGTAGCAATGATGCGGATTGGATCCGTGATCTGAGGTTTATCCTCATTGTTGCGCAGAAGAATTATGTCCTTGATGCACTGCTAGGTGACAAACCTATTGCAGGAGCAGATGCAGACGTTATGAACATTTGGCTAGCTCAATATGATGACTACTTGATAGTTTAGTGCACCATGCTTAACGGCTTAGAATCGGGACTTCAAAGACGTTTTGAACGTCATGGACCATATGAGATGTTCCAGGAGTTGAAGTTAATATTTCAAGCAAATACCCGAGTTAAGAGATATGAAGTCTCCAACAAGTTCTATAGCTAAAAGATGGAGGAGAATCGCTCAACTAGTGAGCATGTGCTCAGATTGTCTGGGTACTTCAATCGCTTGAATCAAGTGGGAGTTAATCTTCCAGATAAGATAGTGATTGACAGAATTCTCTAGTCACCATCACTAAGTTACTAGAACTTCATGATGAACTATAGTATGCAAGGGATGACGAAAACAATTCCCAAGCTCTTCGCGATGCAAAAATCGGCGAAGGTAGAAATCAAAGAAAAACATCAAAATGTTGATGGTGGACAAGATCACTAGTTTCAAGAAAAAGGGAAAAGGGAAGAAGGGGAACTTCAAGAAGAATAGCAAGCAAGTTGCTGCTCAAGTGAAGAAGCCCAAGTCTGGACCTAAGCCTAAGACTAAGTGATTCTACTGCAAAGGGACTGGTCACTGGAAGTGGAACTACCCCAAGTATTTGGCAGATAAGAAGGATGGCAAAGTGAACACAGGTATATTTGATATACATGCTATTGATGTGTACTTTACTAGTGTTTATAGCAACCCCTTGGTATTTGATACTAGTTCAGTTGCTAAGAGTAGTAACTCGAAACAGGAGTTGCAGAATAAACAGAAACTAGTTGAGGGTGAGGTGACGATGAATGTTGGAAGTAGTTCCAAGATTGATATGATCATCATCGCACACTCCCTATACTTTCGGGATTAGTGTTGAACCTAAATAAATGTTATTTGGCGTTTGCGTTGAGCATGAATATGATTTGATCATGTTTATTGCAATACGGTTATTCATGTAAGTTAGAGAATAATTATTGTTCTGTTTACATGAATAAAACCTTCTATGGTCATACACCCAATGAAAATGGTTTGTTGGATCTCGATCGTGTGATACACATATTCATAATATTGAAACCAAAAAGATGTAAAGTTAATAATGATAGTGCAACTTATTTGTGGCACTGCCGTTTAGGTCATATTGGGGTAAAGCACATGAAGAAACTCCCTAAAAGATGGATTTTCGGAATCACTTGGTTATGAATCATTTGATGCTTGCGAACCGTGCCTTTTGGGCAAGATGACTAAAACTCCGTTCTCCGAAACAATGGAACAAGCTACTGACTTATTGGAAATAATACATACCGATGTATGCGATCCAATGAGTGTTGATGCTCGTGGCAAGTATCGTTATTTTATGACCTTCACAAGATGATTTGAGCAGATATGGGTATATCTACTTGATGAAACATAAGTCTGAAATAGTTGAAAGGTTCAAAGAATTTCAGAGTGAAGTGAAAAAGCATCATAACAAGAAAATAAAGTTTCTGCGATCTGATCGCGGAGACAAATATTTGAGTTACGAGTTTGGTCTTCAATTAAAACAATGTGGAATAGTTTCACAGCTCACGCCACCTGGAACACCACAATGTTATGGTGTGTCCAAACGTCATAACCGCACTTTATTGGATATGGTGCGATCTATGATGTTTCTTACCGATTTACCGCTATCGCTTTGGGGTTATGCATTAGAGACAGCTGCATTCACTTTAAATTGGGCACCATCAAAATCCGTTGAGACGACGCTTATGAACTGTGGTTTGGCAAGAAACCAAAGTTATCGTTTCTTAAAGTTTGGAGTTGCGATGCTTATATGAAAAAGTTTCAACCTGATAAGCTCGAACCCAAATCGGGGAAGTGCGTCTTCATAGAATACCCAAAGGAAACTGTTGGGTACTCCTTCTATCACAAATCCAAAGGCAAAACATTCGTTGCTTAAGAATGGATCCTTTCTAGAGAAGGAGTTTCTCTCGAAAGAAGTGAGTGGGAGGAAAGTAGAACTTGATGAGGTAACTGTACCTGCTCCCTTATTGGAAAGTAGTTCATCACAGAAATCTGTTCCTGTGACTACTACACCAATTAGTGAGGAAGTTAATGATGATGATCATGAAACTTCAAATTAAGTTACTACAGAACCTCGTAGGTCTTCCAGAGTAAGATCCGCACCAGAGTGGTATGGTAATCTTGTTCTGGAAGTCATGTTACTAGACCGTGATGAACCTACGAACTATGAGGAAGCGATGATGAGCCCAGATTCCACGAAATGGCTTGAGGCCATAAAATCTGAGATATGATCCATGTATGAGAACAAAGTATGGACTTTGATTGACTTGCTCGATGATCAGCAAGCCATGTTAAATAAATGGATCTTCAAGAGGAAGATGGACATTGATAGTAGTGTTACTGTCTACTAAGCTCGACTTGTTGCGAAATGTTTTCAACAAGTTCAAGGTGTTGAATACGATGAGATTTTCTCACTCGTATCGAAGCTTAAGTCTGTCTGAATCATGTTAGCAATTGCCACATTTTATGAAATCGGCAAATGGATGTCAAAACTGCATTCCTTAATGGATTTATTAAAGAAGAGTTGTATATGATGCAACCAGAAAGTTTTTGTCAATCCTAAAGATGCTAACAAAGTGTGCAAGCTCCAACAATCCATCAATGGACTGGTGCAAGCATCTCGGAGTTGGAATATACGCTTTGATGAGTTGATCAAAGCATATGGTTTTATACAGACTTTTGAAGAAGCCTGTATTTACAAGAAAGTGAGTGGGAGCTCTGTAGCATTTCTAATATTATATTTTGGATGACATATTGTTAATTGGAAATGATATGGAAATTCTGGATAGCATGAAAGGACTTGAATAAGATTTTTTTCAAAGCAAGACCTCGGTGAAGATGCTTACACATTGAGCATCAAGATCTATATAGATAGATCAAAATGCTTGATAAGATTTTTCAATGAGTACATACCTTGATAAATTTTTGAAATAGTTCAAAATGGAACAGTCAAAGAAGGAGTTCTTGCCTGTGTTACAAGGTGTGAAGTTGAGTAAGACTCAAGACCCGACCATTGCAGAAAATAGAAAGAGAATGAAAAGTCATTCCCGATGCCTCAATCATAGGTTCTATAAAGTATGCTATGCTGTGAACCAGACCTATTGTATACCTTGCTCTGTGTTTGGCAAAGGAATACAATTTTGATCTAATAAGTAGATCATTGGACATGGGTCAAGAAAATCCTTAGTGAGGACTAAGGAGACGTTTCTCGATTATGGAGGTGATAAAAGAGCCCGTCGTAAAAGTTACAACGATGCAATCTTTTACACCAATCCAGATGACTCTAAGTCTCAATCTGGATACATATTGAAAGTGGGAGCAATTAGCTAGAGTAGCTCCGTGCAGAGCATTATGGACATAGAATATTTGCGAAGTACATACGGCTCTGAATATGACAGACCCGTTGACTAAGCTGCTCTCACGAGAAAAACATGATCATACCTTAGTACTCTTTTGGGTGTTAATCACATAGCGATGTGAACTAGGTTATTGACTCTAGTGAACCCTTTGGGTGTTAATCACATAGCGATGTGAACTAGATTATTGACTCTAGTAAACCCTTTGGGTGTTGATCACATGATGATGTGAACTATGGGTATTAATCACATGTAGATGTGAATATTGGTGTTAAATCACATAGCGATGTGAACTAGATTATTGACTCTAGTGCAAGTGGGAGACTGAAGGAAATATGCCCTAGAGGCAATAATAAAGTTATTATTTATTACCTTATTTCATGATAAATTTTTATTATTCATGCTAGAATTGTATTAACCGGAAACATAATACATGTGTGAATACATAGACAAACATAGTGTCACTAGTATGCCTCTACTTGACTAGCTCGTTTATCAAAGATGGTTATGTTTCCTAGCCATGGACAAAAGAGTTGTCATTTGATTAATGGGATCACATCAATAGGAGAATGATGTGATTGACATGACCCATTCCGTTAGCCTAGCACTTGATCGTTTAGTATGTTGCTATTGCTTTCTTCATGACTTATACATGTTCCTGTAACTATGAGAATTATGCAACTCCCGTTTACCGGAGGAACACTTTGGGTACTACCAAACGTCACAACGTAACTGGGTGATTATAAAGGAGTACTACAGGTGTCTCCGAAGGTACATGTTGAGTTGGCGTATTTCGAGATTAGGTTTTGTCACTCCGATTGTCGGAGAGGTATCTCTGGGCCCTCTCGGTAATGCACATCTTTATAAGCCTTGCAAGCAATGTGACCAAATGAGTTGGTTACGGAATGATGCATTACGGAACGAGTAAAGAGACTTGCCGGTAACGAGATTGAACTAGGTATTGGATACCGACGATCAAATCTCGGGCAAGTAACATACCGATGACAAAGGGAACAACGTATGTTGTTATGCGGTTTGACCGATAAAGATCTTCATAGAATATGTAGGAACCAATATGGGCATCCAGGTTCCGCTATTGGTTATTGACCGGGAATAGTTCTAGGTCGTGTCTACATAGTTCTCGAACCCGTAGGGTCCGCACGCTTAACGTTACGATGACAGTTATATTATGAGTTTATGAGTTTTGATGTACCGAAGGAGTTAGGAGTCCCGGATGAGATCAAGGACATCACGAGGAGTCTCGAAATGGTCGAGACGTAAAGATTGATATATTGGACGACTATATTCGGAGTTCGGAAAGGTTCCGAGTGATTCGGGTATTTTTCGGAGTACCGGAGAGTTGCGGGAATTCGCCGGGGAGTATATGGGCCTTATTGGGCCATACGGGAATAGAGGAGAGAGGACAAAAGGAAGGAGGCCTGCGCCCCCCCTCTGGTCCGAATTGGACAAGGGGCACAGCCCCCCATTCCTTCTTCCTCTCCCCCTCTTTCCCCTTCTCCTTCTCCAACAAGGAAGGAGGGAGTCCTACTCCCGGCGGGAGTAGGACTCCCCTTGGCGCGCCCCCTCCTAGGCCGGCCGCCCCCTCCCCCCTTGCTCCTTTATATACGGGGGCAGGGGGGCACCTCTAGGCACAACAGAACAAGTTGATCTACGGATCGTTCCTTAGTCGTGTGCAGTGCCCCCCTCCACCATATTCCACCTCGGTCATATCGTCGCGGAGTTTACGTGAAGCCCTGCGCCGGTAGAGCATCATCATCGTCACCACGCCGTCGTGCTGACGGAACTCATCCCCGAAGCTTTGCTGGATCGGAGCCCGGGGATTGTCATCGAGCTGAACGTGTGCTGAACTCGGAGGTGCCGTACGTTCGGTACTTGGATCGGTCGGATCGTGAAGACGTACGACTACATCAACCGCGTTGTCATAACGCTTCCGCTTACGGTTTACGAGGGTACGTGGACAACACTCTCCCCTCTCGTTGCTATGCCATCACCATGATCTTGCATGTACGTAGGAAATTTTTTGAAATTACTACGTTCCCCAACACCGCGGTGGCGGAGGAAGAGCTCATCATCGCTGTTGGTGCGGTGTGTTTCTGCTCGACGGCGGCAAGAAGAAGGAAAGGAGATAAGAGGAGGCGGGGGAGCAGGGAAGATGGGCGTGCGTGCTTTGCCGCTCCACTCCCCCCGCCTACTTATAGCCTTGAGGGCTGAGAAGCCGATGGGGCGGGTGTGGGATTAACTGCGCGTAGGACCCCACGCCCCCCCCATGATTTACCCCACGAAGTTACTGCGCGCAGTAACGACGTGGGAAACCCAACCGTCCGCACGGCCACAACGGATCCCTTCGCGTGCCGAGGCGCGGTAGTGGCGGGCCCCGCCTGACGGCCCGTCCCGTCGCGCGCGTGGGTAGGCAGACTATCCTCGCCGCGTGGCATCGCGCGATAGGACCGCGGCGGGCGGCCACGGGGAAGCGTATCAGGCACGCCGCCTGGTCTCCCGCCACGTCTTTCGAACTCTCTACGAAGCAAGACGGCCCTCTACGAATCCGACTTTCGGACAATCGTCCCGAAGGAAGACGACAAGCGAAGTCCTAGAAGAATGAAACTGTTGAGGCCCCACGACGCAGTATCCACGGAGCCTCACCAGCTTCGGGTACTGCTGTCGGAGTAATGGGCCACGGGTAGGCTAACCCGAGCCCCAGAGCCTTTCAAGACATTGGATAAGTAACGTCGCTCGTGCCGAGTCCCAGGGACGACTCCAAGATATGCCGAGTCCCAGGGACGACTCCAAGATATGCCGAGTTCCAGACGACGACTCCAAGATAAGCCGAGTCCCAAACGGCGACTCCAAGATAAGCCGACTCATGGCCGGCGACTTCCAGAGAGGCCGGCTATAGAGAGTCGGCCCGCGACTCCACCCTCGTCTCGAAGGGCGAGGCGGGGTACGCCCACGGCGTGGCCGTCCCCCCTCCCGCTTACAAGGGGCTGGCATGGCTACAGTAAGCCGTACCACCGATGATCTCCAGCGTGGCGTGGCACTGTTGCCATGCCTGCCCTCATCTCATCCACAGTGGGCGGCGCACTGTGCCCATGACGCCTGCGTGTACGACCCAAGGATGGTGGGGCCGCCTGTCAGTGGGTAGATAGAAGACGGCACGTGCGCCCTGAAGACGGACCCGCGGGAGTCGGCCCCCTTTAGTCGGCCGACCCCTCCCACGGGCCCCCCATTAACCAGACACGATGGGGAATGGCGACAGTGAACGCACGCCAGACGGCGGCGCTGTTGCCATAACTGCATGACCAAGCCAGCGTAATCAGGAGTACCGCTACAGTACCAGGCCTGTCTGCGGGGCCCGCCAGTCGGCGGGCCCAGTAGTTGGCAGAGAGGACGACGGCCTAAGAGACAGACGGCTGGGACCCGCGCCCAGCTAGATTACCATTGTACCCCTGGGGGGTAGGCCTATATAAATCCCCCGGGAAGCCCATGCAAAGGGTTCGGACCCAGATAGAGATAGACCTTAGAGCATAGGAAGGAGAGAGCTAGCCTTGCCCTCTCCTACCTCCAGAAACAGCTCCAGGAGCACCACTATAACCACTTTGCCATAGTGACCATGCGGAGACCCCGCAGAGCAGAAGTAGGGGTGTTATCTCCTCGGAGAGCCCTGAAGCTGGGTAAGTTCCGCCGGCGTGCATGTCTTCGCCTCATCCCGCTTCCGGGCACCGGCGACGTTCTACTCGCCCCCACCATGATTAGCCATCCTTTGGCATATGTCGTACCCAACCCCCGACAAGTTGCTAAGCATTTTAATGCACTTAACACCCCACTTTAGCGCCAATGCATTGGGAGAGGTCTAAGTAACAATATGATATCTAGTAAAAGTAAAAACACATATGATTTATTGTGTTAGAGTGTAGTAGTAGTGTTGTATTGCATAGTTGTTAGATGTAACATGCGAGAACATGTAGAGATGTAGTTTTGGAGGGCCTACAGAGAGAAAAGCGTAATACGGTCACCGAACTTCAGATGATTATGGTCACTATATACGTTTTGCGGTGATTATACGGTCACTTGCTCATGGTTCAGCATTGGATTGCACTCTGTTGACCGGCCAAATAGTCTGCATGGCGCCATATTGACTAGTTAAATTGACCACATTCCTTGTGGGTCCCACCTGTCAGTTCGCATAGGGAAAAGGTCAGATAAACACGAATTTACGCAGGCGCGACAAGACTCCAACCCGTGTGCAGGAATCACCTGGTTGTGTATGTGTCTGTCAGGGCCTGATGTGCGCCCATGCACGTGTAGGTTGAGCACTTGAGTGTGAGAGTGTGTGTTAGTCGTGTGGTGTACTGTGTGTGCATGCGTGCGTGTGTGCGTGTGAGTGTTGTATGTGTGCGTGGCTGCGTGTGTATGTGTGAGTGTTGCGTGCGTGCGTGGGTGCATGTGTTTGTGTGAGTGTTGCGTGCATGCAGTTCGTGTGCATGCGTGCGTGTGTGTATAATCATCATGCTAGCTCCTGTGTGTTAAAATAGACGGCTCAGCATACCAATACAATGCCACCTTGTCCGTTGTGCCCGCGATCATGACTTTGAACCACCGTCCAAATATATTTTTGTCGTTTGTTTTCATTCTTACTAGCAAGATGCCCGTGCATTGCACGTAACATCAAGATGCATTTGTATGACTAGTTTATCTTGTGAGATAAAAGGATGAACGAGGGAAGGCCTTATTTGCTAATGTGGAGAGGTGTGTGGGTACTTTTTTGCAAAATTGCCATAGTTTCTTTCCTATCCGTCAGATATAAATCGGACAGCCTATATTGCAGGATGGCAGGCACACCATCATCACCAACTCTGTTTTTTATAAGAGTGTATTTTATGTATTTTATAAGAGTGTAGATGTAGAGTAGATACAAGCCGATAGGTGGGCACGATGGTAGTGAGATAATGTGATGCAACACTAGAGGTGCCACGTGGAGCGTTTAACTGGTCAACTAGTCATGTCTTGAGCAAATACAGAGTTGTATAGTGAGCCCGTGACTGTATAATAACCACTAAACATAAATGGTGAATGTAATGAGTGCATTCTGAAGTCCAATGTACGTATCATTCTTTCGCTTCAAATATAATGATCGTCATTGCATATATCGCGAGAGAAAGATGAAACATGCGTGAGTTTTCTGGGGGCTTACTTTTATAGGACCTGGAGATAGTTTTCTGTGCATACGTGAAAGGGGCGTACAGGGGGGGTATGCGATGGAGAGAGATGCTCTTCGTTTCTCTTTATTATGACTAACTTTGTATATAGTATAAAAATATACAAATTCACAGTGTGGAATAAATATCATTGTGGGCACCATGCAATGCAAATTAGCGTTTGTACTCCTCCATATAACTTTGTAATGTTGTATATATGTAGAAACTCTAAAATAATTTTTTGGCCACACTTTATTCAAAAGGAATGTTGTATGCGAAATAAACGTGAAGAGAGGGCTTTTTAGATCAATGGGGTACGTGATGTAACATGTGTGAATGTGTAGTTGATGCATTTGGCGGGGCCTAGAAAGGTATGTGTGTGTATTACATATTCAAAAGAGGCATGGATAGAGGGACGGGGGGTGGGAGAGAGATAGCATGACAAATGAGAGTGGTCTAGAGAGAGACGAATATGACGTCACAATGAGAGACTCCCTTCCCTTGAGTGTGTTTATGCAAGGGGGAGGGAATAGAGGCACCAGGAGAATTTTTTTGTGTGTGTGGTGTTTGTGTTGGTATGTGTGGGTGTGAGAAGATAATGAGACGTGGGGCCAGAGGGTGTGTCACCGCGTGAGGTCCAGTGGGTTGAGGTGAGGCCCTTCGTTCCGTTCCGTCCCGCGCCACATTGTTTGGCCCGTGATGCATTTAGGAAGACCCATGGATGACTAGTCGTACAAGACAAAGATAGCAGAATTGTGAAGGACTTTGTGTCCGGTGACAAAGCCTGCTAGGATTTGTAATCCTAGGTTCTCGGACTAAGGTAACCCCTTTATCTTTGATATTACTATTCATCCAACCTAACTTTAAGGGGCATCCTACAGAATGCTCTGCTAGAATCATACTCGTCGATTAGGAAGAGAGGTGTGAGACAATGCGTGAGAGACGGGCCTAAAGATAATGTGCGTACATGAGACACGTAGGCAGGTCCATGTATATAGAAAGGGTCGATGGGGATTGTGCGTGTGTATGCTTGCGAGAGGAAGAATGCTTGTGATAAAGGTTAGTGAAAACAGTTGTAAATGGTTACGAGAGGGGGGAGGGTTATATCTAGAGCATGTGTGCGAGAAAGACACCTCAGGAGAGAGTGTGTGATCATGTGTGAGAGACCACCGATGTAGAGTGAAACCACATGTAAAAGACTGTTGTACACATTGATTAAAGATATAAATTATATCCAAATATTAGGATGGGATCATGATATTTGCAATTCGCGTAAGGAGCGGTCATTGATCCATCAAGCATCTAGATTCTATCGAATTTGAGCATGTCTATTTTATTATTCGACGCAATTGATCCACTTAGTTAGTATTTTGAACTCCAGACAATGCATCGCTTTAGCAATCGAATATAAACGTGAGTATAGTTCATGTTGTGTGTGTAAAGCACATTATACATACGAAAGTTACACAATGAACATTATAAATAGCTACCTATGAACTAGCATACATTTGAATTCAACTTAAGGTGGTTAAAAAAATTCGAATTCAACATGAAGTCCATTCAATTATTTGAATTTGATATCATGGCATTTGTAAATCATACCTAATTATGGGGGCACCAATCTTTGCTCTGATTTTGTACATAATAGCATATGTAGTCGTGTACAAAATAGATTCAAATTTAGCTCCTCCATTCCAAAATAATCGTAGTTATAGGATTTTCAAGTGTCAAAATTTCAAAAATAAGCGGATAATTTAATGACGTTTTCAAACATACAAGGTCAAAGATAACGTTTTCTATTTAGGTCAATCCTCATAGTTCAAGAGTACTCTAAACATGAATGCTTGTGTTTCAAAATTTCAAACGAAGCGCCAAAAGAGCCTCTACTCGCCCGAAGCCGCGTGAGACCAATGTTTGGTAGTACAAGGAAATTACTTTTCTAATGACTCGGACCCGTGAAACCTACCGGCACGACGTCCAAAGGTCTAAACCGGGGTAGGTTTGTAGCTTCATCTAGACGCCACGCAACCGCCTCCAAAAAACATCCATACACAATGGCCGCCCAAGCACAGATGCGCGCGGCCGAAATCGCTCCCGCCCACTATTTGGGACACCTGGGATTACCATCCTACCCCCAAAGTTTGTACTTTCCCCAAATTTCAAACAAGCGCGTCCCATCTTCTATTCAAAAAAAGCCAAAAACAAGCGTGTCCCAGACCAAAACATTGTCCCCCCCACCCGTATGATTCCCCATTCGTACTCCGTGGGCACCAAAACTACGTCTCCACCAGCCGCGAAACCCCGGCGTCCTCCATCCGCCACCCCATCCCACCCATCAACCACCGTCCTCCTCCATCACGCCGGAGCTGATACCCCGACGTCGTCGTCCACCGCAACCTCGACCGCAACGCCCTCCACCACTAGTAGTTGAAGCCGAGGCCGAGCTGTCCGTACCCGAGCCAGTTCAACCACGTCGTCATGCGCCTCACCGTTGCCGCTCCAACTTTGCCATTGTCCACCGCACCGGAGTTGTTCCTTCTACGACGTCCTTCGCCGCATCGGATCTGCTTCCCCTCCGCCGATATACGGCCACGGCAACACAGTCAAAAATTTGGCCATGGGTTTGTCCAAGGATCCACGGCTATCCAAAACATCGGTTCCCCCGGGAAAAACAAGAAGATCTCCGCGACATATCGACACCACACTGGCAACCGATAACGGTACTCCTCTTCCCTTATTTGTGCAAATCTTATGTGTCTGCTTGCATGGTATTCATCCCACAGAAGACATTAATTGACCGCTTCTTCTTCATACTAGATGTTCCTAGTAACTCGCGATGCACAAGGTTTCTCCTCATATACTATTTCACCTTAGCTAGAGGTCCGTCGCCCCCCTGAATTTCAATTTCTGGCCAGTTGATTCCCAATTAACGGAAGCATTCCCTGGTGTAACAGGTGCTAGTACGCCTATTACGTCGGGGAAGCAGCACCTTGGTGTTTATCTTAGGAGCGTGTGCGGCCTAGAGCTACTGGCGCCCGATCTGGAGGTCGGCCGGTATTAAAGGGATGGCCTGGGGCGCCGCCAAGCACGGTGGTGGTGTGAGGTCGAGGGGAGGGCGGGGCGGCGGAGGCAGGGGTCTGGGCCGGTGGTCGCTGGCGGTTCAAGAAAGATCATCAACAGTGACTGACGGGAGGTAGATGAAGGCCATCTGCCCATTCCTTATAGATCAGACGGTTCATTAAAAAAATTGACTGACCTATTTATTTTCAGTCGACTTTTATCTTAGATATGACCACATGTGGTGGTGTGCTGGAGGAGTACCTGCATTTCTTGTGCTCATATATTACAAAATCATACGGAGTAGAATCTAATTTTGTTTGCCATGCAATGTTGTAGAGCTATCATATGTGTCCTATCATTTATTTTTCAGCCACCTGCTATGTGCTACTTTTACAGTGCACTAGTTCTGCACACACTTCACCCATACTCTCACTATTGTGTTTTTATGCATGGGTATTTCAGACTCTGCCTCGAGAGACGCAGCAAAGAAAAGAGAGAAGTCGTGCCAGCTTTCTTCGCAGTTAGGCACGACACGTTACAATGCTATAAAGGGTGCAGTGTCAGCAAATGGAGACGGTAAACGTAGCTCTATAGTTGATGACCTCACTCGCAATGAACCACCATCCCAGGTGCTTTCTTTAACTTCACGGTGTCATATGTGGTTGCATGTTCCATATGGTGTCTAGCTTGTATTCGAAAGGCCGAGGTCGGTCTTAGAAGAAAAATAGCTAGTCAGGGCACTGGCCGAGCCAGTCACAAGCCCAGCAAAGATAGGCATCACCTGGAAGCCAACTAAAAAGTTGCGATGGTGGTGAAGCAGCCCGCCTCCCACCAGGCTCTCAGGTCCTAGATGACCATGCTCACCACTCCAGTCGGATGTCTAGCTTGTATTGCTTCCAAGTTGGTTAAATTGCATCTGCTTAGCTTACATATTATACCTTTGAATATGACATGTCTTTTTGTTTTTGGTACATACTAGTACATCTGTGTATTAACCATGTTCTTACTTCAAACTAATGTTCTTGTGTATCCCTCACCAATCACTTATGATGAGGCAGTCAGGCAAGGGGACTACTCCTCATTTAAAGAATGCAGCGTCATCCTCCCGACATGATTCTCAAGAAACAGAAATGCTAGATGAAGATAGTGAACGTAGCTCTGTAGTTGATTACAGCATTTCCCCTACACTAGCATCGCAGGTGCTTGCTCTAACTTGGCAACGTGATATATGGTTTCATGTTGCATATGGTGTCTAGATTGTAATTCTTCCAATCTAGTTAAACTGCATGTGCTAGTCTGCTTAGCTTATACATTATACATGCCTTCCTGTATTTAGTACATAGTACATCTGTCTATTAAGCATGTCCTTACATAAAACTATTTTTTTTTGTATCCCGCATCAATCAATATGACGAGACACCTTTAGTATATGCAGTGCGATATTAGTTGCATCTTTCATATGATTTATAGCATGCGCTGCTTCTAATTTGTTGAAATTCCATTTATGATGGGACGCTTTTAAGTTGGCAGAGTCATATTGGTTGCATCTTTCATGTGGTGTCTAGCTTGCATTGCTTCTTATTTGTTGGAATGGTTTCTGGCTAGTTTACACAAACAGCTGTGAACATGCCATGCCGTCCTGTTTTTCGTACATATTCCATCCTGGTATCATGTGTTTGCCTTACATCAAAGTAGTGATTATCAATATCATGCATGAATCAGTTCTGAAGAGAGAATTTTATTGCTTTTTCTTGTCGGTTTTACTTGACAATTCAAAATCAATAAAGCGGAAGGAAGTTAGCAAGGTAGCGAATAAAGGTGATCCTTCCGAACGGAGGGCCTCTACAGTTTCTACTCCTCCACACCCCCAAGATGATTTCTGAGACAACACATGCATAGACACTCAACAAAGTTGTGTTTGTGATGAGCACGTCTCCCCTAGTGCACCATCACCGGTGCTCCCTCTAACTTGGCACTGTTATATGTGGTTGCATGTTATGTGTGATGTCTAGCTTGTATTGCTTCTAATTTTGTTAAATTCCATCTGCTTACTTTACACATTATACTTGAATAAGACACGTGTTCCTGTTTCTAGAACATACAATATCTATCTATCACACCATGTTCTTACATCAAATTACTAATGTTGTGTAACCTGCAACAATCACTTATCGTAAGACACGTTTGACTTTGGAGTGTGATATAGGTTACATCTCGCATTCTTTTCTAGCTTGTACTACTAATTTGTTGAAATGGCACTTATGACGAGACCGTTTTAACTTGCTAGAGTGATATTCGTTGCATCTTTCATATGGTGTCTAGCTTTCATTGCTTCTAATTTGTTGAAATGCCTTCTCCTTAGTTTACACATCATAAGCTGTGAATATGCAATGTTGTGAATATGCAATGGCACTAATGACGAGAGACCTCTAACATGGTAGTGTGATGTTGTTTGCATCTTGCAAATGATTTATTTCTTGTACCGCTTCACATTTGTTTAAACGCCATTTATGATGAGACACTGTTAACTTGGCAGAGCGATATTTGTAGCATCTTTCATATGGTTTCTACCTTCCATTGCATTGCTTCTAATTTGGTGAAATGTCTTCTTCTTAGTTTACACATCATAGTTCTGGTTATCTCTTCCGTCCTATTTTTCATACATATTACATCCTCCTATCATGTGGTTGTCTAACATCAAAGTTCAGTTCGTCTGCATCACGCATTAGTTTGTTCTGAAGAACTAAATAGTTATTCGTTTTCCTTGTCGGCTTGACTTAACATGGCATAGAGAAAGAGGAAGAAACACATAATAGCAGGAAATGAGAAGCGGATAATCCTGTAGATTCTGCTGGTACTGATGGTGCAATAGAAGGTCAAAGTCCAACGGAAAATTCTATAAACACGGCATCCCATGCTACACGAGCTGCAAAAAAGCCAAACAGAAACATATAGTTGCACCAAACAAGCAGAGACATCCCTAGTTCTTGCAACACCTACCACAGTACTACCAGCTGCACGAGTTACTCGTGCATCAACTATCATGACCGATTTTCCGGGTATTAATTTCCCAGAAAATGGCCTTTGTGCTCACCAACCCCAGGATTACTGTTAGCTGATGAGGCACCAACTTGGTACAGGAATTCCAAGCAAAATACAAAATATGTAGTACAAGACCATTCTGGCATGTGAGTACAACACAAGGTTTCTAGTGGTTGATGGCGGAAGCGGTTTGTGGATCATCAGCGTCTATGGGACTCCATTTCCCACAGGAACAGCTAACCAGGTTAACTCCTATCTTCGCGGGGCTGCTATCACCATTGCTTAGGTTCCAGGGCTGTCATCGCAACGCTCCTCTCCATGCAAGAAATCTGGCCAAGACAATAGCCAGGGACAAGCCAGTGAGTACTTTGAATGTACTCGCAAACATTATGAACACAGGTATAATATAACAAAACATGTTCTGAAATATTCTATGATCACAACGTCAGTCATAAAATAAAAATCTCTGATGCATGCAAGCAGGTTATTTATATGCAACATGAATATGTAGTAACAGAGTAGTAATAAAATGCACCAATCGGGTGTCTGAAGCGACGCCTCGAAAGGATAATAAATAACGAGCATGCCTCAGTCAGGCGTCTGGGCGACACCACATAAAGGGCTTATAGAGTAAATAATTAATAGCATGCCACAGTCGGGCGTCTGAGAGACACCACATAAAGGGCTTATAAAGTAAATAAATAACAGCATGCCACAGTCGGGCGTCTGAGCAACACCACATAAAGGGCTTATAAAGTAAATAAATAATAGCATGCCATAGTCGGGCGTCTGAGCGACACCACATAAAGGGCTTGTAAGAAAAACAATCACAGTGAATATCCTGGAGGTAGAACCGTCCCAGGGATACTCAATACTTCAAATAATGTAAAGGGTTGTTAGTCCATAATAATAATAATCATAATCATCATAAGTCACACGTCATGATCCATGTTCTGGTTTAGTAGTTTCTCCTCCAAAGACCGACACTAAGACCGACACTTGACCCATCTGTAACGCCCCGGACACACCCGCCGGTGGTCGTTACTCCTGGCGGGATCTAGACTGGCCCCACAGATCAATACTAGTCTTTTCTGTGCACTTTGTCCTCACTCATGCGCACCCGGGAGCAACTTCCCGGTTGGTCACCCATCCTGAAATTACTCCAAGCTGAGCACGCTTAACTTTGGAGTTCTATCTGAATGGGCTTCCGGAAAAGAAGGAATTCCTTATTGATATGGGTAGTCTATCATCCCTGATAAGCCAGGCTATCACATACACCCCCACTCAGAGGAACCGACGTCCTCGTCGGGCCACAGGAACGTTCCCTCTTGGTACATACGTCTGTGCATCCAGTCCGGTACATGTGCCATGCCGTGTGCCACGACGGGTCACAAACGTCATGAACAACATGACCGCGCACCTGTCCGCAACCATACGTGTAACCGTGAGGGTCGGCTCTGATACCAACTTGTAACGCCCCGGACACACCCACCGGTGGTCGTTACTCCTGGCGGGATCTATACTGGCCCCACAGATCAATACTAGTCTTTTCTGCGCACTTTGTCCTCACTCATGCGCACCCGGGAGCAACTTCCCGGTCGGTCACCCATCCTGAAATTACTCCAAGCTGAGCACGCTTAACTTTGGAGTTTTGTCTGAATGGGCTTCCAGAAAAGAAGGAATTCCTTATTGATATGAGTAGTCTATCATCCCTGATAACCCAGGCTATCACACCATCCCAGACTGTAGTCCTTAACCATGGACACAACTATTCGAATAGATGTTTAATCTCTGCAGAGGGTGTACTCTTTACCCACGAGTAACGGATTCCTTTAGTCCATCGGGACTAATTCCGTCTATGGTCTTTTAATTGAAAACACACCTGACCTGCACACACCAGCTTAACTTACAGGTTTCTGGAATCACCCACGACACCTGTCAAGCAAAACTCTAAGTGGGGAGGCTACAACCTCGCGTAGCATGAGATCAAATTTATATCGCGCGCTCTAAGGGGTGGCCTCCCCTCTCGGTCCCAACCGGAAACACCCATGCCCCCTGATCCGGATGACTGACTTTAATCCATGGCCATGGAACCCTCATCCCGGCCCCTCTGTTTGGTGTGTGCTAGAAAGGGGTTGACGACTTACTAAACCGTACCCTACTTGTTGTCGGGACAAGTGGTAGTACGAAACAAGTATGAGGGTTACTGGAACAAGACTCGGTCTATGGTCGACTCAGGAGGTTTAAGTATTCCCTGCATGATTAGCATAACAAATATATATTTCATCCAACAGACAGAATCACCACTCATCATACCCTATCATGCCATACTGGACACACTCGTCTCGACGAGGAACTAGGGACAAGTTTAGGTCTACCCAAGAGAGAGACTTTCCCGGCTTCCTTCCGGTAGGTACAAAAAGCATACGAGGATGATTACTGTCACAAGCATGACCACTTCCAAAGCAAGGAAATCTCCAATATGCATGAGATCAGTAATATGCACTCATGAGTTTGAACATATCATCACTTAAAATAACGGACACTCCGTGTCGAGGTGGTATTGTAATCGTGTCAGACAACGCACACAAAATTATGCCTGAGTTCAGAATGCTTGCCTTCAAGTTGTGGAGGGGTGAGGTGCACTCCAAAAATTTTGAAAGTTATAGGGAACGTTTGGATCCCTCGCCTGATTGCCTCGCTAGGGAGGGCCAGCCTTGCCGACGGAGGCGAGCCGAATCGGCTCGCTCGATGAAACGCAAAAAAAGCTGGAAACCGCTGGTAACGAGGCATGCTCGCCCAGAAACCAAATGCTTCGCTTCCTTGCTGGGCCAGGCTAGGCGAGCGCTTGCCTGAGATCCAAACGTTCCCATAATCTCCCCTCCAAATTCCTATTTTCAAAAATATTCAAATAACACATACTTTAAAAACAGTACAAAAAAATTTATTGGAAAATTTTCAAATAAATATGAAAATAAACTAGACAATATTTGGGAAACAACAGAAAAAGAATCAAGTCATTTGATGTTTTATTTAAAAAGATATAGCCAGTCAAAGTTTAGTCAAATTCCTGGTTTTTAAATAAAACAGAAAAAAGAAAAGAAAACGTTTCGAATAGGTACACGTCGAACACGTACTTTGGGAATACACCTCCACTTATGCCTGCGTAGACCGGCGCTGGGTCACTGACAGTGGGCCCGCCTGGCCCACTGGTCAGGTTTGACCGGTCCACGCGCGCGTCGTCCCCTCCGACCGGACAGAGGCGGAGCTCCGGCGAGGCTCGCCGGCGAATGGAGGCATCCCTCGGGGATCTGAGCACATGGGTGTGCTCAGGTGGTCGAGGCAAACTTGTGGGTACCTGCCATGGTCGCTGACGTGGACGGAGTCGCTGGCGACAAGCTTCGCGGCGGAGATGGCTTCGGGAGGGATTGGGGGTCTGGGCTATGGTGGCTCCTGGTCGGGGCTGAGGTGTTGGGTGGCTCTGCAAGACGAAGGGGAGTCGAGTGGTGGGGTTGGATGGACGGGAGAGGCTCTGTTCGCGACGAAATGGACTGGAACGTGTCGGCGGCCGAGCCGACCGGAGATGGGGAAGACGACCTCCTTCTCTTCACTTGCTAGCCATGGCAGCTCTAGGGGGGATAGCTCGAGGTTGCCTGAGAGCTTGGAAGAGTTCGGGGGTGCCTCTTTATAGGCGGTCGAGGTCGGTTCCGCGGCCGTGGATAAGGTCGCCGGTGAACCGCCTCTCTGTTGCTGCAGGAGGACGTGGCGGCGACAAGCGCTTGCAGACGAGCGAGGGGATGAGTCCGGACTGCTCTAGAGGGCAGCTGGCGCGCTGGGGTGGCTCAGGCGGCGCCGACACGGCCGGGGCCTGCTGCGGCCGTCAGCTAGCAGCCACGGCCGACCTGACAGTGGCGCTGTGGGGTGCCAGGGGTGGTCGGGGTGGCTCTGCGGTGCAGGAGGAGATGGGGCGTGCTGGCTGCGGTTGGCCAAGGGCCAGAACGGGCGCGGGGTGGGCGGCAGCGAGACGCGGCGGCTCGGTGCATGCACGTGCAAAACGTGCGGTCTGGGCGCGCCCAGAGCACGGACGCTAGCTGCTCGACGAAATGCCAATGCACGCTACAGGGCTTGGGTGAGGTTGGGAATTAGCAGACCTAGGTTAGGAGTAGCTAGGAGTTTAGTGGACAAGGTTGTTGGGTCAGTGGATCAGGCCCACATTGTAAACTAAAACTCATGCCCAGCCTGGCCATGCACACAAGGTGTTTGACAAAATGCTAGAGGCATCTAGGCAGCTCTTGGAGTGGCCAAAATCTCCAGGCTGGTGTCTCTTTAGAAGTAGGTGATGGTGGCAAGGTCATTTGGCTAAATCTAGAAACTTGTTAGTGTAAGTTTTGCAAAACTCCAGTTCTGGACAGAAGGGAAAGGGCATAATATCATGTACCAAAAATGCTCCAATGAGTCCAACCTCCTGGACTTAAGGGTTTGGTAAGGTGCACTACAAGCAGGAGAAAGCTCATGGTCACTAGAGCACAAATAATTAGGGATGCAGAAAACAACCAACTGGGCCAGAATGAAAAAGAGGTTGATTCACAAAAAAATTTCAAATGACATAACTGGGTTTTTGCATAAAGTTGAATAATATACTCCTGTTAACATTCCAAAATTTTGGTGGAAGTTTTAAAGAAATAATTAATTAGGTTGTAGTGCAAAATTGCCCACTGGACCAGATTTGAAAGTTAGATGTAGAGCTCAAAATATCCAAAGAATGAAATATTTTTTTGCATAAAAGTGATTTAAAAACATCACATGACATCCCCAAATTTTGGTTGGAATTTTAAATAAATTTATCCAATGGTTGTAGTTCAAAAAGGGCTTCAAAACTAATGAAAAACCATTTTAAGGAATAAAGCTCAGAGAGCAAAATTTTATGCAAATAAATCCACTGATAATAGAAGTGTTTTCCTTGAGAGGGTAAACAAGTCCAATAATAAAATTGGGAAGTTTTCACTAGGGGTAAAAACTCCATAAAAAAAGAACAGAAAGGTTCTGAAATCAAAAGAAAATCCAGAAAACAAAATTTTAAGTTTCCTCGCAAAATTTTAATAAACAAAACATGGTTAAATTTTTGGGGTGTCACATCAACTGAGCTAGCAGCACGTTCCCAAGCTCCCTTGCCACCTGACACTACTTCCCAAGCACTCTTGACACAAGACAAGTTGGCAATATCAGATGAACCTTGTGAGCTTCAACAACAAGAAGGTAGTTGCTGGAGTCAAGTTACAGTTGCATGCTTCTTTATATGTAGTCTCACAGTTTGATGTACACTAACACTTCCTATGTTCGTTGTTGGAATAGCACCTAGGCGCAAGAGGAAACAAACATCAGGGATAATGCTCGATAGGTTAACTAAATCTAGAGGAGGAAGAATGGAGATCCGTTTTGAGGCAGGTTTAAAAAGGCCACGTGATGCTACAGAGTCAACCAAGTTAGTATCAGAGGCAGTGGTTGCCGTTAGGTGTCATGTATGTATCCTCCCAACATGGATTCAGTACAGGAATGACAAAGACGAAACCCAGTTCAACACCTTCATCGACCATTTATCTCTAAGTATGGTTATGTATGGAAACTAGTAATATCGTCTTGCTCTGTCCCATACTTTCTAGGTTGCTGATAATGAGACTCCCATAATTTTTAAACAGATGAGGTTCAAGTTGGATAGCCAATATGGTGCAACCAGACAAGCTTGCACCCATGTTTTCAAGTCTGCTCTGTGACAGTATCGGTATAACTTGAGGAAAACTCACTTTGAAGGCAAGGCTAACAGTGAACTTTCCCAAACATCTCCAGTGGAAAATATATCTGATGAAGACTAGAGGGGCCTTGTTAAACACTGGTCTGATCCAAAGTATCAAGTACATTATATATATGTGATCAGATCACATGTTGAAGTCCTATTTACGCATGTGCCACACAAATATATCTTCTTGTAGGTGAATTGTTCAAAGAACAAGGCCAACCATATGAAAGTGAAATTCCAACAGACGACAGGATCTCGTAGCAATATTGCACACTGCGAGGCTCTTGTAATTAGTTGTTGTTTCACTCTTTTTGCTGTACCATATTATCATATCTATATTGACTTGTTCGAAATGCAGAGGAAAGCCCGCAAGGACCAAAAAGTACCTGAACCAAATGCTATGGAAATCTTCAAGGACTGTCACACCAGCAAGAAGAAGGGCATGACTACACCAGTCAAAGCCGCTGTTGTAAGTCCTCAATCCTCATGCCTTTTAACTACTACTTACTCTAACTTGTGCCTTGAACTGCATGGTTTGTAGCCAATGTCTATTACTCTTTTCAATTTTATACACAATTGTCTTAGCCCGTAATCTTGACCCGTAATCTAGTTCCGTGCTGGACTTGCCCACACAACATTACAATTGCCTGTTTGTCTGTTCTCAGTTGTTTTGTGATATGAATGATGTTATAATATGCTTACAGTATTATAAACTTCGTCTCTTTATCCTTAGCCCTCAATACAATGTGAAGAAATCGACAATACATTAGCGATGGTACAAGAACATATGTTTGGAACCTGGTTTTATTAAGTACTTTGCAATAAAATACAACTAATATTTTACATGGGTTCACCAGAATAAGTTCTGTATATAGACCAAAGCTATTTTGTTTGGTTTTGCTGCCTCCTTAATATCTTCTGTTCTGGTACTACTAATGTAAAACCTCAACTTTTCAGCAAGTTATGGAAAAATGGTGGAACCGCCACCTTCTGAAGGTGGCGAGGCAACTATAACCGCAATGTCAGCTCTTGCTGCAGTGGGTCCATACTTGTCCACTAACAGTGCGAAAATCACGTTCCTGTGTAATACTGGGTTAGTTGTTAAGGCAATATCGTCCACATTGCCTCATGATCAAGATATGCAAGCTCAAAGCAATGTTGTATCTGCGCTCCAGACACAAGCCCATTCCCTAAAAGAGACACTTTGTGAAACAAGGAGAGACATTGTTCGATGTCGTCAAGATATGCATGGTTTTGAAACCAGGCTATCATACATTTGCTATGTTGTTCAGGAGTCTAGGGGAAATGAAGGCGAGGGTTATGGTGCTCCATCGGACAATACAGCATGAAAACGTAACAGTCAGGTCAAATGAACTGAGCTTCTAAACTTCTGGTGGTGCATTTATGTGCTAGACTGTTAAGTTTTATGCCAACCTTCCTTTTGTTATATAGTTGTAATTTGCTTTGGTGCGATACAAAATTTATTCTTAACGTGCAGCCACCGGCTGAAGAAAACAGCAAGCCATTTTTGTATAGTGTAGGGTGTTCCCTATATTTGCACTGGTGGCGATCTTTGATGCCGAGTGGATGTAATCTGTGCAATCGCCTTAATATCCTAGCATTAGTTTCAGCCTTATTTATTTCCTAATCTTCTTTTTCCCTGGTTTGCTAGTGGCCACAACAACCATGAGCCATATACGGGCCGTAGGATCCATGGATCTCCTACGGGCCGTAGGATCCATGGGTCTCCTTTGGGCCGTCGATAAATGGGCCTCCAATAGGGCCATAGAATTGGTGGGCCTCGGGCCGTCGGATACCGTTAACAGGCCGTAGGACAGCAAAGGCTTAATTCTATCATAGGCATAACGGGTCGTTAATGGGCTAGAATATAGGACGGGCTAGAAACGGTGCAACGGGTTAACAGGCCAGAAACGGGCCGACTCTTGCCATGGGCCAAATTTGTCCCATTAGGGGAATAGGCCAGTAACGGGCCGACTCTTGCCATGGGCCGAATTTGGCCCATTAGGGAAACAGGCCAGTAACGGGCCGGAAGTAATCGAGGGCCGAAAAGGAGCCCAAGAACGTATGGGCCGTCAATAGGCCGAAAGCTAACACGGGCTGGAAATGGCCCATGTAAATCACGGGCTGGAAACGGCCCATGTAAATCACGGGCCGTTAACGGGTACAAAGAAAATTACTGTTCATTATGGGCTAGAGTCACCGTGGGCCTGAAAAGGGCCGAAATATACGAAGGCCTCATATGGGTTGAAAGACGTTGTGGACTATACATGGACCGAAAGTGAAATGGGATGGTGTTATATTCGACGGCCCACATGATGTTGTTGGGCCGATTTCCTTTAGGGCCTAACGGGTCGTGAGTTACCGGGCCGTAAAATGGGCAATTTGCAAAGAGACCGTTAACAGGCTTTTCATGGGCCAGCCCGTTAACTTTTGACCAAGTCAAACGGGCCGGCTTTGTAAGCTAAATGGGTCAGTGGTGGGCCGTGGCACGTGTCGACGTATCATAGGTGCCTATCTGACCCACCGACGACCTGACACGTGTTTTGTCCGGCCAATAAGAATTTTACATGTGGAAATTTCCCATTGGTCGAGGCTGTTAACGGGTTATCAGATCCAAAACCCAACCCGATAGCTTAACGGCGTTCCTTTACGGTGGATGCCACGTGTCGGTCACCCTTGACGAACGCACTTCTGTGACGCGCGATTTATCGTCATGGAAGTGGACACTTCCGTGATGATAATTTTGGTAATGTCATGGAACACTTCTATGACAGCACAGGTATGACTATCTTGATTCTGTCATAAAATCGTCATGGATGTACATGCATGACAAAAAAGCGACCTACTGTGACAAACATGTATCATCATGGAAGTGTATTTTTTTGTAGGGAATGACCCGGCGGAGATCATCATCGGGCACATCGTCTGGTTCCTCTTGATCTTCAACAGCAACCCCCGTTGCAGCATCACCGTATTCGGGGGTCACATAGTTCTCATCGTCCTCTTCTTCGTTGTTTTCCATCATAACCCCTATTTCTTCGTGCTTGGTCCAAACATTATAGTGTGGCATGAAACCCTTATAAAGCAAGTGTGTGTGAATGACTTTCGAGTCAGAGTAAGACTTTGTGTTCCCATATATAGGACACAGACAACACATAAAACCATTCTGCTTGTTTGCCTCAGCCACTTCGAGAAAATCATGCACGCCTAATGTACTAGGAGGTGTGTTTGTCACCATACATCCATTGCCGGTTCATCTGCGTGCATTATATATAATTAAGTGTGTCAAAAACCATTATAGAACATCATGAATAGATAACTAAGTGACCAAATTTATAGAAGTTCATCATCACATTAAAACCAAAGTACGTACATATTTCTCATCAAACAACATACAGCTCTCCAGAGCATCTAATTAATTAAACCATACATTGAAACTATGTAAAACATTTCAATGCCAAACCAAATGTGGTCATAATCGCAACCAAGGTAACAATTGATCCAATGGCATAATGATACCAAGCCTCGGTATGACATCGATGACATCCATCTTGATCTTCAAGCGCATTGCATCCATCTTGATCTTGTGATCATCGATGACATCCGCAACATGCAACTCCAATATCATCTTCTCCTCCTCAATTTTTTTAGTTTTTCCTTCAAGAAATTGTTTTCTTCTTCAACTAAATTTAACCTCTCGACAATAGGGTCGGTTGGAATTTCTGGTTCACATACCTCCTAGATAAATAAAATCTATGTCACGTTGGTCGGCATAATTGTCATAAACAATAAATGAACCAAATAGTTATAAAGATAATATATACCACATCCGAATCATAGACAGGACGAGGTCCGACGGGGGCGGATACCAAAACCATCACACTAAATAATACTCCCTCCATCCGGAAATACTCATCGGAGGAATTGATATATCTAGATGTATTTTAGTTCTAGATACATTCATTTTTATGCATTTCTTCGACGAATATTTCTGGACGGAGGGAGTAAGAAGCAATAATAAAAGTAAGAAAATTATACAAGTATCTATATAGACATACAAGTAAGATTTTTTTTCCTTTCGGAAAGAAGATAAGAACAAGAGGCTCACCACGGTGGTGCCGGTGACGAGATCGGCGCGGGCGATCGACGGCGGTGAAGACGGGGACGGGACGTGACAGACCGTTAAACCTAGACAAATATTGAGGAAAATGGAGCTTGGAGGTCGAGCTTGGAGAGGAGAAAGCCTAAGTAGTGTGGCTCGGGCATTCCATCGAACACCTCGTGTGCATAGGAGGTGAGGTAGAGCACCACAAAGCTCTCCCCTCGCCGGCCAGGAAAAACAGAGCAGTGGGAGTGCTCTGCTCGCGGGTGAGGGGTATATATAGGCAACTCATTAGTCCCGGTTCGTGGCACGAACCGAGACTAAAGGTCACACTTTCATCCCGGTTCGTGCCACGAACCGGGTCCAATGGTGGTGGGCCAGGAGTGAGGACCATTGGTCCCGGTTCGTCCCACCATCCAGGACCAAAGGTCCTAGACGAACCGGGACCAATGCCCCCACGAGGCCCGGCAGGCCCCTGGCCTCACGAACCGGGACCAATGGGCCCATGGGTACCGGTTCATGACCGAAGAGGGACTAATGGGCTTATCTGGCCCGAACGTATGCCCTGTTTTCTACTAGTGTCTAGAGAGCGAGGCTCGAGCTCACAATGCAGCAATGGAGGCAGCACGGTGGGCTGAGGCATCGGCACCAAGGGCCTCCGTGAGCTACCACGCCAACTACCATCCAGGCTACTGACTGATAACCAAGCTAGGCCAAAAGCCTAAGATTGGGGGAGTACGTATTTCCACCGACATTACATTCACTATCACACATTTCATTCCAGTTGTCGGTGTCCACACTTTTTCATTGTATCATCCATGTTTAATTTATTTTCGCGCTTTCTTCTTGTGTGTTTGAAATACTTTGAGAAAATCCAAAAATATGTTTCTTGCTTCTTTTTTATTTTTCTTTCTTGGTTAAATTATTGTAGCACTAAAAGAAAACCCAAAAAGATTTTTCTTTTCTCTTTTTGTTCGTTTGCTTGCCTTCGAAAAACCAAAAAACTCCAAAAATATTTCAGTGTGTTTCTCTGAATTTCTTTTTCTTGTATCGAGTCATACCGAGGAGAAGATCACGATGAAAATGTTGAGTGGCTCTCATTTGTATTATTGTTGATCTAACAAAGAGCCCATATTACCTTGTCTTCTCCTCTTAAATAAAATGTGTGCATATTCAAATGTTTGCATATTCCAGCTTAGTACACGGCACTCTTGCACTAGTATTATTTCAAATCGTTCAGTCGTGCAAGTGAAAGGCAATAATGATGATATTAGATGAATTGGTCGTGGCAGAGAGAAACGGGTATGAACTCGACTTGTTCTGTTTTTGTAAATATGTTTAACCTAGTATCCATGATTCAGCCTATTATGATCAAACATGTTTGCAATGACAATTAGAGATTATAGTTTCTCATGTCATGCATAAGTTTCTAGGAGTGAATAATGACTTATCTTGGATATCAACATTGCGTTAAAATGATTGTGATGTAGTATGATGATATGGTATCCTCCACTGAATGTTCGAGTGGCTTGACTTGGCACATGTTCATGCATGTAGTTGAATCAAAACCAATATAGCATCTATGATATTTGTGTTCATGGTATTTGTATCCTACTCATGCTAGTATACAATGTTACTTATGCATAATGCACGTTCATGACCGTTGTTGCTCTCTAGCTGGCCGCTCTTCAACCTATTTGCTAGCCTTCGCCTGTACTAAGTGGGAACTCTGCTTGTACATCAAAAACCTAAAACCCAAGTTATTCCAAATGAGTCCACCATACCTACCTATATGCGGTATTACCCTGCCGTCCTAAGTAAATTTGCATGTGCCACCTCTAAAAACTTCAAATAAATATCCTTTTTGTGTGCCTCGATCGTTCATGGAATGACAGGAGGTAGTGGGTATCTTCCATGCTAAGCGGGTTATTCTCATGTCGAGTGTTTATTCACTCGCCATCGCACGAGAAAAGGGAGGTAATAGGGATGCCCAGTCCCAAACTGTAAAAAGAAAATATCTTACAAATAATCAAACAAAAACTCCCAATGGAGTCATAACCTTTACCTTTTCTCTTGGGAACCGCCACTAGCGTGCTTAGCATGGAAGATATTGATAACTGATGGTCGTGAAGTGAATAAGAAGGGTGCATGTCTCAAAATATCATTTACCTCTATTTTAAAAACTTGAGATCTGGCACCTATGCAAATCACTACTTCCCTCTGCGAAGGGATTAGCTATTTTCTTTTATGTTGTGTCATCACCTTCACAAATAAGCGCCAGAACCTGAGAGCACTGTTGTCATGCTGATGCATTGTGTATAGCTAATGTTGCGTGCATCATGACTGGATCTTTTCTACCATGAATTACAATGTTTAGTTGTTGCTTGAACTTTGGGGGTGCTCTGCATTTATTTTTTGCAGTCTCGGAAAGGGCTAGCGAGATACCACTATTGTCATATTATATCATGGTTGTTTTGACAACGTGTTGCTATTTGAGATATCCTATTATTGCTCTCTAGTTGTTTATGTCATTGATATGAGTTAATATAATTTTTAAGAGTTGTTGTCAACATGGTTAGTTATAATCTTTGCTAAAAACCTGGGTGTTGTTTAAGCTTATTTATGAAACAAGAGCAAAAGAGTTCGTAAAAGTTTTTCTTTTTCACTTTCAGTTTATCAACTGAATTGCATGAGGCCAAGCAAAGGTTTAAGCTTGGGGAGTTGATACGTCTCCAACGTATCTAATTTTCCTAACGCTTTTCCTCTTGTTTTGGACTCTAATTTGCATGATTTGAATGAAACTAACCCCAGACTGATGGTGTTTTCAGCACAACTACCATAGTGTTGTTTTTGTGCAGAAATAAAAGTTCTCGGAATGGAATGAAACTTTGTGAGGATTTTCTATACAATAAAAGAGAATTCCCGGAGCCGGGATGGACCTGAGGGGGGCATCTGGGTGGGCACAACCCACCAGGGCGCACCATCCCCCCAGGCACGGCCAAGTGGGTGCTGCCCACCTGGTGGCCCCGCTAACCACCAAACCGACACTATAAAATCCCATATTTCCAGAAAAAACACCAGGGAGAAAGAATTATCGCGTTTCGCGTGACGGAGCTGCCGCCAAGCCCTGTTCTTCCTCGGGAGGGCAGATCTGGAGTCTGTTTGGGGCTCCGGAGAGGGGGATCTTCGGTCTTCATCATCACCAACACATCTCCATTGCCAATTCCATGATGCTCCGCACCGGGAGTGAGTAATTCCTTCGTAGGCTCGCTGGTCGGTGAGGAGTTGGATGAGATTAATCATGTAATTGAGTTAGTTTTGTGAGGCTTGATCCCTAGTATCCATTATGTTCTGAGATTGATGTTGCTATGACTTTGCCATGCTTAATGCTTGTCACCTTGGGCCCGGGTGCCATGATTTCAGATCTGAACCGTTTATGTTATCACCTTTATATACATGTTCTAGATCCGATCTTGCAAGTTATAGTCACCTACTACGTATTATGATCCGGCAACCCCGGAGTGACAATAGTCGGGACCACTCCCGATGATGATCGTAGTTTGAGGAGTTCATGTATTCATCGTGTGTTAATGCTTTGTTCCGGTTCTCTATTAAAAGGAGGCTTTAATATCCCTTAGTTTCCAATAGGATCCCGATGTGACGGAGGGTAGGACAAAAGATGCCATGCAAGTTCTTTCCATAAGCACGTATGACTATTTACGGAATACATGCCTACATTATATTTATGAACTGGAGCTAGTGTCGTATCGCCCTAGGTTATAATTGTCTCATGATGAATATCATCCAACGAGTCACTGATCCAATGCCTACGAATTTATCATATATTGTTCTTGCTAAGTTACTATTGTTGCTACTGCTATCGTTACTGCTACAATATCACTACTATCACTGTTACTGTTACTGTTACTACTGCTACTATCATCAAAACTAGCATACTACTATGTTACTAATCACTTTGCTGCAGATAATTAATCTCCAGGTGTGGTTGAATTGACAACTCAGCTGCTAATAACTTCAAATATTCTTTGGCTCCCCTTGTGTCGAATCTATAAATTTGGGTTGAATACTCTACCCTCAAAAACTATTGCGATCCCCTATACTTGTGGGTTATCAATGTTTTATCCAAAAAATTAAAGACACATGCAAGCAGCCTATGTCAATTCTGGATTTAGACTCTTGCGTCCAAGGTGAGGGTGAGTCAACAACCAATTGGGTGCACCGGATCTCAGCCGTTATACACTCATCGGATAGTATCAACGCCGGTTCAGTAGTCCTGGTGTTGGAGAAGAATTGCCATTTCCTTCCCCTTAAGCAGAAATTGGGGCGGCTTAAACCCAACTGCAATGATATGGGGGAGCTCATAGCGGCTCTAGTCAAATATGGTGACTCTGATAATACTAAAGACCCTGAGTCTGATGAGGAGAAGGCTGGCAAAGGGAAAAAGAGTGGCAATGCAAAAGGACAGCATAATATGACGAGTCAAGGTGGCAACGGTAAGCGCAAGGCCGACGGCGGTTTAGACTTTGTGGCTAACACCAATATGCAAAGTAATAATCAGCGTCGTAAAGGGAAAATGCCAGCTCCCCGATTTTGGGGGCCAAAGTTCAACCTTGAGGCCATTATGAATCAGCCTTGCCCAAAGCACGACACTCGGGAGAAGCTGACCAGTCATCTGTGGAAGGATTGCTTTGTCATGAGGGGGTATAAGAACTCTAATTTTTTCCAGAATAATCATGGCCCGCATGGCGGTTCAGGATCCGGTTCTCATGGACCTGGTTTTGGAGGTGGCGGTTCAAGCTCTGGTTTTTAGGGCCAAGGCAATCAAGGTGGTTTTAATCAGCAATCTGGCCAAGGGAATCAGCAGCAGCAGTATGGTTATTAGAGCAATCCAAAGCAGCTGAATAGTGGTTAATATCATGTATTTACTACAAGTCCGTGCAAACGGGATCAGAAATCTGTAAGCGGGCAGTAAACTCAGTTGAGCCGGCGGTGCCTCGATATTTGAGGTGGTCTGAGCAGCCCATCGTATGGAGCCGTGAGGATCACCCGCCCCGGGTTGACAATCCGGGTCAATTGGCATTGATGGTTGCTCCTCAGGTAGGAGGTTATAAGCTTACAAAGGTGCTCATGGATGGGGGCAGTAGTATCAATATCCTATACTATGATACTTTTCGTCGTATGAATTTTACTGACAAAGATCTTAAGACTTCTTCTACTATTTTCCATGGGGTGGTGCCTCGTAAGTCGGCTTATCCAGTGGGTAAGATAACACTGGAGGTGGCTTTTGGTGATGACCATGATTCTAGAGCTAAAAAATTGAACTTTGAGGTGCTCAAGATCAAAATCCCGTATCACGCTTTGTTTGGGTGGCCGACTTATGCCAAATTTATGGCACGGCCTTGTTATGTTTATTTGCAGCTTAAAATGCCGGGTCATAAAGGCACCATCACGGTGCACGGTCATAGAAAGATCGCTCTGGATTGTGAAGAAGGTGATGCTGCGTATGCTGAGTTGGCTTGTGCCACCGAGGAGTTAAAGTTTTATAAAGATAACATTGACCCGACGGATATGACACCTTCGAAGAAGCCAACTACAGAGAATGACCCCCTGTTGAAGTTTAAGTCGATAGATGATACTAAGTTGGTTAATTTTGTGTCACGCCCAATATGCGATACTATCCTAAAGAGACTCGAAGGTCCCAACAAGGATAGAACCGCATATTGAAACACTTTTGCAAGATGGATATCATTACATCCCAATTACATAATAGATGGGGATACATACGAGGCATACAATGCCACACGAATACAACATCATAATACATAAGAGCAACATCCGACTATGGATGAACCACAAACAGAAACTCAAACAACATCCACCCTGCTAGCCCAGGCTGCCGACCTGGAACCTATCCCGTGATCGAAGAAGGAGAAGAAGAACTCAACGCAAGCAAGCATCGCTCTCGCGTCATGATCATCGCATAACCTCTACCTACAACTGTTGTTGTAGTAATCTGTGAGCCACGAGGACTCAGCAATCCCATTACCATGGGTATGAAGACTAGCAAAGCTTAATGGGTAAGGAAGGGGTACAGTGGTGAGGTTGCAGCAGCGGCTAAGCAAATATGGTGGCTAACATACGCAAATAAGAGCGAGAAGAGAGCAAGCGGAACGGTCGTGAAGCTAGCAATGATCAAGAAGTGATCCTGAACTCCTACTTACGTCAAACATAACCCAAAAACCGTGTTCACTTCCCGGACTCCACCGAGAAGAGACCATCACGGCTACACACGCGGTTGATGCGTTTTAATTCGGAACTGGTGTCAAGTTATATACAACCGAACATTAACAAATTCTCATCTGCCCATAACTACGGGCACGGCTTTTCAAAGTTTATACCCTGCAGGGGTGTCCCAACTTAGCCCATCACAAGCTCTCACGGTCAATGAAGGATATTCCTTCTCCCAGGAAGACCCGATCAGACTCGGAATCCCGGTTTACAAGACATTTCGACAATGGTAAAACAAGACCAGCAAAGCCGCCCGATGTGCCGACAAATCCCGATAGGATCTGCACATATCTCATTCTCAGGGCAACACCAGATGAGACTAGCTACGAGTAAAACCAGTCCTCAAGTTTCCCCAAGGTGGCCCCGCAGGCACCTCAGTTCGGACCAACACTCGAAGGAGCACTGGCCCGGGGGGTTAAAATAAAGATGACCCTTGAGTCTGCAGAACCCAAGGGAAAAGGGCTTAGGTGGCAAATGTTAAAACCAAGGTTGGGCCTTGCTGGAGGAGTTTTATTCAAAGCGAACTATCAAGGGGGTCCCATAAATCACCCAACTGTGTAAGGAATGCAAAATCAAGGAACATAATGCCGGTATGATAGAAACTAGGGCGGCAAGAGTGGAACAAAACACCAGGCATAAGGCCGAGTCTTCCACCCTTTACCAAGTATATAGATGCATTAATTAAATATGATATATTGTGATATCCCAACATAATCCTGTCCACCATGGAGCAATCTTCAACTTCACCTGCAACTAGCAACACTATAAGAGGGGCTGAGCAAAAGCAGTAACATAGCCAAGCAACGGTTTGCTAAGAAAGGTGAAAAAGGTTAGAGGCTGACATGGCAATTTGGGAGGCTTGATCAAAAGAGATAGGTAGTGCAGCATAGTGATAGAGCGAAGCAACTAGCATAGCAATGATAGTAGTGAGATCCAGGGTAGCGGTCATCTTTCCTGAAATCCCGCTAGGAAGAAGAACTAGTCCATGAAGAAGATGAAGCCATGAAGACGAACCAAGCGTAGACGAACGAATCCTCACGATCGCAACGAAACGGGAACTATCGAGAGAAGCACACAACATGGTAAACACACCACACATGAACATGACATGATGCACAAACAAGTATGATGCAAGACAAGACTACATGAAGCTACTCATGGCAAGAGATGATGCAAATAAGAGCAACACATCAAGGCAAGTTTAAATGAGGCCGGAAGCAACATATAACAATTCCGGTAAGTCATCATATGCCAATTTCGAAATTGGTCCAGATCTGAATAAACCTTATGCTCAAGTTGTTAAACAGCAAGTTAAGATGCACCAAGATGATCTACACGAAATTCTAGTCAAGTTACATATAAAGTGCATTTAGTTCAGAGCTACGGCCTAGAAGATATGAGCAAACCAAGATAAACACGGCATAATGGAATGAAATGAAGAGCATCTCATGATGAACATTTTGATATATCATGCACGCAAAATGGAGCTACATGCACAAAGTTATGATGGTTCAAACATGCACACATATTATGAGTTTCTGGGGACTTAGCAGTTTTTGAAAAAAAACAAATCAAGCGTGATTTAGCTAAGTTGTGCACGGGGCGAGGGATAGAGGAGGGCTCACATTGGGCTTGGCCCAGATTGGAGAGGAGGCAGGCCGGCGGGGAGCTAGGCTGGGCCTCGGCCTATGGGCCCCACGGCGGAGCCTCGTTCTCCTCCCGATCCCTCCTGGATCGAGGAAGGAAGGGCCGGCGAGGTCCGATCGAAGAGGGCGGCGAGGAGAAACGAAGGGGTCGGATCCGGCCTGGGTCACCACGGGGCGCCGGATCCGGCAGGAGGAGGGGCCGGCGACGAGGTGCTCAGCGACGAGCTCGGCAGCGGTTCCTGCAACCAAGGTGGCGACGCAGAGTTCAGAGGAGAGGGAGAGCAGGGGAGAAGAGGAAAAAGGAATGGCGCGGCGGGGAGCTCATCTTCGGCGAGAGACTTGGTGGCCGGCGGGGTCGAATGCGGTGGGAGGCGGCGCTCTGGCGAAGCCGAGGCAGCGACGGGGCTCTGGATCAAGCGAGCGGGGAAGGAGCGAGGCGCACGGGGCGGCGGCGATGCGGGCCTCGGCCCAGATCGGGCCCCGGGCGGGCCTCGCACGGTCCGGGAGGGCCTGCGGCGGCGGGGAGGAGCAGGGGGCACGTGGCCGGCCCTGGTTGCCTGCGGGGTGGATAGGGGGCGATGTGGCGCGGCCTGATTGGCCGTAGGGCACTCGCGGCTGAGCTAAGTGGCGGCGGGGCTGTGGTCGGGCGCGGATCCCAAGGAGGCTGGCGGCGGGACAGAGGTAGGGGAAGGCTAGGGGGGTAGGTTTTGCCCAAAAATGGAGAGGGGTATGTCCATTTATAGCAGGTAGGCTAGGTTAGGGGGGTTTGGGGGGCTTTCGGAGCCCTCCGATCGCGATCCAATGGCTCCGGTCGGAGGGGGGTTTTGGATGGCTAGGTGGGCTGCAAGTGACCGTGTAGAAGGTCTCGGGCTGAGAAGAGAGGGGGAGAAGTGTGGCCCGGCAACTGTTTCGGAGACCAAAACGTCCGATGAATAAACCGGCAACGGTGCCGCTATATATTTCACGGTTGGGCCATCAAACGAGCTCCGAACGCGACGAAACTTGACAGGCGCTCTGTCTACACTATAATAAGACCGCACGCCAACTTTCATCCCATTCCGGGAACATTTTTATGCCACTTATGAAATAATATTTCGGACATGTCGCGGGCGCGTGCGAGTGTGTCTGGGCTCAGAACGGACAACAGAGAGAACTGGGAGGACCCGAACGGATGCAAGTTTTGAAAAAACATGCAGAAGAAATGCAGGTGATGACATGGCAAAATACAACACGCAAGCAAATGACATGGCAACTACGGCAAATAACTTGGAGACACCTGGCGCATCGAATCCGGGGCGTTACAACACTCCTCCACTAACAAGAGATCTCGTCCTGAGATCTTAGGACTGAGACAGAAGGGAAAAGGGATGAGGTGAAACAAGAAACGTAAGAGAGAAGATGAACAAAGACGAGCGCACTCGGGTAGAAAGGGAAAAGGCGAATATGACGAGAATCAAAAGCTCATGGAAACAAGATAGACTGTGAAAGCACTCCGGTTAGAACAAGATAGGAAAGGAATAAGAATGGAAGAATTTACGCAGCACTCTGGCTGAACAAGGAAAGAATAGAACATGAACTTGAGAAGATGGAATGATACTTGACAAGAGGAACAACACAAAACCTCCGGAAGACTTGAAAGAGTTGAATGAAAAGAATGGAGAAGAAAATGAGAACTTGTGCCACGAATGAAATTGAAAGCATCTTTAGAAGTTAGGTTTAGACAGAGTTGTTGAGAAAATCAACAACGAAAAGAATAAGCTTGTTGTGGTCTTATGGTAACATCTCAAGATATAAGGTGATAACCGGCCACAAACGGAAATGATTGGATAGCTTAGAAGAACGAAGAAATGCAAAACTCCACTTCAATAGAATACGGAGAATTAATTACACTTCGAGACGCAACAATTAAAGATACTTGAACTCCTCCAACAAAATCTTGATGAGCTCTTGAAGAATGAATTGAATCATGAAGAACCACCAAGAAGAACTCTGGTGACAAAAGGATGATGAGATAGAATGAAGGAAGAAAGAATAAGATGAGCCTTGCGGTGATTTAGATGGAGGTTCCGACAAAATAGCCGAGGAAAATTTGAACTCCGGAAAAGAAAAGATGAAAACACTTGGAACTAGAATTTATTCAACAAGAACAAACTCCGGAGGAAGGGATTACTTACTTGGATGAAATAAGAATAAGATTTATTGTATGCTTATCCTTCATCAAATTAAATTGATGACAAGCAATGGATTTTACATACTACTTATTCTTCTTGAAAAGGATTGAGAAGTGAAATATCGCAAACTATAGAAGGTCTTCATGAACCACCGGTAGGATTGAAAATTACGAATGAATTAAAATGATAATCAAGGAAAAAGAATCTTGAACGAACCACCGTAAGAATTCGGAAATGACTGACGAAAGGGGATGAATCACCGGGAAGAATTAGAAGAACCAATATGCTAGAGGGGATTTAGATGCAAAAGAACAAAGAGATCATGAGATGATTAAAGAGCACTTGAACGAAGCATCGGGATAATTGGATAACGGTAACTGGAATGATGGCCTCTGGTGAAAAGAAACAGGAAAACAACTCCTGACATACTCCGGATGGTTAAGAAAAGAATATCTGACAAATGGAATAATTCGCGAGGATAACATGAAGCTAGAACCACAAAACTTCAAGAGAACAGACATGATTTAGAGGAAAAACTCTTCTTCAATCTTCAAATGACGACGGAAAACACCAACAAAATTACTGAGATACTCCGGCAGAATGAAAAAGAGGAAGGGTTGAACCAAAGATGAAAAGAATTTGAAAGCAAACTTGGAGATGGCATCTGACTGATGAAATTCATTCTTACGTCAAACTCGAAAAGAATTAGGAATGGCTCCGGAATAATTAGAAGAGTCAGGTAAGATCCTGGGAGAAGACCTGTGGGTTAGGGCCCACTGAAGAGAATACACTCTTGAAAAGGATTATTGAACAGATAGATGATGCACCGGAACAATTGAAATATTTGAATGAGGTGACAACCTCAAATTAATTTGAACACAGACGAATCTCCTAAGATGTCTTCCAAACTCTGGAATGATTGAATGGCGAGAGGCAAACGAGCAAAGGGAAATATATGAGCTGAGGGAAAGAATACGATTGACAACGAAAACTTGAATTCGGATCCACCGGAAAGAAAAACGAGACGAACAATGATTAACTAGACGAGAATTCACCGGTTGAAATGATTGAGGGAAACCTGAAGAGGCTCCGCACGAATGAAATTGATGCTCAAAATAGACTCAGGCTCCGGGAAGAAAATGGGTGGGAGGGCGGGAAAAACAAAGGCAACTTGGAAGGGGAAATCAACGAATATCTTGAAGAGAAAACACCGGTTGAAATCATTGAGGAAAGAAAGCAAAGGCTTCGCACGAGTCGGAAGGATACTCGATTAGAGACTCCGGCTCCGAGGAGAAAAAGTGTGGGCGGGTGGGAAAAGAAAACAACTGAGGATTGAACTTGGCAAAGATGAAGAGGCTCGAGTCAACTTGACGAGAAATGCACCGGATGAGAAGAGGTGAGAACCAACGATCGGAAAACCAACTGCGTGATCCTAAAGAAAGTTTGAAAGGGAAGAGGAGTAATTCAAAACACCTACGTCAAGCTTCCTCACGAGAGCGACGAATGGGGCTGACGAGTAAAAAGAATTCCTACTCTTTGATAGAAATAGACTCCGAAAATAGTTTTCTTCTAGACTCGACGTCGGCCAAACTACACGATCAATCAAGGGGGCTCCTAAGGTCGGTCGAGGCTCTGATACCAACTTATCACTCCCAATATGCGATACTATCCTAAAGAGACTCGAAGGTCCCACCAAGGATAGAACCGCATATTGAAACGCTTTTGCAAGGTGGATATCATTACATCTACATTACATAATCGATGGGGATACATATGAGGCATACAATGCCACACGAAAACAACATCACAATACATAAGAGCAACATCCGACTACGGATGAACCACAAACAGAAACTCAAATGACATCCACCGTGCTAGCCCAGGCTGCCGACCTGGAACCTATCCCCTGATCGAAGAAGCAGAAGAAGAACTCAAAGCAAGCAAGCATCGCTCTTGCGTCATGATCATTGCATAACCTATACCTACTATTGTTGTTGTAGTAATCTGTGAGCCACGAGGACTCAGCAATCCCATTACCATGGGTATCAAGACTAGCAAAGCTTAATGGGTAAGGAAGGGGTACAGTGGTGAGGTTGCAGCAGCGGCTAAGCAAATATGGTGGCTAACATACGCAAATAAGAGCGAGAAGAGAGCAAGCGGAACGGTCGTGAAGCTAGCAATGATCAAGAAGTGATCCTGAACTCCTACTTACGTCAAACATAACCCAAAAACCATGTTCACTTCCCGGACTCAACCGAGAAGAGACCATCACGGCTACACACGCGGTTGATGCATTTTAATTTGGATCTGGGGTCAAGTTATCTACAACCGGACATTAACAAATTCACATCTACCCATAACCGCGGTCACGGCTTTCGAAAGTTTATACCCTGCAGGGGTGTCCCAACTTAGCCCATCACAAGCTATCACGGTCAACGAAGGATATTCCTTCTCCCAGGAAGACCCGATCAGACTCGAAATCCAGGTTTACAAGACATTTCGACCATGGTAAAACAAGACCAGCAAAGCCGCCCGATGTGCCGACAAATCCCGATAGGAGTTGCACATATCTCGTTCTTAGGGCAACACCGGATTAGACTAGCTACGAGTAAAACCAGTCCTCAAGTTTCCCCAAGGTGGCCCCACAGGCAGCTCAGTTCAGACCAACACTCGAAGGAGCACTGGCCTGGGGGGGGTTAAAATAAAGATGACCCTTGAGTCTGCAGAACCCAAGGGAAAAAGGCTTAGGTGGCAAATGTTAAAACCAAGGTTGGGCCTTGCTGGAGGAGTTTTATTCAAAGCGAACTATCAAGGGGGTCCCATAAATCACCCAACTGTGTAAGGAATGCAAAATCAAGGAACATAATGCCGGTATGATAGAAACTAGGGCGGCAAGAGTGGAATAAAACACCAGGCATAAGGCCGAGTCTTCCACCCTTTACCAAGTATATAGATGCATTAATTAAATAAGAGATATTGTGATATCCCAACATAATCTTGTCCACCATGGAGCAATCTTCAACTTCACCTGCAACTAGCAACGCTATAAGAGGGGCTGAGCAAAAGCGGTAACATAGCGAAGCGACGGTTTGCTAGGAAAGGTGAAAAAGGTTAGAGGCTAAGATGGCAATTTGGGAGGCTTGATCAAAAGAGATAGGTAGCATAGCATAGCGATAGAGCGAAGCAACTAGCATAGCAATGATAGTAGTGAAATCCAGGGTAGCGGTCATCTTGCCTGAAATCCCGCTAGGAAGAAGAACGAGTCCGTGAAGAAGATGAAGCAACGAAGACGAACCAAGCGTAGACGAACGAATCCTCACGATCGCAACGAAACGGGAACTATCGAGAGAAGCACACAACATGGTAAACACACCACACATGAACATGACATGATGCACAAACAAGTATGATACAAGACAAGACTACATGAAGCTACTCATGGCAAGAGATGATGCAAATAAGAGCAACACATCAAGGCAAGTTTAAATGAGGCCGGAAGCAACATATAACAATTCCGGTAAGTCCTCATATGCAAATTTCGAAATTGTTCCAGATCTGAATAAACCTTATGTTCAAGTTGTTAAACAGCAAGTTAAGATGAACCAAGATGATCTACATGAAATTCTAGTCAAGTTACATATAAAGTTCATTTAATTCGGAGCTATGGCCTAGAAGATATGAGCAAAACAAGATAAACATGGCATAATAGAATCAAATGAAGAGCATCTCATGATGAACATTTTGATATATCATGCACGCAAAATGGAGCTACATGCACAAAGTTATGATGGTTCAAACATGCACACATATTATGAGTTTCTGGGGACTTAGCAGTTTTTGAAAAAAAAACAGATCAAGCGCGATTTAGCTAAGTTGTGCACGGGGTGAGGGATAGAGGATGGCTCACATTGGGCTTGGCCCAGAATGGAGAGGAGGCGGGCCGGCGGAGAGCTGGGCTGGGCCTCGGCCTGCGGTGCCCACAGCTGCGCCTCGTCCTCCTCCCGATCCCTCCTGGATCGGGGAAGAAGGGCCCGCGAGGTCCGATCGAAGAGGGCGGCGAGGAGGAACGAAGGGGGCGGATCCAGCCTGGGTCACCGCGGGGCGCCGGATCCGGCAGGAGGAGGGGCCGGCGTCGAGCTCTGCGGCGGTTCCTGCAACCAAGGCGGCGGCGCAGAGTTCAGAGGAGAGGGAGAGCAGGGGAGAAGAGGAAAAAGGAATGGCGTGGCGGGGAGCTCATATTCGGCGAGGGACTTGGTGGCCGGCGGGGTCGAATGCGGCGGGAGGCGACGCTCCGGCGAGGCCGAGGCAGCGGCGGGGCTCTGGATCGAGCGAGCGGGGAAGGAGCGAGGCGCACAGGGCGGCGGCAATGCGGGCCTCGGCCCAGATCGGGCCACGGGCGGGCCTCGCATGGGCGGGGAGGGCCTGCAGCGGTCGGGAGGAGCAGGGGGCACGTGGCTGTCCCTGGTTGGCTGCGGGGTGGATAGGGGGCGATGTGGCGCGGCCTGATTGGCCGTAGGGTGCTGGCGGCAGCGCCAAGTGGCGGCGGGGCTGTGGTCGGGCGCGGATCCTGAGGAGGGGGTCGGCGGGATAGAGGTAGGGGAAGGCTAGGGGGTAGTATTTGCCCAAAAATGGAGAGGGGTGTGTCCATTTATAGCAGGTAGGCTAGGTTAGGGGGTTTTGGGGGGCTTTCGGAGCCCTTCGATCGCGATCCAATGGCTCTGGTCGGAGAGGGGGTGTTTTGGATGGCTAGGTGCGCTGCAAGTGACCGTGTAGAAGGTCTCGGGCTGAGAAGAGAGGGGAAGAAGTGCGGCCCGACAACTGTTTCGGAGACCGAATAGTCCGACGAATAAACTGGCAACGGTGCCGCTATATATTTAACGGTTGGGCTACCAAACGAGCTCCGAATGCGACAAAACTTGACATACGCTCTGTCTACACTATAATAAGACCGCACGCCAACTTTCATCCCATTCCGAGAACATTTTTATGCCACTTATCAAATAATATTTCGGACATGCTGCGGGCGCATGCGGGTGTGTCTGGGCATGGAACGGACAACAGAGAGAACTGGGAGGACCCGAACGGATGCAAGTGTTGAAAAAACATGCAGAAGAAATGTAGGTGATGACATGGAAAATGGAACACGCAAGCAAATGACATGGAAACTACGGCGAATAACTGGGAGACACCTGGCGCATCGAATCCGCGGTGTTACAACACTCCTCCACTAACAAGAGATCTTGTCCCGAGATCTTAGGACCGAGACGGAAGGGAAAAGGGATGAGGTGAAACAAGAAACATAAGAGAGAAGATGAACAAAGACGAGCGCACTCGGGTAGAATGGGAAAAGGTGAATATGACGAGAATCAAAAGCTCATGGAAACAAGATAGACTCTGAAAGCACTCCGGTTAAAACAAGATAGGCAAGGAATAAGAATAGAAGAATTTACGCAGCACTCCGGCTGAACAAGGAAAGAATAGAACATGAACTTGAGAAGATGGAATGATACTTGACAAGAGGAACAACACAAAACCTCCGGAAGACTTGAAAGAGTTGAATGAAAAGAATGGAGAAGAAAATGAGAACTTGTGCCACGAATGAAATTGAAAGCATCTTTAGAAGTTAGGTTTAGACAGAGTTGTTGAGAAAATCAACAACGAAAAGAATAAGCTTGTTGTGGTCTTATGGTAACATCTCAAGATATAAGGTGATAACCGGCCACAAACGGAAATGATTGGATAGCTTAGAAGAACGAAGAAATGCAAAACTCCACTTCAATAGAATACGGAGAATTAATTACACTTCGAGACACAACAATTAAAGATACTTGAACTCCTCCAACAAAATCTTGATGAGCTCTTGAAGAATGAATTGAATCATGAAGAACCACCAAGAAGAACTCCGGTGACAAAAGGATGATGAGATAGAATGAAGGAAGAAAGAATAAGATGAGCCTTGCGGTGATTTAGATGGAGGTTCCGACGAAATAGCCGAGGAAAATTTGAACTCCGGAAAAGAAAAGATGAAAACACTTGGAACTAGAATTTATTCAACAAGAACAAAGTCCGGAGGAAGGGATTACTTACTTGGATGAAATAAGAATAAGATTTATTGTATGCTTATCCTTCATCAAATTAAATTGATGACAAGCAATGGATTTTACATACTACTTATTCTTCTTGAAAAGGATTGAGAAGTGACATATCGCAAACTTGAGAAGGTCTTCATGAACCACCCGTAGGACTAAAAAGAACGAATGAATTAAAATGATAATCAAGGAAAAAGAATCTTGAACGAACTACCATAAGAATTCGGAAATGACTGACGAAAGAGGATGAATCACCGGGAAGAATTAGAAGAACCAATATGCTAGAGGGGATTTAGATGCAAAAGAACAAAGAGATCATGAGATGATTAAAGAGCACTTGAACGAAGCACCGGGATAATTTGATAACGGTAACTGGAATGATGGCCTCCGGTGAAAAGAAACGGGAAAACAACTCCTGACATACTCCGGATGGTCAAGAAAAGAATATCTGACAAATGGAATAATTTGCGAGGATAACATGAAGCTAGAACCACAAAACATCGAGAGAACGAACATGATTTAGAGGAAAAACTCTTCTTCGATCTTCAAATGACGACGGAAAACACCAACAAAATTACTGAGATACTCCAGGAGAATGAAAAAGAGGAAGGGTTGAACCAAAGATGAAAAGAATTTGAAAGCGAACTTGGAGATGGCATCTGACTGATGAAATTCATTCTTACGTCAAACTCGAAAAGAATTAGGAATGGCTCCGGAATAATTAGAAGAGGTAGGTAAGATCCTGGGAAAAGACCTATGGGTTAGGGCCCACTGAAGAGAATACACCGTTGAAAAGGATTATTGAACAGATAGATGAAGCGCCGAAACAATTGAAATATTTGAATGAGGTGACAACCTCGAATTAATTTGAACACAGACGAATCTCCTGAGATGTCTTCCGAACTCCGAAATGATTGAATGGCGAGAGGCAAACGAGCAAAGGGAAATATATGAGCTGAGGGAAAGAATACGATTGACAATGAAAACTTGAATTCGGATCCACCGGAAAGAAAAAAGAGATGAAAAATGATTAAATAGACGAGAATTCACCGGTTGAAATGATTGAGGGAAACCTGAAGAGGCTCCGCACGAATGAAATTGATGCTCAAAACAGACTCAGGCTCCGGAAGAAAAGGGGATGGGAGGGCGGGACAAACAAAGGCAACTTGGAAGGGGAAATCGACGAATATCTTGAAGAGAAAACACCGGTTGAAATCATTGAGGAAAGAAAGCAAAGGCTTCGCACGAGTAGGAAGGATACTCGATTATGGACTCCGGCTCCAAGGAGAAAAAGGGTGGGCAGGTGGGAAAATAAAACAACGGAGGATTGAACTTGGCAAAGATGAAGAGGCTCGAGTCAACTTGATGAGAAATGCACCGGATGAGAAGAGGTGAGAACCAACGATCGGAAAACCAACTGCGTGATCCTAAAGAAAGTTTGAAAGGGAAGAGGAGTAATTCAAAACACCTACGTCAAGATTCCTCACCAGGGCGACGAATGGGGCTGAGGAGTAAAAGGAATTCCTACTCTCTGATATAAATAGACTCCGAAAACAATTTTCTTCTAGACTCGACAACGGCCAAACTACAAGATCAATCAAGGGGGCTCCTAAGGTCGGTCGAGGCTCTGATACCAACTTATCACGCCCAATATGCGATACTATCCTAAAGAGACTCGAAGGTCCCACCAAGGATAGAACCGCATATTGAAACGCTTTTGCAAGGTGGATATCATTACATCAACATTACATAATAGATGGGGATACATACGAGGCATACAATGCCACACGAATACAACATCACAATACATAAGAGCAACATCCGACTAAGGATGAACCACAAACAGAAACTCAAACGGCATCCACCCTGCTAGCCCAGGCTGCCGACCTGGAACCTATCCCCTAATCGAAGAAGCAAAAGAAGAACTCAACGCAAGCAAGCATCGCTCTCACATCATGATCATCGCATAACCTGTACCTGCAACTATTGTTGTAGTAATCTGTGAGCCACGAGGACTCAGCAATCCCATTACCATGGGTATAAAGACTAGCAAAGCTTAATGGGTAAGGAAGGGGTACAGTGGTGAGGTTGCAGCAGCGGCTAAGCAAATATGGTGGCTAACGTACGCAAATAAGAGCGAGAAGAGAGCAAGCGGAACGGTCGTGAAGCTAGCAATGATCAAGAAGTGATACTGAACTCCTACTTACGTCAAACATAACCCAAAAACCGTGTTCGCTTCCCGGACTCCGCCGAGAAGAGACCATCATGGCTACACACGTGGTTGATGCGTTTTAATTCGGATCTGGTGTCAAGTTATCTACAACCGGACATTAACAAATTCCTATCTGCCCATAACCGCAGGCACGGCTTTCGAAAGTTTATACCCTACAGGGGTGTCCCAACTTAGGCCATCACAAGCTCTCACGGTCAAATAAGGATATTCCTTCTCCCAGGAAGACCCGATCAGACTCGGAATCCCGGTTTACAAGACATTTCGACAATGGTAAAACAAGACCAGCGAAGCCGCCCGATGTGCCGACAAATCCCGATAGGAGCTGCACATATCTCATTCTCATTGCAACACCGGATGAGACTAGCTACGAGTAAAACCAGTCCTAAAGTTTCCCCAAGGTGGCCCCGCAGGCAGCTCAGTTCGGACCAACAATCGAAGGAGCACTGGCCCGGGGGGGGGGGTTAAAATAAAGATGTCCCTTGAGTCTGCAGAACCAAAGGGAAAAAGGCTTAGGTGGCAAATGTTAAAACCAGGGTTGGTCCTTGCTGGAGGAGTTTTATTCAAAGCGAACTGTCAAGGGGGTCCCATAAATCACCCAACTGTGCAAGCAACGCAAAATCAAGGAACATAACACCGGTATGACGGAAACTAGGGCGGCAAGAGTGGAACAAAACACCAGGCATAAGGCCGAGTCTTCCACCCTTTACCAAGTATATAGATGCTTTAATTAAATAAGAGATATTGTGATATCCCAACATAATCCTATCCACCATGGAGAAATCTTCAACTTCACCTGCAACTAGCAACGCTATAAGAGGGGCTGAGCAAAAGCGGTAACATAGCCAAGCAATGGTTTGCTTGGAAAGGTGAAAAAGGTTAGAGGCTGACATGGCAATTTTGGAGGCTTGATCAAAAGAGATAGGTAGCGCAGCATAGCGATAGAGCGAAGCAACTAGCATAGCAATGATAGTAGTGAGATCCAGGGTAGCGGTCATCTTGCCTGAAATCCCGCTAGGAAGAAGAACGAGTCCATGAAGAAGATGAAGCCATGAAGACGAACCAAGCGTAGATGAACGAATCCTCACGATCGCAACGAAACGGGAACTATCGAGAGAAGCACACAACATGGTAAACACACCACACATGAACATGACATGATGCACAAACAAGTATGATGCAAGACAAGACTACATGAAGCTACTCATGGCAAGAGATGATGCAAATAAGAGCAACACATCAAGGCAAGTTTAAATGAGGCCGGAAGCAACATATAACAATTCCGGTAAGTCCTCATATGCCAATTTAGAAATTGGTCCAGATCTGAATAAACCTTATGTTCAAGTTGTTAAACAGCAAGTTAAGATGCACCAAGATGATCTACACAAAATTCTAGTCAAGTTACATATAAAGTTCATTTAATTCGGAGCTACGGCCTAGAAGATATGAGCAAAACAAGATAAACATGGCATAATGGAATGAAATGAAGAGCATCTCATGATGAACATTTTGATATATCATGCACGCAAAACGGAGCTACATGCACAAAGTTATGATGGTTCAAACATGCACACATATTATGAGTTTCCGGGGACTTAGCAGTTTTTGAAAAAAACAGATCAAGCACGGTTTAGCTAAGTTGTGCACGGGGCGAGGGATAGAGGAGGGCTCACGTTGGGCTTGGCCCAGATTAGAGAGGAGGCAGGCCAGCGGGGAGCTGGGCTGGGCCTCGGCCTGCGGGGCCCACGGCTGCGCCTCATCCTCCTCCCGATCCCTCCTGGATCGGGGAAGGAAGGGCCGGCGAGGTCCGATTGAAGAGGGCAGCAAGGAGGAACGAAGGGGGCGGATCCGTCCTGGGTCATCACGGGGCGCCGGATCCGGCAGGAGGAGGGGCCGGCAACTAGGTGCTCGGCGACGAGCTCAGTGGCGGTTCCTGCAACCAAGGCAGCGGCGCAGAGTTCAAAGGAGAGGGAGACAGGGGAGAAGAGGAAAAAAGAATGGCGCGGCGAGGAGCTCATCTTCGGCGAGGGACTTGGTTGCCGGCGGGGTTGAATGCGGCGGGAGGCGGCGCTCCGGCGAGGCCGAGGCAGTGGCCAGGCTCTGGATCGAGCGAGCGGGGAGGGAGCGAGGCGCCCGGGGCCGCGGCGATGCGGGCCTCAGCCCAGATCGGGCCCCGGGCGGGCCTCGCACGAGTCGGGAGGGCCTGTGGCGGCGGGGAGGAGCAGGGGCACGTGGGCGGCCTTGGTTGGCTGCGGGGTGTATAGGGGGTGATGTGGCGTGGACTAATTGGCCGTAGGGTGCTGGCGGCGGCGCCAAGTGGCGGCGGGGCTGTGGTCGGGCACGGATCCCGAGGAGGGTGGCGGCGGGACAGAGGTAGGGGAAGGCTAGGTGGGGTAGGTTTTGCCCAAAAATGGAGAGGGGTGTGTCCATTTATAGCAGGTAGGCTAGGTTAGGGGGGTTTTGGGGGCTTTCAGAGGCCTCCGATCGCGATCCGATGGCTCCGGTCGGAGGGGAGGTTTGGGTGGCTAGGTGGGCTGCAAGTGACCGTGTAGAAGGTCTCAGGCTGAGAAGAGAGGGGGAGAAGTGCGGCCCGGCAACTGTTTCGGAGACCGAAACGTCCGACGAATAAACCGGCAACGGTGCCGCTATATATTTAATGGTTGGGCTATCAAACGAGCTCCGAATGCGATGAAATTTGACAGGCCCTCTGTCTACACTATAATAAGACCGCACGCCAACTTTCATCCCATTCTGAGAACATTTTTATGCCACTTATCAAATAATATTTCAGACGTGCCGCGGGCGCATGCGGGTGTGTCTGGGCTCGGAACGGACAATAGAGAGAACTGGGAGGACCCGAATGGATGCAAGTTTTGAAAAAACATGCAGAAGAAATGCAGGTGATGACATGGCAAAATGCAACACGCAAGCAAATGACATGGCAACTACGGCGAATAACTGGGAGATACCTGGGGCATTGAATCCGGGGCGTTACATTTTGTTCCTGGCAACTCATCCAAGCAGTTCAGTATCAATGCTAATATGGATCCGAAATAGGAAAGCACGCTCATCGAGTTCATCCGTGAGAATCGGGACATTTTTGCATGGAAGCCTTCTGACATGCCAGGTGTACCGAGGGAACTCGCTGAGCACACTCTTAATGTTGATCCAAAGTTTAAGTCGGTCAAGCAATTCCTTCGTCCTTTCAATGAAGAGAGGTATAAGGCTATTGGTGAAGAGGTGGCCCGGCTCTTGGTTGCTGGATTCATCATTGAAGTTTTTCATCCTGAGTTGTTGGCTAACCCTATGCTAGTGCTTAAGAAAAATGGCACTTGGCATATGTGCGTGGATTATACAGATCTTAATAAAGCCTGTTCGGCTAGCCCTTTTGCTCTCCCTTGTATTGATCAGATCATTGGCGCTACGAGGGTTGTGAGCGTTTGAGCTTTCTAGATGCTTATTCTGTTTATCATCAGATCAAGATGGCAGTTAAGGACCAGGAGAAGACAGTTTTCATCACTCCCTTTGGATCCTTCTATTATGTGTCTATGCCTTTTGGGCTCAAGAGTGCCCAGGCGAGTTATCAGCGGTGCATTCAGAATTGCCTCCATGACCAGATTAAGCGCAATGTTCACGCCTATGTGGATGATATTTTTGTGAAATCCAGGAAGAAGGAGACTTTGATAGGTGATTTGAAGGAGACCTTTTACAATCCCCGGGTCTATAAAATGATGCTTAACCCGGCCAAGTGTGTCTTTGGCATGCCAGCAGGCAGACTATTGGGTTTCTTGGTCTTTGAGAGAGGCATTGAGGCTAACCCAGAGAAGATCAAGGCTATCACTTCTTTGGCTAAGCCGGCATGTATCAATGACGTCCAGCGTTTGGCGGGTCGTATAGCGGCTTTGAGCCGATTTATAAGCTGTCTGGGAGAAAAGGCTATTCCTCTTTATCAGATGATGACGAAGACATATCATTTTGTCTGGAGCAATGTTGCTAATGAGATGTTTGAGGCGCTTAAGAGACAACTAGCTGAACCGCCGGTTCTTGTAGCTCCTATTGAGAAGGAGCCCTTGCTTTTATATGTGGCTGCAAACAACAGAGCTATCAGTGTGGCAGTTGTGGTGGAAAGGAAAGAGTCAGGCAAGGAATATATATCTGGTTCAAAGGCCGGTTTATCATGTCAGTGAGGTGCTCATTGAGTTTAAGCAGAGATACCCACATTGGCAGAAATTGGTTTATGGTGTGTTCATGGCTAGCCGTAAGTTGAAACAATATTTCCTTGGTCATCCCATCATTGTGGTTAGTTTTGCTCCTTTGGGGGATATTATTGAAAACAGAGAAGCCACAGGTCGGGTAGCCAAGTGGGCTATTGAACTTGGACCTCATGGTTTGAAGTATATGCCTAGGATGGCTATCAAGTCTCAAGCACTTATGGATTTCATCAATGACTGGAAAGAGCTGCAGATGCCCGAGGAAAAGCCGGATAGCACGTATTGGACTATTCACTTTGTTGGATCCAGGAAATTGGAAGGCTCGGGGGCTGGAGTTATTTTGACTTCCCCACGAGGTGATAAATTTTGTCATATTTTGAGGTTGATGTTCCCTTGTACTAACAATGCAGCTAAGTATGAAGCCTTGCTCCATGATCTTCGGATGGCTAAAGAGATGAATCTAAGCCGAGTGAGGTGTTTTGGCGACTCAGACTTAGTGGCTCAACAAGTTTCAGGAACTTGGGATTCCAAGGATCCACTCATGGTGGCTTATCGCCGAGAGGTTGATACAATTGTTGGTCATTTTAAGGGTTATCAAGTGGAGCATGTCGATCACAGGAAAAATGAGGCTGGTGATGCTTTAAGCCGGCTAGGGTCTCAGCGTAAGCCGGTACCCCCTAATGTTTTCCTCGACATTTTGCATAATCCCTTAGTTAAATTGCCTGCGAAGGAGGATCTTGCAATTCCTGACCTGGAGGCACAGTTGGTGGCGGATCTCCATGTTATTCCTGATTGGACTATTCCATATTTGGCTTATATGACATGAGGTGAGTTACTTGATGATGAAACTTTGGGCAGGCAAATAACCCGGAGGTCTAAGTCAATGACTATTGTCAATGGTGAGCTACATCGATGCAGTGTTACAGGAGTGTTTCAACGATGCATCTCTCCTAAGGAGGGCCGTGAAATTCCAAGGGAGATACATGAAGGAGATTGTGGCCATCATGTAGGCTCTAAATCTCTCGTTGCTAAAGCTTTTCGTCATGGGTTTATTGGCTGACGGCTCATGCTGATGTAGAAGATTTGGTCAGTAAATGTGATGGTTGTCAGAAATTTTCAAGACGAGCTCATGTGCCAGCTCAAGAATTGAGGATGATTCCAATTAGTTGGCTGTTTGCAGTCTCAGGGTTGGATATGGTTGGGCCTTTTAAAAGGTCCATGGACAAAAAGACTCACCTAATGGTGGATGTTGACAAGTTTACAAAGTGGGTTGAAGCCGAGCCGGTCAGCGAATGTGATGTAGCAACGGCGGTTCAATTCATTAAAAAGGTGATCTTTCATTTTGGATACATCCATAGTATCATTACTGATAATGGTACTACTCTGTCTAAGGGTGCAATGAAAGAGTTCTGTCAGCAAGAACATATACATCTTGATGTGTCGTCCGTGGCTCACCCCCAGTCTAATGGTCAAGCTGAGAGAGCCAATCAAGAAATATTGAGAGGTATCAAACCCCGGCTTATGGTCCCTTTGCACAGGAGGCTGGGTTGTTGGGTGGAAGAATTTCCCTTAGTGCTATGGAGTATCAATACTACCCCCAACAGGCCTATGAGTTACACGCCTTTCTTCATGGTTTATGGTGCAGAGGCGGTTCTCCCTAGTGACATACATCATGACTTGCCCGGTGTGGCGGCTTATGTTGAAGCTGATAATGAGCAAGCACGTCGGGATGCTCTTGACCTTTTGGATGATGAGTGTGACCTTGCGGCGGCTCGTTCGGCAATTTACCAGCAAGATCTGCATCGTTATCACAGCCGCTGGGTTAAAACCAGGACCTTTCAAGAAGGAGATTTGGTGCTCTGGCTCATCCAGGATCAAACAAACATGTACAAGCTATCCCCACCTTGGGAAGGGCCCTTTGTGGTCAGCAAAAATCTGAACAACGGGTCATACTACCTTATCGATGTTCGAGACCACAAGGACTAATGCACGTCAGAAGAGGAGACCCGCCGGCCGTGGAATATGGCTCATCTTCGGCCTTATTACACCTGAGCCATCGGCTCTTGTGATGTACATACTTCTACTATTGTATATATTATGACTGATATAACAAAGCCGGCATCCCTGATAATTTAGGGCCTCTGATGTTTCATTTATGAGAATATGAGTCTTTATTATCACTTCATAAGGTCACTTGGGGGCTTCCTGCTCACTGAGCACAGCTATGACTACCCTCTTGATCCGGCTTGTACTCCTTGATTTCAAATGATTTGGGGGATTCCTGCTCATTGAGCATAGCTATGACTACCCTACTAATTCGGCTTATACGCCTTGATTGAAATATTACTTGGGGGCTTCTTGTTAATGATTAGAGCTTTGTTGTCCCTCGAAATAGGCTTGGACGCCAAGTGTATTCACCAAAAATTTGGGTTATCCTCTCTTTTTTTTGCTTGCCACTCCAACCAGGTAATCATGGAATGACTCGCCGAACTCTTGACAGTCAATCGTATAACAACCCTAAACTTGTCAAAGTTAAAACGGTGATTGGTCATGTGAGGCCCAACTTACAGGTTTGAATAAAGGTCTTACTCGGTGGTTGTGCAGCCCTTGAATAGAACTTGATGTTGAGGCCTGGCAGCCTTTGAAGGCCTTGTTTTTCCTGATTTGTATTTGCTTTGAACATTTTTCAATTCAGATTATGTACGGTATTGATATATGGTTTAAAAATTGGCTCGGGGCATGTTGCCTTGATCCTGATAATTCTTATTTGAATCCATCCAGGGTTTTGATAACCCGGCCTGGCTTTGGACGCTAAGTCGCCAGTGTGTCATGATTATGTTCTTGGACCTCTGTGCTCTTAAGTTTTGGGATGATACCATTTGCTGCCCATGGTGTGCTAAGCCGGGAGTATGAATAAATTGCACAGGGCGCTGCGCTCTGAGTTTTTGGATGATTACTTTTACTGCATGTGGCATGGTAAGCCGGCAGTATGAATAAGTATCACATGTATGATATTTACCTTGTTATGATTATATGAGGTTTTGATAAACACGCACTGGTTATGGACGATACAGTCACCAGTGCACTTGTATGGGGCATTGTGACCCGCCCTGGGGTGAAACTGCCAGGGCACATTTAGTTTTTTATGTGCAGGAGATATGATAACTATGGTCTGCATAATCTGATGATATTATAAAGCCTAAGTGCTAGATCTTCAAACATCAGATCGGCGATTCAAAAGTGTTATGCAAATTAACATGCATGATGGCATGGCAAATCGTTGTTTTTCAAACTAGCCTATTACAAGGCATCGGATGGCCTAAAAGAATAAGTGTTTTGATGCACAAAGTATCCCAAGTGGCAGATGATAAGCCGGCCCTTCGATTAATGGTCTTGACCTTGGCTGGTAGAGGACTCCGGGTCATCTTACACCGGTTCATCTCCTTCTTCTTCACCCATTGAGTGGAAGCCAGAGGTGGCCTAATTGATCCCAGTCAAAGCTTTGAACACAGCTTCGTCATCAATAAGTGTTGACGGGTTAATATTAGGGGCATAGGTGTGCTTACGAATTGGCGGAATAAGGACCTGAGCTTCATGAATCAACACTTTCACCTTCTTGTTGTCAGCATCATAAATCGCCTGGTAATGAGACAAGTCCGTGTCTTCAGCCAGTTTGCTTGCTAATGGGTGCATTTCCCTTGCTATTTCAGCAAAGTCATCAGCACTGAAGGGAGACCCTGATGTCGCTTGAAGCTACGTCGGTATTTCCACAAAGAGGAAGGGATGATGCAACACAACGGTGGAAGGTATTTCCCTCAGATATGAAACCAAGGTTATCGAACCAGTAGGAGAACCAAGCAATACAACATAAACAGCCTCTGCACACAAAGAACAACACCTCGCAACCCGACGTGTCAAAGGGGTTGTCAATCCCTTTCGGGGTACGGCGCCTCAAGATAGGCAAAGGACGTGAGGTAAATTTGTAGATGGGATGAATAGATCGTGGAACAAATAAATTGCAGCAAGGTATTTTTTTAGTTTAATAGATCTGAAAATAAACGCAAGGAAAAAGTAGATCGCAAGGAAAATATATGAGAAAGAAGACCCGGGGGCCGTAGGTTTCACTAGTGGCTTCTCTCGAGAAAAACCGCAAATGGTGGGTGAACAAATTACTGTTGGGCAATTGATAGAACTTCAAATAATCATGACGATATCCAGGAAATGATCATTACATAGGCATTGCGTCCAAGATTAGTAGACCGACTCCTGCCTGCATCTACTACTATTACTCCACACATCGACCGCTATCCAGCATGCATCTAGTGTATTAAGTTCATGGAAAAACAGAGTAATGCAATAAGAACGATGACATGATGTAGAAAAGATCTGTTTATCTATTGCGGCAGATATGGATCCCGTCTTGTTATCCTTAGTAGCAATGATACATACGTGTCGGTTCCCTTTCTGTCATTGGGATCAAGAACCGTAAGATTAAACCCACTACCGGGCACCTCTTTCCATTGCAAGATAAATATATCAAGTTGGCCAAACAAAACCCAAATATCGGAGAAGCACTATAATAAAAGACACATCCGTGACATTTTGGGCAAAACGATTTTTTTTCTGTCATACTTATGACCCTTCTATGATGATAATTGTGACAAAAACCGGTATCACCATAGATGTGGTGGGCTCCTACTTCTATGACAAAAAAATCATGACAGAAAATGGGCTTTTTGTCCTGGGTGAGCCGGAGACGTAGCTGCATGACATTCTTTGGGCCATCCATGACAGAAAAAACCGTGGTAGAAGCGAGGGCGAGGAAAATTTTGGGGAGTTCCCGGTTACGATGGGTGGTCGGGGGCCGAGCGATGCGCGTTTCTCTCATACATGTATGCGTGTGTGTGCAAGGCGTTGGGCTCTAACTGAAACCAAGTGATTGCACTATCTACGTTACTGACCCGAGTGATTCCTTTGCTACTGCTGCTAACTGAAGTCGATCGATGCTGCCTATGGA
>NC_041383.1:551369799-551463179 GCF_002162155.2 Triticum dicoccoides
GTTGGATGAACAGTGAGTGTTGCTGAGGGGGTTTGGATGAACAGTTCCTAGTGGGGGTGGATGAACAGGACCCCATGGTGTTGCCTCTGGATGAACAGGACCCCGATCGATCGAGCCGGTTGGGGCTGGATGAACAGGACCCCGTGGATGGCTGGATGAATAGGACGACCCCATGGAAGGGCTGAATGAACAGTAGACGGTGGAGGGTGGGATGAATAGTAGCCCGTGGAGGGGTGGTTGAACAGGAGCCCGTGGATGAACGGACGCAGGTGGAGGCTTAGTAACGCACGGTGGAGGCTGGATGAACAGGAGCCCGTGGATGAACAGACGCAGGTGGAGGCTAGAGGAGGTCGGCGGTGGATGAACAGTAGCCCATGGAGGCTGGAGGAGGTCGACGGTGGAGATGAACAGTATCCCGTGGAGTCCCGTTTTACGGTACGCCAAACCCCTCTCGATGAACAGGACTCCTGTTTCGATCATAGCGCTCCAACACAAGTCTGTTTCCTCTGTTTTGCGGTACGCCACACCCCTCCTGATCAACAGGACCCCGTTTCGACCGTAGGAGGTCCAACACAAGTCTGTTTCCTCCGTTTTGCGGTATGCGAGACCCCTCCCGATGAACAGGATCCCGTTTTGAACGTGGTCGGTCGAACACAAGGCCGTTTCCTCCATTGTGCGGTATTCCATGCCTCGTTTCTATCGGTTGTTCCGTCCAAGCCCTCCTGATGAACACGACGATACATTCTGTTTCAACCCAGCCGGTTGGCTCCCCATGAACATGACGACGATGATGTTTCTTTGTTCCGACCCAGCCATGTACATGAGCCCTGGCCGTACGTATGCGCGAGTAGGCATTCGAGACCCCGCCCTTATGTACATACGTGGCCGTATTTTCTTTCTTGCACCCTGGCCGCTGTACGTACGTGTACATGCTACGTGCGCCTCTACTACGACACGTGCGCACCTCTACTACGACATGTGCGCGCCTCTACATCGACCAGTATGTATGTACACATTCGCGACCAGAATGACAACACTACGTACGCTTGGACTAGGTGGGTCCCGACTGTCAGACACTTCCTTGTGTGCGAAGATGTAGCTGGTGGGTGCCAGCAGTCAGGGGGCGAATCATTTTTTTTGCCCGGACGCACTTCCTTGCGTGCGAAGATGTAGCTGGTGGGTCCTAGCAGTCAGGGGGAAACATTTTTTTCATGAAATATGGTGGCCCGTCCGGTGGGTCCCCGTTGTCAGGTGGAGGAATAATTATTTATCGCGTAATAAGGAGGCACTTCCTTGCGACCATCATGGACCCAGCTGTCAGCCTCTCCATGTACAGCACTCTTCCGATGGAAGTCGTTCCTTGACCATGTTGACCATGCCACGTCGAGAGCACCAGGGCGGTGGACGACTGCGAGGCCTAGGAAGGGGACGACGCATTGCCGGGGAAGACGCGGTAGTGGAAGCCTGCATGGAGAGGAGTACGAAGGTTCACTGGTTCGGTTGCGGTGTGAGGCTGCCTTCGCCGCAGGGCCTGGCCAGCAGTGGTAATAGTAGGGATGGTGAGGCCTCCACGACAGCACAGCCGGCCACGGGAGGCAGGAGCATGCGGCACGACCGGCGCTGCTTTGGGCGGCTGGAGCACGAAGACCAAAGGTTGAAGAAGCACTACGACCGTTGGATGGACATCATACGGTCACTGGAGCTAGAATCGTTCATATTGACTAAGTTGACAAAGCCCTCCGTCCCCGTCAACTTAGTAGGCCCACAAGTCAGCCTCCCACCAAGGTGAGTCCCCGCTAGCAGGGGGAGTATTCTTTTTTTGTGCGTAATAAGGAGGTACTTCCGATGGGTCCGAGCTGACAGTGGGGGGAACATTTTTTTTCATGAAATACAGAGGCCCTTCCGGTGGGTCCGAGCTATCAGGTGCAGGAATCATTATTTTGCGCGTAATAAGGAGGCATTTCCCTGTGTGGGCCCCTACTATCAGCCTCTTCCGATGGCTATTGTTTATTGACCATGTTGACCTCGCCATGCTGAGAGAACAAACGCGGTGGACAAGGGTGAGGCCCAGGAAGGGAACCACCGAGAGCCGGTGAAGCCACCGCAGCGGATGCCCATGCTGAGGGGAGTACGAGCGCTGACTAGTCGGCTGCGGGGTGAGGCTGACGTCGCCGGAAAATAACAGGATGTGTGGGTGGTTAGAGGGATGGCCTGGCAGCAGCACAGCCAGCCACGGGAGGAGGGAGCAGGCAGTCCTGCTGGCGCTGGTTTGGGCGGTTGGAGCAGGAAGATCAGAGATCGAAGAAGCACGGTGGCCGTTGGATGGACATCCAACAGTCACTGCTATGTGTTGACTAAGTTGATAAAGCCTTGCGTACGTGTCAAAAAAATTAGGACAGTGTCATCGTCAAGCTTGTAAGCCCAGAAGTCAGCCTCCAAATCTGTGGAAAACAACATACAGCCCATTAGCCATTATTTTCAATAATTTACAGCCCATTTGCTAATTCTTAAGGATATTTGAAGCCCATATTCTTTTTATTAGCATTACAAACCCTATATTCTAGGCACTGCTAAAAAATTCAACGAAATTTTGCATATTTCGGTGGGGTCCGAACTCTTTTAATCACAAAATTTTGAGTCACGTTAAAAACAATTTTCAAAAAATTATATCAAAATAAAAATCAAAAAACAATTCTCCGCAAAAAATGAATAAAATTTAGAATGTTAACTAGCAAGATGCCCGTTCGTTGCACGGAACATGAAGATGCATTTGTATGAGTAGTTTATCTTGTGGGAGAAAAGATGATATTTTAATGTAATTGCCAGTTGGCTTTGGTTTTTATAAGAGTAGAGAGTAGAGAAATCCTGAAAAAATGATATTTTAATGCAATTGCCGGTTGGCTTTGGTTTAAAAATTTACATCCCATTTCTTACAACTTATAGCCCATTTTCTGGGGAAGCCCATTTCTTACTACTTACATCCCTCCTCGTCTTGAAAGATTTGCAGCCCAACAGGGCTGAGAAAAGCAAGTAGGCCTTAGTTTTGGTATTCTCCAAAAAAAGAACTGGGCTAGCCATTTTCAGAAAGAAAAAATATATCAACTGGGCTCGCCATGTGCTTAATAAAAGCGTAAGCATGGGCTAGACGGGCCACAACCCCCGCACAACGCGCGGTTGAGCTCCGTCTATGAAACTAAAAAACAACTGGGCGAGCTGCTGGATACCTAGTGTTATCCGCTCGTTGTGTAATTTTCTTGTTTATTGACTACATTGACAATGGCGTGGGACCTAGTTGTCAAACAATTAGGAGTAAGTATTTTTTTGGCTTGTAATAACGAGGCACCTGCTTGCAAAATGCAATGACCCTGGTGGGTCCCTACTGTCAGCCTCTCGGCGTACAGTCATCTCCTGATTCCTCTTGGTTGTTGACCATATTGACAATGCCAGACGGCGGCGGGTACAGAGAGCGAACCAAGGCGGAGAACAACGGCGAGGCCTCGGACGGGAACAAACAACAGCCGTGGAAGATGCGGAAGTGTAGTGGCAGGTGGAGGGGAGTACGAGGGAAACAACATGCAACTCAAGCATACAAATGGTATAAAAAGCCCAAGGATTAATTGTTCATCAAATTTTTAGAAAAAACCCAGATTGAACATGACAGTAACATCTAACCCAACCACTCTTTTTTGCAGTCACAAACAAATGGATCGGTCTGATCCATAAAATCAACATCCTATGCAAAAAAAATTATTTCAGGATGACTACAACTTGTTGTAAATAGAAGCCGAGGACGTTTAGAAGCCCATTTGTCCACACAAAACTTCTTTTTTTGCTGTTCAACATGTCCGTCTATGAGAAATCTCTTGCGGTAAAAATTAAGCCTCATGGAAAATAGTAACCTCGCATTCAACAGGAAGAATGTGACAAAGCTTCTGTTTGCCTGGTTGGATGCATATCATTCCATCGTTATTGTCCTCAAACGAATGTCATGAGAACTGAGAAAATCCTGGTGCTTATTACGCCACCGATTGGTTATATGTTTTGCTCCATGTGGTTCTGCCTAAGTAGACATGAAGATTGAAAACAGTTAAGGTCTGAAAAAAGAGTATGTCAAAAGAACGACAGTTGAAAAGTTAATTCTAGTACAATATATACGGGCTTTCAATGTGCATGAAATCATCACCTCTATATATAAATTCTCCAGAGATCGAAAGCATCGCAGCAAGCCAATAATTATGTCCAGATCAAAACTAAACATTCTGATATATACGATCTTGACAGAATCCAGCAGCATTGATAGGCTATCAATGGACGAACTCTTCATTGAGCATATAACATAATATTAGTACCCGAAGTGTACTCCAACGTGATATAAAACTTATGCACACAAACGAAAAATGCAGCTTATGATTACAAATGTGTAGATGATAATATACGGTACTTGAAAAAGTGAGGAGCCAAACACCAACTCCTTGTGATCATTAAACGGGCCACGAATTACACCCAAGGTCTCCAGTTTGGGCGCAGAGACGATATTTATTTGTGAAGGTGTATGACAATCATCAAGGAGCAACCTTTGAAGTGAAGGGGCATCTTCGATGATGAGTTGTCGTCCTTCAAAACAAATTTCAATGCTTTTAAGGTGAGGCGACTTTATTTGGAGACAACTAATACGGATTTCTTTTACCAAAACAATCAGAAAGTGCTCCAGGGCAGGGCAACTAGAGTGGATGATGTTGTGAAGTGAGGCCTCCGACAGATAAACCACCACAAGCGAAAGTTTTTCTAGCAGTGGGAGTCGAAGCATTTGTACCATATCGTCTGGTAGATGCCACCGGGCGAAGGTGGCGGTGCAGAGAGAGGAGGAAAACCGCGAGATGGACAACGGTGGTGTGGGCACGAATTGTTGGTGTGTTCGTGGTATGAAACTTTTGTGGTAATGGTACAACTCAAACTGCTGGAGTTTTCCGAATTCATGGGATGTCAGCCAAGCGTACACCATGCTGGGTATGGATAGCAGGTAGTGTGTCAGGATGCAGAGGCATTGAACGGGGCCCTGATGGTGAGAAGAGATGATGGCTCTGAGGAGATCAAATTCAGGAAGGACAGCTATCTAATGATAGTCAAGATTGAGGGGCGCGGTGCGCCATAGAGGGCGCCACCGAGTTGAGAGGACTTGTGTGCGGCAGCAATCCTTGGTGGGGAGAAGTGAGATGATCTCCTCAAGGATGACGTCCGGGAGATCACTGATGCAGTCCACTAGAGATTCTATCGGTTCCTCAGATCCGGGTGGGGGGCTCACCACTTCTCCCCGCTCTACCGGGTACGGGATCTACAACCGGCGTTGCCGCTGGCGGGAGCCTCATCTTCTTGGCCCTAGGGTCAGCAGACTCCATTTTCCTTGTGGGCGCCATGCCGAGCTCACGGGTTTGAGCAGATTAGCCAGAGACGAGCCTAGTGGAAGTGCGAGTGGGGAAGAAGGAGGGCTGGGGATTTCTATAGGAGTGGAAGAAGAGGAGCGGGTGTTTTCTGTACGAGTGAGAAAGAAGGTGAGAGGGGGTTTTCTGGACGAGTGGGGAAGATTGGGGAGCGGGGGGAATTGGGGGGAGACGGAAGCGAGAGAGCAAGTTGTTCGTGTTTATAAGGCCCACTGCACTAACTACTCACTTTTTCCCAAGAACTGATCTCTTCTTTTGCGTTGCTGCATTGGAGCTGGCGCATGGACTTGGCTGACTAGCCATGCATGTAGGATGCATGTGCCCGCCGGCCACTGCATGCGCCTGGTTTGTTACTAGGCCTATTTAATAGGGTGGTTATGGAGTAAATTAAGGAGATTTATTTTCTCTATGTGCATCTTCTTCTTTTTTATTTTTTTGAGCGAATCTGTGTGCATCTTCTTCTTTTTTATTTTTTTGAGCAAATATGTGTGGAAGCGAGGAGGAAGAAGGGTTTTCCTGGGATAACCCCCTCTTCAAGAAATATGGGCTTCTCCTTGCAAAAAACAAAAACAAATGGGCTTTAAGATGGATAGGCTTTTGTATCGGCCCAGTCGACTGCCCATTTTCATACTGGAGGGCCTTGTTCTAGAGGCAGCCCGAGATACTCTCCAGCTTATTGCCCATTCGAAAGAAAAAAAGAGATGCCTCCAGCTTATGGCTACTCATCGGTAACCTTTTTCAACTTGGCATCCACCAAATTAGAGGATGCCGCACTAGATGCAGACACTCACATTAAACTAAGCTTCAGAAGATATGGTATGCATACTAACATTCAGAAGAACAAAAGTTCAGCATGTTTATGCATCTCAATGATCCACCATACTATAACCAATACAAAGATGTGAGAAGGTGTGGAAATAAAGAAAATCGGTCGATGCTTCTCTGAGCAAAGGGCCTCCCTGCGCACGCATTAATTTCCTGGGCATGCTTGTTTCTTCTCAATGTTGGGAGCACTTTGAGCATGTTGGAAACTCCACAGCTAGCTAGCTACCTCATCTTGCAATTGATGCTGACACATTTGCAGCAAACACATGAGGCAATAGAGATGACTCAACATGAGTCCATATTGTGCAGTACCCCTGAAATCATCTTCATTGTCCTAAATCTGAAAAGATAGGAAAATAGTAGCTATACTTAAACGGTGTTGCAAAACAGTAGCACATATCAATAGCTCAGCATGACAAAACACGATCATCTGGACGAAGGGGATACTGACCTGCCTGAGGAATATTATATATAATTTCATATGTCCTTGGTTGATTTCCACCTTCGGTTGCACTGCTTGTTTGCTCCTCCACACATGATAGGATCGTTCCGCACTGCATTCAGCAAGTCAACCTACGAATAAGCTAATTTCATCTTGCAGTGGTCATCGTACCTAGTTACGAATGTAGGAATACCTGGAGCACCATGAGGTTAGCTGACAGCAGGTAGATGCAACCATATAAATTTTGTGCAGTGCTACCAAAATTGAAGTTTGTATCCCTTCCCGTTATGAGAATTCTTCTTGAAGTTGGTAGAATGTGACGGCTTGTTCTTTGCATCAAACTTGCCTTTCCCCTGAGATTTGTTCTTGTTATTTTGGGGCTGGTTGGGCTGGAAGTTCTTCTCATGTACCATGTGGGCACTAGAAGCTCCCTGAGCGACCCAAGCACGTGTGTCTTTTTCTCTCGCCTTCTCCTCAAAATCAAGAGTGCTAATGAGATCCAAAGCAGAAAACTCATGTCTCTTGTTTTTCAGAGAAGTAGCAAAATCGTTGCATGAAGGTGGAACCTTGGCAATGATGGTCCCAGCAACAAATTAGTGCCCTCAGGCTTACCCTTAGTGGCGTCATAGCAGTACATGATCTAAAACCAATATACTACTCTTGTGCGCCACCTTTTATATTGCACCCCCTTAAAAGTAGGCGGCTTCAAAAGCGCAGCAAAACCACTCAGAGTAAATTGCCTATAATCAGGTTTTTGGAGATTGTTGAATATATGAGCAATTTACTATGAGATTTAATCTGAATCAGCAGTAAATAGATCATGACGACAATTGCAAACATCAAAGTAATGATGTGGACTAAACCAGGAGAACAGAATCACATACTGTATAGTGGGAGCAGAACCATTGTGGTTGATGTTGTCACTCATGTCATTGATGAAGAGGTTACCGAGGTCGGGGAAGAAGGCTGTCGTTGAGGAAGTCCTCGCTGGCAGCAGTCACAGGAGTGTGGTTCCCAAAAACCTGATCGCCCCTCTCCTGTACAGGATCATGAAAGGCGGGGTTCGAAGGACTATTGCCCCTTGTCGCAGTGCACACCGGAAGGAGGGCTGGAGAAGAATTGCATGGTGGCGCTAAGATCTGGAACGGTGCGAAACCATATGATACAGCGGCGGATAGGGTAGAGCATGTCAGGTCGGTCATGCGAGTAAGACGAAGTATAATAGTAGGCCTTTGGCCCCCAAACCCCACATCCAAGTCAATAATAGCCCAACCAAGGTTTTTCTCAAAAAAATGGAGTTATTAAGGCGTCCATTAGTCCCTTTAATATAAATACTGTATCATTAATAATGGCCCCACCTTTTGTCTCACAAAGTATGTTGGGGCTCCTGCTACAACCGGCTACAAGTTTACAATCTGCTTCTCTTCTCTCTCCTCTTCTCTATTTTTTAACTAAGCACAAATACTAAATTTAGATCCTTATAGCCTGCTTATGTCATCTAATTGTAGTACTTGCTCTAAAGTTACTCTCCATTGTGTAGTCTGAAATGTCGGGCGTGCAGCGGGCGGTGCCCTCAGTCGGCACGCCGCTTCAACGGCGGAAGCAGTGAGAGGTCGCGTCGCCCTGACTTGCCATCAATGTGGAGCGGCGGGCTCAGTTGGTGCCGGGCGGGAAGCACGCGCAGGAGGGGGGAGGGTTTTTGTTGGGCCAAGAAGGTGAGAAGCCAATGTGGGATCGGTCCGGACGGGGAAATATCATGTGCTCCCATACTCTGCATATGACACTAGTCTATGTTACTACTCCCTCCTTTCCGGTTTATAGAGATGTTTACAGTAACATAGTAATATGTTACAGTATAAGTTACTCCCCACTATGACCAGCCTTGGCCTCTCCCAGTGCTCCACCATGTATAGCTGCTAAGCCTGCCAAGTAGGCATAAAATATGATGTGGCAAGTTAATTAAGAAGAGAGATACTAGTTTGGTGACCGCAGGAAGAAACGGTGGAAAGACAGTTTTGAGTCTATAGCTAATTAAATGAAGCAAGCATAGCAACAACAAACTAAGCACCTATGCATTGAAGACTTGAGTTACTAAGCCATTTGATGCACTTAGCACCTCATCTAAGCACATCTAAGCACTTAGCACATAGCACCCCCTTGACTGTGGACCTTGATGGTGTACGTCACCTTGTGTCTCATAATTTTCCTCGTCATCATCTGAGTCCTAGAAGATCTCACCCACATCATCATTAGGCATGTAGCCGCCTTGATAGACAATGTGCGCAGAAGGAGTAGAGGCGACTGGGGACACACCACGTCGTGGGCACTCCGTACGTGCTCGTGTGCATGCAGCGTGCGTGTTTTTCCATCGGTGCTAGCTCTAAGGCCGAGGCTATGGTCGTCTTCGCCTCCGACTAGTCTTTGAGCAACGACGGCAAAGAGGTGCTGCAAGAGATGCGTAGGTGCCATTGTGTGTGAGCTTTGCCGTAGCACGACAAACCTGACGTCGCCGCAGATGGCGCATGCCTCCATGCAGCCGAGTGTGTGCGCATGCATGTGTTATTCATGTGCATTCTACGGCCGAGTGTGTGTGCATGCACGTGTTGTGTACATGCATTATGTGCTCCATGTTGTGCGCGTATGTGCATGAGTTGGATCGGATGTAATTAGTGCGTTGGCGTGTGTACATGTGTGGCTGCATGCGTCCTATACATGCATGGCTTGTTGCGTGGTTATCAATATAAACTATAAAACATCTTCAACTTAGCATCCTGATGTATCGTTTCTAGTGGTTAGCAAAGAGTTCACATTCTTTTATTTGTTTATAGGTGGGCAGGCGGCAAAAAACAGGGGAAAACATGCAAGGTTCCTTGCAGACTCTCCACCGCGAGGTTCCTTACTCCTTCTCGATCGTCGGGAATGTATGTTCTTCAACTCTTTTCTTTTACGTGAGCTTTGTTCATCATTTTGCCAACACGCGAGACATCTAGCATCAAGGTGCACATGTCATGCAAGAAAATGGAGATAATCAGATAAGAAGTGTGTAGGTGAGTCATGCACTTTGATGGCACCTACTACGCAATATTTTTTCTCCTTGATGGCACGTGAATAGTGCACGTAGAGTACTCAACGACGGAGCATGGGATGGTAGCCATGACATGGTCAGCCCTTTTTTGGAGAGAGTACGTACTAGATAACTTTGATGTGTCCCATCAACTCGCATAATGATGAGAAGCTTGATTACGCCTTCTCCCTCGCCAACGCGTGCACGGTGGCTCGCAGCACGAGGAGAAACTTTTGCTTACAAGCGGTGGACGTGCAGCAGTTCATTTGGTGTCAGATTGCCAGAAGTACTACTATAGAACCATCGACTTCCGGAAGACGCGAAGATCCAAGCACAAGGTCACCTACTAACATTAGGCTAAGCGTAGTGGGAGTAACATAAGTAGGGGTACCTCCTTTTTTTTATTCTAGAAACAACCACACGCGAATATCGAGGTGCTGGTTACATAGATCAAATTTCTTGGAGTCCGTGCTCAGCCCTCCTCTATCTCACTTCTCAATCAGCCAGCCGACGCGTGGAGCCCATCGTGAACGCAAGAGGACCCACTAAACCTGCACATCTTTCACCTCGACGTGCTGGTGATGAAAAACAAATCCAATAAAGATCTTCGGTGGCCGCTTTTGGAGTTACTCAAGAGTAGTAAGATTCTATTTACAGTTTAACCCAAGATGCACATCACGTGGCTTCAACTACCACTCTATTTTCTTGCATGACACGACCTGGATGCTGGATGTCCCATGTGTCAGCAAAAGGAGCAAGAATCCGACCAAATCTTCGGTTGTGCTCTCGGATTAGACTAGTTGTGCTAACTTAAAATTTTATTGTGTAGAATGGATGCAAGTTTTGGTATTGGGAAGAAGAGTACATCGATATATTGATAGAGTGCAATTTAGTAGATGTTCTAGGACTTTTAGCTTGCATAGAGGCTAGAGATGATACTAGTGCACTTGTTGATAGAATAGAGGCTAGACATGAGACTAGATGCGAGGAAGCAACGTCTACTTCTTTACACTCGAAGAAGAAAGAAGCACGCAAGATCGAGCCTCCAAAGATCAACAATGAATGCATCAAGAAGGCACTAATCCAACTTACAGGAGCAGTTATGGAAGTTAGATATCTTCTAAAATGTATTCTTGTGGTTCTTGTTTTCTTTGGTCTTGCTTTTCTAGTAAAAATTTTGGTGATGTATTTCCATGTACCAAAAATCAGTGATGAAAAAAAGATATGTGTTTGCAAAGAAAAATGTACGCGGCCGGGATGCGTCCGCGCATTCGGCACACGGCCACCGCATCCGAGAAATGGCCTGGACACGACCCCATTGCCCTACCCAAACGGACAGAATCCGGGCAAAACGAAGGTCCATTTGGGGTCGCGCGTTGGAGTTGGCCTTACAAGTGGGACCACCGTTGAGGAAACCGACTATCGACAAACCCCCACCTCCCCCGCCGCGTGATGGCTGAGTTAGAGAAACAACGAGGTTGAAGAGATTGTTGTAGCACGGACTACAAGAAATATGGTGTCAGATGGAAGTCGTGTTGGTGGCGTGTGCCATACTTCTGGACGTGAATGCTTGTTCTAGCCCGTGCCACCCTACTACTCCTACTACTTATAGTAGTAGTATCGAGGATTCAAGGTGCTGGTTAAGTACAGGGAACACATTAACATATGGCCCACCTCACACTGTGGCCAAATTTCCTGGAGTCTGTGCTAGGTTAAAAAGTGTTCTTTGTGAGGGTGGGTGGCTGGTCTCAAGTTTAAAACTTGTTGTATTATGTATACGTAAACGTAGAGATAGTGCAGCAGTTCTGAAAGTTTGAACCCAAACATCATAATGCAATTTCTACTGGACTCATCCAAGGACCTAGGATGATGGGATTCGTAGCTACAGTAAAAACACCCGCCCGACGTGTGAAGCATGTGAAGCTAGTACAAAGAATGTACTACTATTGTTGATTGGCCTCATCCGATAACCTGTTGCAATGCACGTACAATTATGTATTCGGAAAATATTTTTTTTGCCTTGTCGCAACACTCACTCAGAGAAGCGACTTGAAAGCCATTCATAAATTTAGTAAGTTTATCACAGGCATATCATTTTATTAAATACAACAGGTCATCAACCCACAATAACAACGAGCATACATTATAAATACTAAAGCTTTCATCACACAACAAATAACAAGCAATGAAATGAACTTCAACTCAACCAATCCTCGGCATTGGAAACGCTTGCTTTGAACCACAAGTTATTCTCTAGGACGAGCCATCTATTGTCAATCTCGAGACCAACGCAGGACTGATCATCCAGGCTGAAGCGGCCTACTATATCAGTACCAGGGTAGGGAACCACCCAAATGCCCGAGGTATAGATATAGTTGCTTCTCATAAATGGTAGTAACGTTGTGTCAACAGCAGATGGATCGCCTTTCACCATCATCGGATAGTTTTGTCCAAGGAAGAGCGAGTTTTCTCCAAGACTATCAATACAGTACCAGGGAGAAGGTGTTGGCGCTCACACACTAGTATCCATCCCGAATACCATGCAACGAGTGTTGGAATAGGTCCGGAGAGTGCGACCATGGGAGAAAACACGTGCTCCCTCAGTAGTAACAAACTCAGTGCGCTATATTCAGACAAGAAGAGGTGATCCATCGCAATTAGTTGCCAGGCGCCACTAAGTATATAAGTTCTGCTCATCCTCATGCTCGTGATAATCACCATTGTCATCTCCCCCTTGGTTATAAAAATTTTCAAGTATAGTGGTGGAATGTTCACAAGACCTTGGAAAGACAAGAAGAAGGTTAATTAGTAAAGGGAAACTTGCTAACCCGCATGCATGTGGATGAAATAATTATAATTACGGTAGAAGACAAACGTACCGAAACTACGAGGATCCCATGCAAAAACAGTGCCATGAGTGGTGGAAGAAAACACAAGACCCTCATATTGAATTGCATCACAGTACACATCCGTGTATAGAAACTAATTTTTGAGCAATATCCATTGAGTCAAACCACGAAGGACGGCAACAAGCTTGTCAAAGATAGCAACAACTTCATAGTTCTCGTAATTCCAAGAGCGTTTGGGAACTCGACAAATTGCTATCTTCCGTAGAAGACAGTCACCATGATCGTATTTGAACATGCGTAGAATACCTGTGTGCTCAACCTCTGGGCAGTCTGCTGAGATTTTTTGAAGTGGAACCCGGTGACGAGTGTACACATTCACAAGTTCCCACTCGCAGTTGTACCCAATATAAACAACCCAATCTCCATTTGCGCCTGCCCAATCCTTGCCCTCAAGCGATGGCATCTTAACATCATACGTATCATTATCAAGCGGCATCAATTTGCACAAGGCGAGACCTCCGTCATCCCCGCGCTAGTCAGCAGGGTCATGGCGAAGAAGATAGGGGAGATCAAACTGCTCATGGACCCTTGGGTTCCTTGTAATGATGTTATTAGTTGAGTCGAGAATGGTCTTGAACAAACCTACCATGCTAGCCGAGGTGATGACGTCACACCGATCAATGATTTCCTCCACCACGTCATCTTTCATATCGGGGCAAGAATAACGGGGTCGTTTCAGGCTTGTTCCCTCCATGGAGAAGACGATCGAACAATGGCAGAAGGAAGGGTGAAGGCAAATGGAGGAGGGAGGAAGAGCATGCGACATTAGTTCCAAATTGAGAGGGAAAGGTGAAGAGTCGGTGGACGGTTGCTAGTTTGCCACGGTACACGAAGAGGCGCCCCGGCCTACACGTCCGTTTGGAAATACTAGTAGAAAAGTACTCGATGTCGTCTCACTGACATTGTTGGAATGGGACCACATGTCAATGGACCATGGTGTGTAATTTCTCGTGCAAAATGCGATCTGGCTGCGTTGGCCCGAGGTGCCGCATTAGTTATCGACCTTTATTTTTTTTAACATACAATCTGAAAGGATAGCTGATACGTCCATTTTTCATCATGCTTTTATGTCAATATTTATTGCATTATGGGCTGTTACTACACATTATATCTCAATACTTATGGCTATTCTCTCTTATTTTACAAGGTTTACCATGAAGAGGGGGAATGCCGGCAGCTGGAATTCTGGCTGGAAAAGGAGCAAACATTGGAAACCCATTCTGCATTCCTCCAAAAGTCCTGAAACTCCACGAAACATGTTTTTGGATTTATTAAGAATTATTGAGCGAAAGAAATACATCAGGGGGGCCCACACCCTGGCCAGGAGGGTAGGGGCGCGCCCCCCCTACTGGGCGCGCCCCCCTATCTCCTGGGCCCCCTGGTGACCCTCCGGTGTCCATCTTCCGCTATATGAAGGATTTTACCCTGGAAAAAATCGTGGGCAAGCTTACAGGACGAAACTCCGCCGCCACAAGGCGGAACCAATCTAGGGCTCTAGCAGAGCTGTTCTGCCGGGGACACTTCCCTCCGGGAGGGGGAAATCATCACCAACGTCATCACCAATGATCCTCTCATCGGGAGGGGGTCAATCTCCATCAACATCTTCACCAGCACCATCTCCTCTCAAACCCTAGTTCATCTCTTGTATCTAATCTTGTATCCAAAACCACAAATTGGTACCTGTGGGTTGCTAGTAGTGTTGATTACTCCTTGTAGTTGATACTTATTGGTTTACTTGGTGCAAGATCATATGTTCATATCCTTAATGCATATTATTACACCTCTGATTATGAACATGAATATGCTTTGTGAGTAGTTATGTTTGTTCCTGAGGACATGGGTGAAGTCTTGCTATTAGTAGTCATGTGAATTTGGTATTCGTTCGATATTTTGATGAGATGTATGTTGTCTTATCCTCTAGTGGTGTCATGTGAATGTCGACTACATGACACTTCACCATTGTTTGGTCCTGGAGGAAGGCACAGGGAAGTAATAAGTAGATGATGGGTTGCTAGGGTGACAGAAGCTTAAACCCTAGTTTATGTGTTGCTTCGTTAGGGGCTGATTTGGATCCACATGTTTCATGCTATGGTTAGGTTTACCTTAATACTTTTGTTGTAGTTGCGGATGCTTGCAATAGGGGTTAATCATAAGTGGAATGCTTGTCCAAGTAAGGGCAGTGCCCAAGCACCGGTCCACCCACATATCAAATTATCAAAGTACCGAACATGAATCATATGAACTTGATGAAAACTAGCTTGACGATAATTCCCATGTGTCCTCGGGAGCTCCTTTCTCATTATTAGAAATTGTACAGGCTTATCCTTTGCTACATAAAGGATTGGGCCACATTGCTGCACTTTATTTACTTCGTTTACTTGTTACTCGTTACTATTTATCTTATCACAAAACTATCTATCACCTACAATTTCAGTGCTTGCAGAAAACCTTACTAAAAAGCGCTTATCATTTCCTTCTGCTCCTCTTTGGATTCGACACTCTTACTTATCGAAAGGACTATGATAGATCCCCTACACTTGTGGGTCATCAAGACTCTTTTCTGGCGCCGTTGCCGGGGAGTGTAGCACTTTTGCTGAGTGGAACTTGGTAAGGAAACATTTATATAGTGTGCTGAAATTTTTTGTTACTTATTACTATGGAAACTAATCCTTTGAGGGGCTTGTTTGGGGCATCTTCGCCTCGACTAGTAGAGCAAAGAGTTGCTCCTCAACCTACTGAACTTTATGAAAATGTTTATTTTGAGATTCCTTCGGGTATGATAGAGAAATTGCTAGCTAATCCATTTGCAGGAGATGGAACGTTGCATCCCAATTTACACCTTATCTTTGTGGATGAAGTTTGTGGATTATTTAAGCTTGCAGGTATCCCCGATGATGTTGTCAAAAGGAAGGTCTTCCCTTTATCTTTGAAGGGAGATGCATTGACATGGTTTAGGCTATGTGATGATACAGGATCTTGGAATTATAAGCGATTGAAGTTGGAATTTCACCAGAAGTTCTACCCTATGCATCTTGTTCATCATGATCGTAATTACATATATAATTTATGGCCTCGCGAAGGAGAAAGCATCGCTCAAGCTTGGGGGAGGCTTAAGTCAATGTTATATTCATGCCCCAATCATGAGCTCTCTCGGGAAATGATTATTCAAAAAAATTATGCTCGGCTTTCTCTTGATAATCGCAACCTTCTCAATACTTCCTGTGGTGGTTCTCATATGCTGAAGAATATTGATTTCAAATGGGACTTATTGGAAAGAATTAAACGCAACTCTGAAGATTGGGGTTCCGACGATGGTAAGGAGTTAGGTATGACACCTAAGTTCGATTGTGTTAAATCTTTTATGGATACCGATGCTTTTTGTGGATTTAGCGCTAAGTATGGACTTGACTCTGAGATAGTAGCTTCGTTCTGTGAATCTTTTGCTACTCACGTTGATCTCCCTAAAGAGAAGTGGTTTAAAATAATCCTCCTGTGGAAGTGAAAGTAGTTGCACCTATTATAGTTGAAGAAAAGACTATCACTTATAGTGATCCTATTGTTCCTACTACTTATGTTGAGAAACCACCTTTTCCTGTTAGGATAAAGGATCATGCTAAAACTTCGACTGCTGTTTGTAAAAGTAATACTAGGACTTATACACCTCCTGAGCAAATCAATGTTGAACCTAGTATTGCTATGGTTAAAGATCTCTTGGATGATGATATAGATGGGCATGTTATTTATTTATGCAATGAAGCTGATAATATTGCAAAACCAGACGCTAAGATACATAGACCCGTTGTAGGCATGCATGTTATTTCTGTTAAAATAGGAGATCATTGTTATCATGGCTTATGTGATATGGGTGCTAGTGCTAGTGCAATACCCTTTGACTTATATAAAGAAATTATGCATGATATTGCACCTGTTGAATTGGAAGGTATTGATGTTACTATCAAACTTGCCAATAGAGATACTATTTCACCAATTGGGATTGTTAGAGATGTTGAAGTCTTGTGTGGGAAAGTTAAATATCCTGCTGATTTTCTTGTTCTTAGTTCCCCACATGATAACTTTTGTCCCATTATATTTGGTAGACCCTTCTTGAACACTGTTAAAGCTAAGATTGATTGCGAAAAGGATGTTGTTACGATTGGCTTAGATGATATGACTCATGAGTTTAATTTTGCTAAATTTCGTAGACAACCCCGTGATAGAGAATTATCTCGTAAAGATGAAATAATTGGTCTTGCTTCTATTGTCGTGCCTCCTACTGATCCGTTAGAACAATATTTGCTAGACCATGAAAATGATATGTTTATGAAAGAAAGAAAGGAAATAGTTGAAGTATTCCTTAAACAGGAACCTATTTTGAAACACAACCTTCCCGTTGAAATTCTTGGGGATCCCCCTCCACCCAAGGGTGATCCCGTGTTCGAACTTAAACCTTTACCTGATAATCTTAAGTATGCTTATCTTGATGAAAATAAAATATATCCTGTTATTATTAGTGCTAACCTTTCAGAGCAAGAAGAAGAAATATTATTGAAAACTCTGAAGAAGCATCGAGCTGCTATTGGATATACTCTGGATGATCTTAAGGGCGTTAGTCCCATGTTATGTCAACACAAAATTAAATTGGAGGACGATGCCAAACCAGTTAGAGATCCTCAACGACGACTAAATCCTAAGATGAAAGAAGTGGTAAGAAAGGATATACTAAAGCTCCTTGAGGGAGGTATAATTTATCCCATTGCTGATAGTGATTGGGTAAGCCCTGTCCATTGTGTCCCTAAAAAGGGAGGTATTACTGTTGTTCCTAATGATAAAGATGAATTGATCCCGCAGAGAATTATTACAGGTTATAGGATGGTAATTGATTTTCGTAAATTAAATAAAGCTACTAAGAAAGATCATTACCCTTTACTTTTATTGATCAAATGCTAGAAAGGCTATCCAAACACACACACTTTTGCTTTCTAGATGGTTATTCTGGGTTCTCTCAAATACCTGTGTCAGCGGGAGATCAAGCAAAAACTACTTTTACTTGCCCTTTCGGTACTTTTTCTTATAGACATATGCCTTTTCGTTTATGTAATGCACCCGCTACCTTTCAAAGATGCATGATGGCTATATTCTCTGATTTTTGTGAAAAGATTTGTGAGGTATTCATGGATGACTTCTCTGTTTATGAATCCTCCTTTGATAATTGTTTGAGCAACCTTGATCGAGTTTTGCAGAGATGCGAAGACACTAGTCTCGTTCTGAATTGGGAAAAGTGTCACTTTATGGTTAATGAAGGCATTGTCTTGGGGCACAAGATCTCCGAGAGAGGTATTGAAGTTGATAAAGCTAAAGTTGATGCTATTGAAAAGATGCCATGTCCCAAGGACATAAAAGGTATAAGAAGTTTCCTCGGTCATGCCGGTTTTTACAGGAGGTTCATTAAGGACTTTTCTAAGATCTCTAGGCCTCTGACTAATTTATTGCAAAAAGATATTCCTTTTGTCTTTGATGATGATTGTGTAGAAGCATTTGAAATACTTAAGAAAGCCTTGATCACTGCACCTATTGTTCAGCCACCTGATTGGAATTTACCTTTTGAAATTATGTGTGATGCTAGTGATTATGCTGTAGGTGTTATTCTAGGGCCAAGAGTCGATAAGAAATTGAATGTTACCAGTATGCTAGTAAGACTCTTAATACTGCCCAAAGAAATTTTGCTACTATTGAAAAATAATTCTTAGCAGTTGTGTTTGCATGTGATAAGTTTAGACCTTAAATTGTTGATTCCAAAGTTACTATTCACACTAATCATGCTGCTATTAAATATCTTATGGAAAAGAAAGATGCTAAGCCTAGACTCATTAGATGGGTTCTCCTGCTCCAAGAGTTTGATTTGCATATTATTGATAGAAAGGGAGCTGAGAACCCCGTTGTAGACAACTTGTCTAGGTTAGAGAATGTTCTTGATGACCCACTGCCTATTGATGATAGCTTTCCTGATGAACAATTAGTGGTCATTAATGCTTCTCGTACTGCTCCATGGTATGCTGATTATGCTAATTATATTGTTGCTAAATTTATACCACCTAGTTTCACATACCAGTAAAAGAAAAAGTTCTTTTATGATTTAAGACATTACTTTTGGGATGACCCACACCTTTATAAAGAAGGAGTAGATGGTGTTATTAGACGTTGTGTACCTGAGCATGAACAGGAACAGATCCTACACAAGTGTCACTCTGAATCATATGGAGGACACCACGCTGGAGATAGAACTGCACATAAGGTACTACAATCTGATTTTTATTGGCCTACTTTCTTCAAAGATGCTCGTAAGTTTGTATTATCTTGTGATGAATGTCAAAGAATTGGTAATATTAGTAGACGTCAAGAAATGCCTATGAATTATTCTCTTGTTATTGAACCGTTTGATGTTTGGGGCTTTGATTATATGGGCCTTTTCCTACCTCTAATGGTTATACACATATTTTAGTTGTTGTTGATTACGTTACTAAGTGGGTAGAAGCTATTCCAACTAGTAGTGCTGATCATAACACTTCTATTAAAATGCTTAAAGAAGTTATTTTTCCGAGGTTTGGAGTCCCTAGATATCTTATGACTGATGGCGGTTCACATTTTATTCATGGTGCTTTCCGTAAGATGCTTGCTAAGTATCATGTCAATCATAGAATCGCATCTCCTTACCTTCCGCAGTCTAGTGGTCAAGTAGAGTTGAGCAATAGAGAGCTCAAATTAATTTTGCAAAAGACTGTTAATAGATCTAGAAAGAATTTGTCCAAAAACTTGATGATGCATTATAGGCCTATAGAACTGCATATAAAAATCCTATGGGTATGTCTCCATATAAGATGGTTTATGGAAAAGCATGTCATTTACCTCTTGAAATTGAACATAAAGCATATTTTTCTATTAAAGAGCTCAATTATGACTTCAAACTTGCCGGTGAGAAGAGGTTGTTTGATATTAGCTCACTTGATGAATGGAAAACCCAAGCTTATGAGAATGCCAAGCTATTCAAATAAAAAGTCAAGCGCTGGCATGATAAAACGATACAAAAGCGTGAGTTTAACATAGGTGATTATGTGTTATTATTCAACTCTCGTTTAAGATTTTTCGCAGGAAAGCTTCTCTCTAAATGGGAAGGCCCCTACGTTATCGAGGAGGTCTATCATTCTGGTGCCATAAAGATCAACAACTTCGAAGGCACAAGTCCAAGGGTGGTAAACGGTCAAAGAATTAAACATTATATTTCGGGTAATCCAATTAATGTTGAAACTAATATTATTGAAACTGTAACCCTGGAGGAATACATAAGGGACACTTTCCAGAATGTTCCAGACTCCGAAAAGGAATAGGTATGTGGTACGGTAAGTAAACCGACCCCAAAACAACTCCAATGGCAATTTTTATTAGTTTTGGATTATTTCAGAATTTTAGGAAGAAAGAAGTAGTCCGAAAGGGACACGAGGCCCCCACGAGAGTGGAGGGCGCGCCTACCCTTACTGGGCACGCCCCCTGTCTCGTGGGCACCTCGTGTGCCTCCTGGACTCCATTTTTCTTGCACATTACGTATTTTGGTCGGTAAAAATTCATTATATATACTCCCGAAGGTTTTGACCACTGTATCTTGCAAATATCCTCTATTTTTGTTTCGAGTTGTTCCTGCCTCAGGTTTAAGCAACATGTCATCTCAAGATTCGGAGGGAGAAAGCTATGTGGCTAATTACCTTGCAGACCCGAAGGTCTAGGGGACTTGGACCACGGAAGAAGAAGACTATGAGCCTAAGGGGAAGGATGAAACAAGCGCTGACGAGGATGAAGTTCCACTACCTCAACCGGGGGATATGCATGTGGAGTATAAAAAGTCAAGTCTACCCGATAGAGCGAAGAAGCCAAAGATCGAGTTTATCCCTTTTTGTCTCTTGCAGGAAAATAAGCAAGAATTATGCAAAAGAGTATTAAGTCTTGAGCAGGAGATCGAAGACCTAAAAGAGAAAAATATTGTACTCAAGCGTAAATTAAGGAAGAAGTCACCTACATCATCAACAACTCCTACTTCACCACCTCCGAGGACATAATAACTTGGGTATGGGCACTCCCTTGGCAACCACCAAGCTTGGGGGAGGTGCCCCGGTATCGTATCACCATCACACTCCTATCTTTACCATTTTATTTAGTCTGATCCTTTTTAGTAGTATCTTGATCTAGTAGATTGAAGTTTTGATATCAAGTAGTTTTGAGTTTTGCTTAGTGATCTCTTTTTGTAATCGAGTCCGTGAGCCATCTATAATAAAGATTAGTGTTTTTTTTTGAAGAATTAATGACAGTGGGAGAGGCTCCCACTGACTTTGTATTACTCACAACATAACAGTTACAAGTGTGTTACAATGGGTTTTAGGCCCCCCGGCCGATAATAAAGATTAGTGTTGAATCAAGGGCTTTGCTTTGTTGCTATGATTTTGAGAAAAATGGAAAGTAGAAGAAAATAAAAGAGTTCATATTGATCTTATGGATAGTAATAACTTCACACATAGAAAGTATGAGGCATAAAGGTTGTTGAGAGTTGATAAACATAGTTTTGGTCATCGTTGCAATTAATTGGAAGTGATAAGGAAAGAGAGGTTCACATATAAATACACTATCTTGGACATCTTTTATAACTGAGAGCACTCATTAAGTATGACATGCTAAAAGAATTGACGTCGGACAAGGAAGACAACGTAATGGTTAACGTTTTCTCACATCTCAGTTAAAGTATGTTGTCATTGACTTTCCAAACATGTTGAGCTTGCCTTTCTCCCTCATGCTAGCCAAATTCCTAGCACTAAGTAGAGATACTACTTGTGCTTCTAAATACCCTTTAAACCCAGTTTTGCCATGAGAGTCCACCATATCTACCTATGGATTGAGTAAGATTGTTCAAGTAAGTTGTCATCGGTGCAAGCAATAAAAAATTGCTCCTTAAATATGCATGACTTATTAGTGCGGAGAAAATAAGCTTTATACGATCTTGTTATGGAAGCAATAAAAGCGACGGACCGCATAATAAAGCTCCATACACAAGTGGCATATAAAGTGATGTTCTTTCATACTAAGATTTTGTGTATCCAACCCTAAAAGCGCATGACAACCTCTGCTTTCGTCTGCGAAGGGCCTATCTTTTACTTTATGTTCTTACTTTATGTTTTTATTTCATACTAGAGTCAAGATGATCCTCACCTTTCCCTTTTTCATTTTATCCTTTGGCAAGCTCCTCGTGTTTGAAAGGTCATGATACATATATTAAATTGGATGTTCGTTAGCATGGGCTATTATTGTTGACATCACCTAAAGGTGAATACGTTGGGAGGCAACACAATAAGCCCCTATCTTTCTTAGTGTCCGGCTGAAACTCCATAACCACAAGTATTGCGTGAGTGTTAGCAATTGTAGAAGACTATATGATAGTTGAGTATGTGGACTTGTTGAAAAGCTCTATTGTTGACTCTTTCTGATGTTATGATAAATTGTGATTGCTTCAATGACTGAGATTATAGTTTGTTAGTTCTCAATGGAGTTTTTGAACCATACTTGTTATTGTGAATTGATTGTCACTTGAGCATAAGAAATTATATAATGGAATTTATATATGTTGCTGTTGTAAGAATGATCATGATGCCCTCATGTCCGTATTTTATTTTTATCGACACCTCTATCTCTAAACATGTGGACATACTTTTCGATATCGGCTTACGCTTGAGGACAAGCGAGGTCTAAGCTTGGGGGAGTTGATACGTCCATTTTGCATCATGCTTTTATGTCAATATTTATTGCATTATGGGCTATTATTACACATTATATCTCAATACTTATGGCTATTCTCTCTTTTTTACAAGGTTTACCATGAAGAGGGGGAATGCCGACAGCTGGAATTTTGGCTGGAAAAGTAGCAAATGTTGGAAACCTATTCTGCATTTCTCCAAAAGTCCTGAAACTCCATGAAACATGTTTTTGGATTTATTAAGAATTATTGAGCGAAAGAAATACATCAGGGGGCCACACCCTGGCCAGGAGGGTGGGGGGCGCCCCCCCTACTGGGCGCGCCCCCTGTCTCCTGGGCCCCCTTGTGGCCCTCCGGTGTCCATCTTCCACTATATGAAGGCTTTTACCTTGGAAAAAATCATGGGCAAGCTTATGGGACGAAACTCCGCCGCCACAAGGCGGAACCTTGGCGGAACCAATCTAGGGCTCTCGCAGAGCTGTTCTGCCGGGGACATTTCCCTCCGGGGGGGAAATCATCACCAACGATCCTCTCATCGGTACGGGGTCAATCTCCATCAATATCTTCACCAGCACCATCTCCTCTCAAACCCTAGTTCATCTCTTGTATCCAATCTTGTATCCAAAACCACAAATTGGTACCTGTGGGTTGCTAGTAGTGTTGATTACTCCTTGTAGTTGATACTTATTTGTTTACTTGGTGGAAGATCATATGTTCAGATCCTTAATGCATATTATTACACCTCTGATTATGAACATGAATATGCTTTGTGAGTATTTACGTTTGTTCCTGAGGACATGGGTGAAGTCTTGCTATTAGTAGTCATGTGAATTTGGTATTCGTTCGATATTTTGATGAGATGTATGTTGTATTCTCCTCTAGTGGTGTCATGTGAACGTCGACTACATGACACTTCACCATTTTTTGGGCCTGGAGGAAGGCATAGGGAAGTAATAAGTAGATGATGGGTTGCTAGAGTGACAGAAGCTTAAACCCTAGTTTATGTGTTGCTTCGTTAGGGGCTGATTTGGATCCACATGTTTCATGCTATGGTTAGGTTTACCTTAATACTTTTGTTGTAGTTGCGGATGCTTGCAATAGGGGTTAATCATAAGTGGGATGCTCTTCCAAGTAAGGGTAGTGCCCAAGCACCGGTCCACCCACATATCAAATTATCAAAGTACCGAACGTGAATCATATGAATGTGATGAAAACTAGCTTGACGATAATTCCCATGTGTCCTCGGGAGCTCCTTTCTCATTATTAGAAATTATCCAGGCTTATCCTTTGCTACATAAAGGATTGGGCCACCTTGCTGCACTTTATTTACTTTGTTTACTTGTTACTCGTTACTATTTATCTTATCACAAAACTATCTATCACCTACAATTTCAGTGCTTGCAGAAAACCTTACTGAAAACCGCTTATCATTTCCTTCTGCTCCTCGTTGGGTTCGGCACTCTTACTTATCGAAAGGACTACGATAGATCCCCTACACTTGTGGATCATCAATAGCTCCTGTGGTCATCACACGTGAGCAGATATATAGGTGGGCTAGGTGGCAAGCGGTTGAGCTAGCGGCAATAATCTGAGTGCTAAAAGAGTTGATCCAATGCTTGGTTTTGTTTGGATTTTCCAACTATGACCATTGGATAGAGTGAATCAATGGCTTACGTTCAAAGTTATTCTCATACTATAGAATTTTTGATTTAGTTGATGTGCTTCTACCGTCCAATATTCGCGTGTGGTTGTTTCTAGAGTAAAAAAGGAGGTACTAGTACTTATTGTGGGAAAGGTCAAGTGATGGTTGATTCGCCCGAGCAGCTTATTACTGTGGGAATATGGGAGTACCAGCGGATTCAAGGAATAGAGAAATGATGGTTGCTTCATTTGAGCAACTTACTATGGCGAAGGTGGGGCTCTGTGATTTGACTACTCACTAGTCATTACTACTGTGGTGCAACGACCAGGGTGAATCTTTCCCTGCAGTTGTGTTGTGCACTCAATATTGTTGCATGGCAGGTGGAGCCGGATGAAGGATGTCCAACATGTCGGCGAAACGAAGTTGAATTGTTTCTGGCATTGCTATCAATCCTTCGGGATTTGTTTATATATACGCATAATTTTAATGAAATTGTACTGTGATGCTATGAAGGTTTCAACTTTGGTTCCCGCAGGGAAAAAAGGTTTCAACTTACATTCATGTGTCTTGCCTCAAGATTATCTCGTTACAACATTCCATCAAATACAAATGAAACTACCATGGCTACCATGGCTAATGCACCTCAATGGTTCACAGATCAGCACCAATATTCACATCACAACTGAAGACAAAGTTGTGAGAAGGTGTACAAATAAAGAAAAATATATAATTAATCGATGATGTTCATAGGCCTGGCTCATTTTCCTTGGCACAGTGTTCATTGCTTGGCAGCTAGTTTCACCCAGCTCTGTAGCCAAAAAAGAGGTGTATGGAGGACACCACAATCTGGTCATTTTGCGCAGCTCCACTAAATCGAGCGGACCATCCCTGTTTGCAAAGATATCCAGTCAGTGTGATTACAATAATAGTGGAACTAGATGATGAAACATAACACACACAAATAGAATACGATCACCTCTATGATCTCTCTTTAGGACTAACTTCTTGTTGGAGAAGATTAGGCACGGAGTTGGATGAGGACGATAGCAAAACCAATCTCCCTTTCTGCAGTCCCACAGAAATGTAAAAATGTTGCTTGTGTGCCATTTTGGCGGAACTACACAAAACACTCTTAAGGAAAAAGTGATTTGTGCAGTTCACCAAAAGGTCGCAATAGCAACGAGGTGAAAATGAATAGTCCTATTTGTAAAAGGAGGTAGAAAGGAAACAATTACTGCCCAATAACACGAGTTGAAGACACATACGCCGACAAAAAAGAAGCATATTCCATGTAATAAGGGAAAGATAGCACATGGTTGTTTATCAAAAATGGTTTGAGGACGAGATTGCAAGATGGAAAGTAAGCCGACCGAGATACGGTTTAAACAAACAACTAAAGAAGATCCACATGCAGCAACATGGGAATATGGGCAGTGGAGCAAGGCCAGAGGAAGTTGTACCTGAGGGTCGTCGAGATGTTACTAGGAGGGCACCGGTGGCCGGGATCTGCCCATATTGCGGTAGCGAGCAAGTGGCAAAGGCCCTACCGCGCCGGAGCTTGGTCAGAGAGAACGGCGGGTACTGCAGATCAGGACGTGTTGCCTCAACGCCGTCGAATGGAGAGATGATGCACATCCTCCCTTTCCGCCGGCGGACGGGATGCAGCTGGATCACTGACCAACACTGAGAGAGAGAGGCCACTGCCGCCTTGTGTGAGATGGTGTGACGAGAGACAAACCCATTTTTCCATTTTCCGCACGATAATCGTTTTATATTCTATACGCACCATTGAGGAATATATAACTTTATTTAATACTAATGCGTCAAGTCGAACTTTGTTCCGTCTAGGCATGGTACCCGACCCTCCTTCGAGTAAACAACCACTACACACGTCAAATTATCACGTGGGCTACCTTTTCGTATAGAAACGAACTCCACCGTGTACCCATGCAGGTGTGGCCGGTAACGAGGCGTGAGTACGTGTGTCCTGCGTGCACCTCTTCTTTAGGTGCAGGTATGTACGTGAGTGGGTGTGAGAGAGATGGTTTGTGCGAAACAGAGGCAATGTGTTGATGATATCTCAAACAGAAAAACGTAACATGTGTGTGAAACGGAGTCATGGACGTGAGATATTGATAGAATTGAAAATAGGGATGAAGTGTGTGGCTGCGCGATCGATAAAGAGTGCCATCGAATTTGTGTTTACCCACATCAAAGATACATGGCGGCTGGCCTACTGGAATTTGAGAGGGCAGAGGTGCAGTTTTTCTCCGTGGCATGGATACCTACCTACAACGTTCAACTATCGGTGTGTGTGGGGGGGAGGGGCAGAGACTGATCAACTAGTATATGTGTGGGGAAGGAGAGAGACCTAGCTATGTATTGAGGGAGATCGATCAGCATCCATAGATATGTGTAGCGGAGGAATAAGGTTGGGAGAAAGACAAAGGTAGAGCATCGGAGGGTTGGTGGTGGAGTGGCGTCTCACAAATGGTGGGAGAGGCCTGTTGGACAAACGGAGGGTACGAGTGCAATATCAATAAGAGAGGGCAGGGGATGTCTGTCTGTCTACGCATGTGCGTGTGAGAGACGAGTCGGGAGGTATGCAAGGATGATGAGGGGAGACGATATGGTTGTGGTAATCATACGTAACTACATAGGAAGATCAACCGTCGTGTGTCCGAGAAAGGGAGAGACATAACTAGCGAGGTAAGTGTATCGGTGCATGGGGAAAACGAATTATAGTCGACCTGGCTATATGTAGGAAGATCAGTACGTATACACGCCTGCATATGTTAGAAGCAAATAAGGTCCGGAGAGACAGACAGGGGGAGATGGGTGCGGCTAGGAGGTGGTGCGAGAGGCCTACCATGTCGAGGGGGGGAGTGTGTGAGTATGAGATCAATGAAAATAGGGGCGGGAGTGTCCACCTGCGTGGAATCGTATTGGACATAGGGGGCATGGACGGTGAGAAGAGAAGAGGGGAAGTATATATGTGTTTGTGGTAGGCACACTTGGCTAGAGAGGTATATTGACCGGTGTGTGCCGGAAAGAAGGAGTCGGGGGCCTACACACCCCACGGGTGGACGCCTAAAGAGAAATAATGAACGTGCATGATGGAGGGGACGCTAAGGGTGGGTGAGAGGGGGGCGGGCGTGTGCATGCACGATACAAAGTTAGCGCTAGCTAGCTACAAATAGAAGAGGATCGTGAAGGTGTAAAGACGAACAAAGATCATAATTCATTGTAAAAAAGTGGATACAGATACTTGAAGAAGATATCATAATGTAGAACATTGATTATTATTTGGGCCAATGTGTGGCTTTTGCAGCTCAGGTCTAAATACTTGTCATAATGTAGGGGGCGGGGCACTATATTTTGTGTGATAAACACGGTGTACATATGGAACATGATTTAGATTATGAATATATAGTTAGTACATCAAATGTATTATTATTTGGAATCAACACCAAATGTATTCAAAAAAAATCGAGTTCATGTAGTACACATAGTTCATATCTATCTCTATAGTAATCATGTGGTGTGTTATTAAGGTAAAACACGAATGATGGTTGAAGTTGGCAACAATCATGATTGTAGATTCTTATTGAAATAGAGAAACGAATTCAAATTCAGTTCGAATTGCAGCGGTAGTATAGACATTTGGAATGCACCAAAATGTTGGTATGAGTAGGTTACATGCATTATACAGCAAGCAAAAAAATTTAATTGGACATAACATGGATTCATACTCCCTCCTTCCATCTATATAGGGCGTAATGCATTTTTTAAGACCGCATTTGACTATTGACAAGATTAATAGTACATGACATGCACAATGTGAAAATTATATCATTGAAAGCTCCTTTCACACACGAATTTAATGGTGTGCTTTGTGTAAGTTGCATGTCATATATTATTGCTCTAATATTTGGTCAAAGTTAGCATCGAAAAACGCATTAGGCCCTATTTAGATGGAAGAAGGGAGTAGCTTTGAATAGCATTTGTATAGTAAAATGGGGCAACACTCTCTCATTGTGTGGTGTGAATAGTTTTATTTCTTTCATTTTCTTTTTGGTTGAGGGAAGTGTGAATTGATTTGGTACATACAAGTACAATATTACATGTTAGGCTTGTCCCTAAAATTCAACCTGCGCCTTGTTATATCCTGAAAATTCAGATATCATGCTCCCAAAACTGGCGCCTTCACAACCCGCGCCTTGCTATCCCGAAATTACAACGCGCGCGAAAACTCCCTCCAGCTGCCAAATCCCGACACACAAAATCCCCCTTCTAACCCTGAGCCGAAAGGGTCGTTAGTTCACATCGGTGGGGGGGTACTTTTGTAACACATCCTACATTTTGGACAAGCGCGTCCCCAAGTCATGGTTCACCCCCTCCCATCGACTCCTTTTTGCCATTTGAAATCCTAGGCCGCCATAACCTCTCCGCTCCAGCCACGAAACCCCACCCTCCTCCGTCTGCCACCTCACCGCTGCCCAGCCGGAGCCTCTTCCCCAACAACGTCGTCCACCGCAACAGCTCGACGTCCTCATCCACCTCCCCAGATGAGGATCCGTCATCCATCTCATCGTCCCGCCGGTTCAGCGGCCCCGTCTTTCACCTTCAAGGAGCTACTCCGACGATCGCCTCGTCTATCGCGGCTGCTCCATCCCCACAGCGCCGCCTTAACCTGCTCCATCGGAACCGCAGCATCCTCACCGACTCCTCGGACAAAGCCAAGGCCTACTCGGCCCCACCAAAGAGGTTGTACACTCATCGCATCGCACCTTCTCCTTAACTCGACCTCCCGGCGTCGACGGTGCTCCATCCTGCACCCCATGGAGCGGCTACCTTGAAGTCGGCGCCATGGGCGACATCTCCATGGAGGATCTCCCCTCATGCGAGGCCCCTTCAGCGGTGGCGTCCATACCAGCCGGATCTGCTGCTGCTGCTTCGGCTCTCGCTCGTTCGCGCTGCTGCTGCTGCTCCGGCTCTCGCTCACACTGCTGCTGCTGCTCTCCCCCTCGCTTGTGCTGCTGCTCTGCTCCGATTTAGCTACACTTCAGTCGACTGAATTGACTTTTGGGTCAGTCGATTTTCAGGGGGGTGGGGGCCTCGCCGGAGTTAAGGAAGAACCAGCCGCAGTGGGGCCGGGGGCTCGCAGGAGAGGTACCCCACTATCTATCTCAGGGATCAGGATGGGGCGGGGGCCTAGAGGGCTGGCCGGGGCGGCAGCGGATCGGCGGTGGGGAGTTGTTTTGGGGCAGCGAGGTAGCGTTGGGGCCGGCAGTTCGGCCGGTGGTGGCTGGCGGCTCAGGGGGGGTGCAGGTTGAAGATGAACTGCAGGCCCTCCCTAAACTACATGTCAAGCGCCTCTCTGCTACCATTGCGCTCAGTTTTGATAGTAACATTCAGATTCCACAATAAATTTTAGTTTCGACAGTTAAGTTCAGAGTCAACAGTTTTTACCTCATCTGTTGTTGTCAGGTGGTTTTTGGTGATGTAAATTTTACATATATTTTACATCATCTATTGGAGATGCTATTAGAATCCCACTTGAGATTGACGATGTCTGTCTTGTGCTGCTTCAGCCTTGACGTCTTACGGCTCACCGGAGCTGCTCCAATGACAGAACGATCCATCACAATAGAGCGGTGCCCTGGACGTCGTCTACAAATTCCTCAGATCTTCCTTCCTCCACACCTACGATAGCCACCTCTACCTCAACTACTTCAGCAACCAACCAAATGATGTTGAGGTTGATGTAACGCCCTGGATTCGTTGCGTCAGGTGTCTGCCAGTTATTCGCTGTTGTTGCCATGTCATTCGCTTGCATGTTGCATTTTATCATGTCATCATATGCATTGCATTGCATACGTGTTTGTCTCATGCATCCGAGCTTTTTCCCCATTGTCCGTTTCACAATCTGGCACTCCTATGCCCTCCAGCGTCCCCCTTTTTTCTCTCGTTGTGAGCGGGTGTTAAACTTTCTCGGAATGGCCCGAGGCTTGCCAAGTGGCCTTGGTATAGCACCGGTAGACCGCCTGTCAAGTTTCGTGCCATTTGGAGGTCGTTTGGTACTCCAACGGTTAAACGGGTAATTGTAAAAGCCTCCTTCTCTTTGCAGCCCAACACCTCTCCAAAGTGGCCCAAAACCCAGCAAACTCCCCTCCATGCTCTCGGTCGTTCGATCACGATCGCGTGGCTGAAAACCGCTCCTCATTTGGACTCTCCTAGCTCCCAGAAACTATAAAAACGTCCTCCCGTCCATTTTTGCAGACAAAACCCTAGCCCCGCTCCCCTCGCGCGCCGGACATGTCCAACCCCGCCGGACATGTCCAGCCTCCACGTCGCCCGGACCAATCCCGGGGCGACACGTCACCCCGCCGCCGCCCGCGGCCAGTGACGCGCTGCCACGTGGCCAGCCGCCGTCTCTCTCCTCCGCGCGGCCCACTGACCCGGATCGGGCCCGCGCGAGCCCGCGCGCCGCCGCCGCCTGGCCCGCTCCCCCGAGCCAGTCGCTCCGCTTGTCCCGGCCGCCGGCCGCGGCCTCCTTCGCCTCTCCGCATGCGCCCTCCGCCTTCCGCGTTGCTCGTCACCGCGGGCAACCACCCCGACCCCGTCGGCCGAGCTCGCCTCGCCGGAGCCGCAGCTGCCCTGTGCGCCCCGTCCTCGCCCCGACAAGATCCGGCGCCCCCGCGTCGACCCCGGCCGGATCCGCCCATCCCCGGCCGTCTCCCTCCTCTCCGGCGTCTTCTCCGGCCACCGCGCAGCCCGTCTCTGGCGAGCTTCGAAGTCCATGCCCCGATCTAGAACGAGGTTGACTTTTTCCCCTTCCCCGATTTTCCCTGTCCCAAATATTTTGTTATTTTCATGCCATGTTCATCGTATTGTATCTCTGTATCTGTAGCTCCGTTTTGCGCGTGTAATATGTCAAATTGTTCGCCTCAACGAGTACTTCATTTCATTCCATTGCATTATGTTCATTTGAGGTCATCTTGATGCCTGAATAATCGTTGCATGAGTGCTTCATAATGTTGTCTGCTCACTGTTAACAGAACATGCACTTTTGTCATTTTTGCCATGATTGATGTGTGCATCCTATGAGGTTGATGTCTACATGTGTTTTGAACTATGCCATGCCATCTTTACAGAGGTGCTTACCATGTATTTTTGTGATCAATGTGGTGACTAGCACAAGCATGCAAACTAGGCTTCGTAATGTTGCTGATTTTAGTCCCTGTTCTGCTGTTATTTTGATGCCATGTAAACTTGATGCTACAGAGAGATACATGCATATTTTGAGATACTTCAGTAAGGATGTTTTGAACATATGGTCTTTCTCTATCCATTCATGCCCCTGTTTGCAATTATGGAGTAGTCTACCATGTCATTTTCGTGCTCTACGTTTGCTTCAAAATGTTTCCTGGCAGATTGTTTACATGTTATTCAATTTTGCCAAGGTTGTTGTAGTTGATCCTTGTATGCTATGAACTTGTTCTTGCCTTAATTTGTTTCATAAACATGTCTTATTGCTGATGATATGCTTATCTTCTCATGCAATGACTTGTGGTGAGTGAATCGAGCTTGTTAAGTAGGGTACTTGCTGTTGTTGTTTTGCTAGGCTGAATCTGTTATTTCGTGATGCTATGTAAACCTGCTCCTACAAATCATTCTATACATAATCTGGAGATGTTCACTAAATATGTTTTGTTCTACATGTCATGCTCTATCCATTCAAGCCCTTGGTTGCAATTATAGCTTGCTGTAGCTTGTTCATATCTTGCTTCAAAGTTGCTCGATAATGTTGCTATCAGCCTGTTAACATTAAGTTCAGTTGTTATCATGATTATTGTTAGTGATACATGCACCCTATGAACTTGCTCTTGCCATGCTTAGCTTCATAAACATGCCTTCTTACTGTTGGTTGCCTTGCCATGCCATGTTTTGCTCTGTAGTGAGTTGCACAAGCTCATCTACATGCCTTCGTATCGTTGTTCCTGCCATATTTGAATCTGTAATATAACTTGCCATGTTTACATGGATGCCATCATATTTTCTGCTCCTTTTTGGCTCATGGTCAGTAAAGGACATTTGATCTATGCATTTAGTAGTATCATGCCATGCCTTTGTTTGCCATGATAAGTTCCTGTAACATGTTGTTTGATAGCTCTAAACATTGCAACCTGATCTTATTTTCTGCAAAGTCTGAACTGTTATTGTTTTCAATCTTGCCATGTGTGTTTGAGCATGTTCTAGTGATTTTTGGAGGTAGCTCAGTGTTCATGTTTTGTTATGCTTTACCTGTACATCATGCCCATGCCTTTTGTTTTCTTGCTGAGGTCATGTAGCATGTTGTTTTGATGCTTGCAATATGCCTAGTTGCTGTTTTGGACAACTTGTCCTTTAAACTTGTATAGTGTGTGGGTGTTGAACCGTTGCTCTGTTTTGAGTGTGCTCTATATGAAACTTGCTTGATTTTGCATGTAGCTTCATATTATCATGTTGCATCCATGTTTTGAGGTGTTTGCTTGCTGTTTGAGTGTATTTTGCATCAATGCCATGTTTAACTTGTTTTGCTCATATCTTCTAGGCCGTAGCTCCAAATCTAATGAACTTTATATGTAACTTGACTAGAATCTCGTGTAGATCATCTTTGTGCATATTAACTTGCTGTTTAAAAACTTGAACTTAAGGTTTATCAGATCTGGACCAATTTCGAAATTTGCATATGAGGACTTACCGGAATTGTTATATGTTGTTCCCGGCCTCATTTAAACTTGCCTTGATGTGTTGTTCTTGTATGCATCATCCCTTGCCATGAGTAGCCTCATCTAGATTTGTCATGCATCATGCTTGTTGTGCATCATGCCTTGTTCATGTGTGGTGTGTTTACCATGTTGTGTGCTTCTTTTCGATAGTTCCTGTTTCGTTGCGATCGTGAGGATTCGTTCGGCTACGCTTGGTTCCACTTCATCCGTTCGTCTTCTTCATGGACTCGTTCTTCTTCCTTGCGAGATTTCAGGCAAGATGCCCGCTACCCTGGATCTCACTACTATCATTGCTATGCTAGTTGCTTCGTTCTATCGCTTTGTTGTGCTACCTATCACCTGTTTATCAAGCCTCCCAAATTGCCATGAACCTCTAACCTTTGATACCTTTCCTATGCAAACCGTTGTTTGGCTATGTTACCGCTTTTGCTTAGCCCCTCTTATAGCGTTGCTAGTTGCAGGTGAAGTTGAAGATTTCTCCATGGTGGACAGGATTTTGGTTGGGATATCACAATATCTCTTATATTATTAATGCATCTATATACTTGGTAAAGGGTGGAAGACTCGGCCTTTTGCCTGGTGTTTTGTTCCACTCTTGTCTCCCTAGTTTCCGTCATACCGGTGTTATGTTCCTGGATTTTGCGTTCCTTACGCGGTCGGGTGATTTATGGGACCTCCTTGACAGTTCGCTTTGAATAAAACTCCTCCAGCAAGGCCCAACCTTGGTTTTACCATTTGCCTCACCACCACCTACTTTTCCCTTGGGAGTCGCTCTCTCGAGGGTCATCTTTATTATAGCCCCCCCCCCTCGGGCCAGTGCTTGTCTAAGTGTTGGTCCGAACCAGAGCCACTTGCAGCGCCACCTCGGGGAAACTCGAGGTATGGTTTTAGTTGTACGTAGTGTTCATCCGGTGTTGCCCTGAGAACGAGATATGTGCAGCTCCTATCGGGATTGTCGGCGCATCGGGCGGTCTTGCTGGTCTTGTTTTACCATTGTCGAAATGTCTTGTAAACTGGGATTCCGAGTCTGATCGGGTCTTCCTGGGAGAAGGTATATCCTTCGTTGATCGCGAGAGCTTATCATGGGCTAAGTTGGGACACCCCTGCAGGGTATAATCTTTTGAAAGTCGTGCCTACAGTTATAGGAAGATGGGAATTTGTTAATGTCTGGTTGTAGATAACTTGACACCAGATCCAAATTAAAACGCATCAACCGTGTGTATAGCCGTGATGGTCTCTTTTCGGCGGAGTCCGGGAAGTGAACACGGTTTCTGGGTTATGTTTGCCGTAAGTAGGAGTTCAGGATCACTTCTTGATCATTGCTAGCTTCCCGACCATTCCTTTGCTCTCTTCTTGCTCTTATTTGCGTATGTTAGCCACCATACTTGCTTAGTCGCTGCTGCAGCCTCACCACTTTACCCCTTCCTTTCCCATTAAGCTTTGCTAGTCTTGATACCCATGGTAATGGGATTGCTGAGTCCTCGTGGCTCACAGATTACTACAACAACAGTTGCAGGTATAGGTTATGCGATGATCATGACGCGAGAGCGATGTTTGCTTGTGGTGGAGTTCTTCTTCTGCTTCTTCTTTAATCAGGGATAGGTTCCAGGTCGGCAGCCTGGGCTAGCAGGGTGGATGTCGTTTGAGTTTCTGTTTGTGTTTCATCCGTAGTCGGATGATGCTCTTTTGTATTGTGATGTTGTCTTCGTGTGGCATTGTATGCCTCTTGTATGTATCCCCATCTATTATGTAATGTTGGTGTAATGATATCCACCTTGCAAAAGAGTTTCAATATGCGGGTCTATCCTTGGTGGGACCTTCGAGTTCCTTTTGGATAGGGTCGCATATTGGGCGTGATAGTCGACACGGCTACGGCAAAGAGGTTGTACATTTGTTGCATCACTTATTACTATACATTCATGTCGATCCATTAGGGCTATTTTGGTTCAATGGAAAAACATAGCAATAGGGAATTTTCCAATGGAACTCTACTATTCGATTATTCATGCATTTTGTTGAAAGGAATGAAGCAAAACATCCACCTGGACCTACTTTTCAAAATCCTATGCATGAAAACAAGACCAAGTGCATTAGTGGCAGAATAACATTCTAACTGTACACACTTTCATATGGTTTCACTTTATTTTGGCCATGTTTCTTTGCATTCCTCTGCTCTTCCAATTCATGTAAACCAAACACCCAAGTTGACAGAAATCATGTATTTACAAATGCTCTGTTTACCATGTGCATTCCTATCCTATTCCGGTATTTTTCCTATCCCTGCATTTTAGAATCATGCAAGCCAAAGGAGCCCTTACAAAATTACTTCAGTTACAGGTAGGTGTCGAAGGGAATTCTGTGTGGTTTGTACTGCTCCTGCCGCGACGTCGTCCACCTTACCTGAGCTGCTCCATCGATAGAAGCATCCACCAAACTAGACATCACGACTCTTGACCATCTTTCGCCGCCTCAGATCTCCTTCCCTGCCGCCGGCACCCACCACAACGGCATCACCATCATCGACTCAGCAGATGAACCTGAGGAGTACACGGGTCCACAAGAGAGGTCGCACTCTTTTGTTTCTGCTTATGTTATGCATTGCTTAAAATTACCTGCTACTTTATCGTCTTGTTCACCTCTTGGACTCCAAGTCAAGTCCAAATTAATGTTCAAACTTGAGTTCTAAATTAGTTGTGGTGCACATATTGAGGAAGCAATGAATAGTATCTCTGTCTAATATCTGGTTCACCTAGGGTATGCCTATGTTGTTCATCTTGGGTGGGAAACAAATAGTAAAGCAATCATCATCTGTCTTTTTATTAAATTAAAGCAATCATCAGCCTGCTATCATTATTTTTGGATCCATCCACTGGTTGTTACCATCACTCTAAATTTCTGCATGCTCTCCTTACGTAATCTCACCATATTTTTTTGTATGCATGTTAGATATTGTACACAGTCATGCTGAACATGTAGAGAAAAAGATAAGAGTTTTGCGCGGCAATACAATGTCATGCAGACATCGCTCCATGGTGGGTTCAATGGCAAACCGTCCCCACCCCTCTCCAGATTGTAATCCAGAGGAAGATATCTGTTCTGAGGCGGATTCAGACATCGCTGACCACTCCTATTTACCCCCCAAGGTGTTTGCTCTACCTTAGCATGATGATGTTAGTCATATCATGCATATGTTGCCTTGCAGTGCCTACTTTTGACATCATATATGTCATTTGCTTAGTTTAGACATGTTTTGTAATGCCACCTGTTTAGTTTCTATATCATATACGGGAATTATGCAGTCTCATGTCTTTTAGCGAGCCATAATATATGTGAAATGTGCAATGCCATCCTGTTTAACCAGGCATCATATATTTGAATGATATCTTGCCCATCCCTTTCTTCATTACATTTCCATTTGCTGACAATGTTTGTACATTAACTACTCTTCCTGTGAATCAGCCATTTGGGTGGGAGATGGAAAAATCTAGAATGAAAACAAGGCCTTCAGAACAGACAGTGCTACCTGCCGAAGCAGATCTCTTGTTGGGTCCCGATAGCTCCTCAGAGATGGATTCAGAGACAGATGACCAGTCCTATTCCCCCACCGAGGTGTATGCTCTAACTTGGCACAGTTATACTGCTCATATCATGCATATGGTGTCTTGCATTTCATAGTTTAGACATCATATACACAATATTCAACACCATGTTCTTAGTTCAGACATCATATCGAATGCCCTCTGTTTAGCATATAAATCACATATGTGAACTAAATGATGTGATCCTGATTACTTAGATAACATGTAGGTGAATTATGTCATGCGATCTTGTTTAGTTATTCATCATATCTTTGAATTATGTTATGCTATGCTATCCAGTTTAGATAGACATCATATATGTGAAATTATGTCATGCTATCTGTTTTAGTTAAATAATATACATGTCAACTATTTCATGCCCTCTTTTTTCCACACTATCTATTGCATCTGTCTCTCATACAATGTTTGTACATTCAATTATGTTTCCTGTTTATCAGCCATTTAAATTGGAGCAGGTGATGCCAGTATCTAGCGGACTAAAATCACGGTCTTCAAATAAAACAGTGCTACCTCTTGGTGGAGATAGCACCCCAGTTGTACATGCACGAGAACCAGCCCTACCACACATAACCCAAACTCTCGCAGATTGTACCCCTACTGCGATGGACAGAGAACCAGCTTCACCCAATCTAACCCCAACCCCAGCAGATAGTAACCCAGTTCATGTTGACACGGCACCATCTCCACTACAGAGCTCCCAAAAAAGAGCAGTTAGTAAGGCAGCTCCAGTGCCCAAAGGGCCAGTACTACCACGGCGAACCCCAACTCCACCAGTTAGTACGCCTATTCCTATGGAGGAAGCACAACCAGCTAGTCATAGTTTAGCATCTATCGCATTTGATGTTGTTAAATTGTATGTGTGTATCTTCCCATCTTGGAAATATTATACTAAAGATGAAGGAAAATGACAGTTGCAGGTGTTTGTCCAGGAGTTATGTGTAAGTAATGTTATTCATGGCAATTACTTTGCTTTGTCCCATACATCCTACCTCCATGATGGTTATAATACAGAAAAATTTCCCATTTTTCTCTATAGATAAGGACCGATTTGGAAACTCGGGATGAGGTAACTTGTGCTAATACCTCTGCTATCTTCAAGAATGCTTGGTGGCAGTATCAGAATTACCTGAAGAAAACCTACTTCACCGGCAAAGAAACTCATCAAATTCCCTTACATTCTCCTGAGACACATTTACTGGACGATGACTGGGAACGCCTTATTCTGTACTAGTCCCGAACCAAGAATGTGGCAAGGTCTATGAGCTCATTTTCTATTTTTAAGTACTATATTCTTGCGTATTATTGTACTCTGTTCATATAGAACAAGTGCCTAAACCTGAAGAAGAACAGCTATTCTAATTTAAGATTCAATTGCTATCATAGTTCAAAAAAGCGCTAGGCGTTAATTGTGTGTTTTGCCACCGCCTTGCGCTTTACTGACCAAAGGGCATGCTTATGCATAGTTATGCACAGGTTAAGCGTAGTTATGTGCAATGCGTTTTGCCAACGCCTAGAGCCTAGGCGCGCTTAAGCGCTCGCTTAGGAGCGCCTTTTTTAACTATGACTGCTATCGTGCATACTGCTTTGCTCTTGTATCACTGTATTTACTCATACAAACTTATTTTTAAATTGAAGGATCCAATCGAAACTCCAACGGCATAGCAGGTATGTTCACGCATGTTTCTTTAACAGGTTTGCTCTTATCAATAGCTCTATTGATTTAAATTCCAATTGTGTATACAGTTGACTTCTCATATCATGCACATTACTAGCATCACAACAGAGCCAATAGTATTGTTGTACATGTAGACCCGTGGTACCCATCTGAAATCTTGTTGTGCCATGTAGTTTCCCATGCTTTATATTCTTTCACTGCTGCTTTGTCTTGAACTGATATGATTTGAACCGTGTCTCGATTTTGATTTGGCAAGACAATGCAGTGACCATAGGACACAGATATATGTTTGTTTGATGCTTTTATTATGTACTAGTACTTGGCAATAGAAGACTTGGTAGTTTAATCATGTGCACCTTACTAATGAACTGGTTCACCAAAATGAGTTTCATATACTAGTACATGCTAAACCTGTTATGTTTCTGCTTGTTTCTTCTTTTAGAGTGCTGATAGAATATTGTGGAAGAGTGCCTTATTAAGAAATGGTAAACGAAATAATGCAGATAAGGTTCAGGATAGTGAGACATCCTTGTTGGTCTCCAACAAAGCTGATAAAACAGCTAAGGAAGACTATCTTGAAGATAGTGAGACAACCCCAAAGTCATGTCTTGGTTTAGTGTTCGAGTTACTGGCCACTATCGCTTGCACAAGCTATTGAAACTCACTGTATGAATCAGTTCGGTTTCTTGAGTCTCAACTACAAGCTGAAAGACATCGATCAGCTGTGTTGTGACAAGAAGCGGAAGGACTGTGGAAGTCCCTGGAGCATTCATATGCATACTTTCTGGTGCAACAGCAAGCGTTGGAGGATTTTAGCACCAAACAGGACAAAGCTAAGAAGCTTGCTAAGCTTATTGCCAGCATGGTGGATACCCAGGATAATGTTTCTTGAGCTCTTCTGAATTTGTTTCAGTTATGCTCTTGTTTTGTTGCCGTGTTTATTTGCACTGGTGGCCAATTTTGACGGCCAGTGTATGTAATATGCTGCTTTGTTCCCTATATTTGCACTGGTGGCGAACTTTGATGCCCAGTGGATGTAATATGTGTAATAACGGTAATAGGCTAGCATTAATTGCTTACTTATTTATTTCCTTATTGTCTTGTTTAGTTGTTTTCTTGTAGTCACTGCAGTTCTTTTTCTTTGTTTTTCTAGTGGCCACAATAACCTATTTTTGGTAACTAGGCCAAAATAATCATGGCAACACACGGACTGTTGTAACCATGGGCCTCCTGCGGGGCGTATGATTCATGGGCCTTCTATGGCCGTAGAATCCATTGGCCTTCTATACAGTCTGTAGGATCCATGGGCCTTCTACGGGCCGTAGGATCCATGGGCCTTCTACGGGCCGTAGGATCCATGGGCCTTCTACCGGCCATATGATCCGTGGGCCTTTTACGGGCCGTAGGATCCATGGGCCTTCTACGGGGCGTATCATTATTTCGCCAATCATGGGTCATACTATTCGTGGACCATAACGGGCCGTTAATAGGCCGTATTTCATAACTCTATGAAAACAACCCAATGGGTTTTTTTTGACATGAAAACGGCCCAACATATAAATGAGCCACAAACGGGCTGACTGTAACGAGGGTTGAATTTGGCCCACAAGCAGAAAATGACAGTAACGGGCCGTAAGTAACCGAATGCTGGAAATGAGCCCAAGAATAAATGGGCCCTGAGAAGACCGAAAGATAACTTGGGCTGGAAACGGCCCAATGGAATAATGAGTCGTTAATGGGTATAAAGTGATACATTGTTCATTACAGGCTAGTTTCACCACGGGCCGTTAATGGGCCAAGAGTTACAAAGGGCCTCATATGGGCCGAAAGACGTCATGGGCCATACATGGGCCGTAAGTTAAAATGGGCTGGAATCATATTGGACGGCCCACATGACGCTACTCGGCCTAATTCAGAGAGGTCGTAACGGGCCCTGGGTTAGCGGGCTGTAAATGGGCTATATGCGAACAGGCCATTAACAGGCTTTCCGTGGGCTGGCCCGCCACCTTTTGACCAAGTCAAACAGGCCGGCCTTTTCACAGGAATGGGCCTCTGTTGGGCCATGCCATGTGTCGACATATCATAGGCGCCTTGGGTCCAATGAGTGGATGACATATGTCCCAACGGTGAGCCGACACGTGTTTCCTCCAGCCAATGATGATTTTACACGTGGAAAATCCCCATTGGTCGGGCAGTTAATGGGTTATGGGATCCAAAACCAAACCTGATAGCTTAACGGCATTCTGTTATGGTGGATGCCACGTGTCGGTCACCCTTGATGAAATCACTTCTGTGACGTGCAATTTATCGTCATGGAAGTGGACACTTCCGTGATGATAATTTTGGTAATGTCATGGAACACTTCTACGACAACACTGGTATGACTATCTTGATTCTGTCATAAAATCGTCATGGATGTACATGCATGACAGAAAATGTGACCTACTGTGACAAACATGTATCATCACGGAAGTGTATTTTTTTGTAGTGAAGAAATACGAGGCTATAAGAGATCACGCATATAAGGGATCAAAGAACTGAAATAACTTTCATGGATATAAAAAGATATAACTGATCATAAACTCGAAGTTCATCAGATCCCAACAAACACACCGCCAAAAGACTTACATCATATGGATCTCCAAGAGACCATTGTATTGATAACCAAGAGAGAGAGGAAGCCATCTAGCTACTAACTACGGACCCGAAGGTCTACAAAGAACTACCCACGCATCATCGGAGAGGCACCAATGGAAGTAGTGAACCCCTCTATGATGGTGTGTAGATTGGATCTGGTGGTTCTGGACTCTTCAGCGGCTGGATGAAAATTTCGTCTACTCCCCTAGGGTTTCTAGAATATTGGGGTATTTATAGAGCAAAGAGTCGGTCCAGGGGGCACCTGAGGAGGGCACAACCCACCAGGGCGCGCCAGGAGCCCCCCCCCCCCCTCGCCTAGGTGCAACCAGGGCATGTTGTGTTCCTTCTGGCCCATAAAAAATCGTCGTAAATTGGTGTGGCATTTGGACTCCGTCTGATATTGATTTCATGCAATGTAAAAAACATGCAGAAAACAGGAACTGGCACTTGGCACTATGTCAATAGGTTAGTACCAAAAAATGATATAAAATCACTATAAAATGATTATAAAACATCTAAGATTGATAATAAAACAACATGGAATAATCAAAAATTATAGATACGTTGGAGACGTATCAGCATCCCCAAGCTTAACTCCTGCTCGTCCTCGAGTAGGTAAGTGATAAAACATAATTTTTGATGTGGAGTGCTGTTTATCATGGCATATCATATTCTTTTCTTCATAGCATGGACATTTGGACTTTTATGTGATTCAAAGCAATAGTCTAGTTTTGACATAATAATTTGGATACTCAAGCATATCAACAACCAACCATGTCTTTCAAAATATCAATGCTAAAACAAGTTATCCTTAGTGCATCATGCTCAAACATTGATCCATTCATGAAACACACTCGAATATTAGATAAACCCAATACTTACGTACGATCATATTGTCCCCTAGTTGGTGATTTTATAAGAGAGGATGGAGACTAAAAAATAAAAATTGCATAAAGAAAGGCCCTTCGAAGAGGGAAGTAGGGATTTGTAGAGGTGCAAGAGCTCAAAGCGAAAAAATAGAGATAAAAACATTTTGGGAGGTGTATCCATCTCACCAACGAAAATGACTTGGAGCATCCCAACACTTTCCATGCTAGATATATCATAGGCGGTTCCCAAACAGAAAATAAAGTTTATTCCTTTTTCCACCATAACTTTCACTTTCCATGGCTAGCCGTATCCACAGGTGTGCCCTCCATACCAACACTTTCCAAGGAATTTATTATTTGACCACATAAAGTAAATTCATGTTTGCATTTCGGGACTAGGCATCCCTAAAACCTTTGCCTTACTCTCGTGCAATGACAAGTGAATAAACACTCATCGTGAGAATAACACATCTAGCATGGAAAATATTAGCTACCCGTTACTATTCCGCGAGCAAAACAAACACACAAAAGAGAAGTTCATTTTGAAAATTAGAGATGGCACATGCAAATTCGCTTAGAACGGCAAAATAATACTGCATATAGGTAGATATAGTGGACTCATGTGGCAAAACTGGTTTAAAGGATTTTGGATGCACAAGTAAAGGTCATACTTGGTGCAAAATGAAGGCTAGAAAAAAAATTGAGAAGCGAGCAACCAAGAAATGAATAATCTCATAAGCAATTATTAAGCATAATTAACACTGAATAATGCACCACAAGTAGGATATAATTTTCATTGCAGGATTATTGACTTTCGTGCATGCATAGGGAATCACAAACCTTACCACCAATATTCTTACTAGAGCGCAATTACTCACCAACATGACTCACATATCACATCACCATATCTCAAAACTATTATTAAGAATCAAGTTTATTTTGTCCAATGATCTTCATGACATATATTTTCTTCTTTCTTTATCCTTCTTGCATATCTATCACTTTGGAACTAATTTTCATATGTTGCTTTTCATAAGCTCAAACAAATATAAGTGAAGATCATGAGCATAACATATTTTATTTCTCTCAAAATAATTTAAGGGAAGAAAGAGAGAATTTCTTCAAAATTTTACTAACTCTCAAATAAATCTAAGTGAAGCAAGAGAGCATTTCTTCAAAACTACTAAGCACACCGTGCTCAAAAAGATATAAGTGAAGCACTAGAGCAAGTCCATTGCTCATAAAAATTTAAGTGAAGCATAGAGAGCCATTCTAACAAGTCATGACATAATTTTGGCTCTCTAAAATAGGTGTGTCCAGCAAGTATTGATGAATTAAAAAACAAAATAAAACAATCAAAGACACATATCATACAAGACGCTCCAAGCAAAACACATATCATGTGACAAATAAAAATATAGTCTCGAGTAAAATACCGATGGTCGTTAGAAGAAAGAGGGGATGCCACTCAGGGGCATCCCAAGCTTAGTTAATTGCTCATTCTTGGATAATAGCTTGGGATGCCGGGGCATCCCCAAGCTTAGGCTCTTCTATCCTTCTTTCATCCATCATAAGATAACCCAAAACTTGAAAACTTCAATCACACAAAACTCAACAAAACCCTTGTGAGATCCATTAGTAAAAGAAAGCAAACCACTACTATAAGTGCTGTGTCAACCAATTATTATTTTGTTTTTGTATTATATCTACTGTATTCCAACTTTTCTATGGCAAAAACTCATCAAAGAAAACCATAGAGCCATCAAAATAAGCACACAATACAAAGAAAACAGAATCTGTCAAAACAGAACAGTCTGTAGTAATATGTAACTTTAGAATACTTATTTAAATCCATAAATTCTACCAAATTAGGAAGACCAGAATAATTTGTATATTAATATTCTGCAAAAAGAATCAGGGAAAAATCTATTTTCTGTGATTTATAATAATTATTTTCGTGAGCACAAAGTTTCTGTCTTTTTCAGCAAGATCAAACAACTATCACCCCGGAAGATCCTAAAGGATTTACTTGGCACAAACACTAATTTAAACACAAAAAACACAATCATAAAAGTAGCATAATTGTGCTAACACTCAAGAACAGAAAACAAAAGGCAAAATAAATTTTATTCATTGGGTTGCCTCCCAACAAGCGCTATCGTTTTACGCCCTTAGCTAGGCATAAAGCAAGGATATAAGTTTTGTCATCTTTGTCCAACTCTTCAATCAAACACTTAGAATTCTTCAAAGACTTAGCAAAAAGACCTTCAATAGAAGTACTCCTCAGAGTAAATTTAAATATTTCACTCTTACAAAAAGGATCTCTTATCATTTCAATAAAATCCAGATGGATGCTAATCATCTGAAGGTCTCCTTTATCATTATTACTAGAAGATGCACCCTTGTTCCTAGATTTCTTATTCTTTATAGTAGTTTCCTCAACAATTTTAGTGGTAGTAAAAACCGTGCTTAGATTACTAAAGGTTTCTTCCAATTTATCGATCCGAGACGGATTTTTTCTATTCTATCATGAATTAAGGTACCCCCTCTCTTTTAACAACTTAAAAATATCGCCCGCTTTTGACCCAAGATTAGTAGAAAAATTATGCATATTTTTGTATATAATTTCCATATGATCTTCAGTTAGCATTTTCTTTTCAATAGCATCTAGTCTTTCCATAACATGCTCAAGAGTCAAAATGGCAATTTTCCCCGTGGGGGCGGGTATCCGTGGGGATTTACCCGCTAAGAAGCGGTGATGGGGATCAAAATCCCCCCATGGGTATAACGGGGCGGGTACCCGAGAAGCTAGCGGGGCGGGGATGGGGGGCAAACTGGCTCCATGGAGGCTCCATGGATACCCGGGACCCCACCTGTCAGTCAAACATCCAAGTGTATATATAAAGAAGAAACCCTAACCAGCTCACCTCTCCACTCCTTTCCTCCCCATTCCCCCGACTAGCAGCCGCAGCCGCCTCTCCCCATTACCCCGATCTGGCCGCCTCCTCTCCCCATCACCAGATCCACCAGACCACCACCACCGGCGGCGGGCCGCAGGCGGCACCGGCCAGCGCGGCAGCGCCTCATCCGGCCGCCCTTCCCCATCCGGGCGCCTCATCCGCCTCTCCCCATTGACCTGCTCCTCGCCTGCTCGCGACGTCGCCTCGTCCTCCTTCGCACCAAGGCACCGGCCAGCAGTCCGGCACCTCATCAGCTCCTCGCCTCCTCGCGACCCCGCCTCCTCAACTCCTCCTTCACCTCAAGGCCGGGCAAGGCGGCTGCAAAGTGCAGGACAATAGGAACAGGATGGTGGGGGTGGCAATGGCAAGTGCTCCTCTTCCCCATCCCAGGTGACCGACGGCTTCTGCATCGACCCAAGACTCCAAGAGGCCGAGGCCATCAGGGTAAGCAGCTGAAACTTTCTGTTCTTGTAGTTGTTACTTGTTAGTTCTTGCTGTTGCATCTTGAACTTGCTGTTGAATAGGATCTTGTAGTGGACTAGTGGTTAGTTGTAGTGGACTTGCTGTTGTAGTGGACTTGCTGTTGTTAGAACTTGTTGTTGCATCTGTTGAATGTGTAGGATCTTGCTGTTTTTTGGTCAGTCATGAGTGGGTTATCTAAACATATGTCAAAATTGTGTAAATATCTAACAGTCCACACACATTCATTATATGTGATCCTTTTATATTTATCAATTATATGTGATCCTTTTATATTTATTCCAGCAGGTTTGTATATGTACCAGCACCTATCTTGTATGTCAAAATTGTGTAAATATCTAGCAGTAACATTCCTGATTATTGTGTTGCTTATCTATGTCAGGTTCATGTGCCTTTGTTCCTGACCGCGACGACGACCGGCAAGCGGCAACTCGCACCTGTTTCTCCACCTCAAGCAAATCTGCATCGACCCGAACCCGAGACCATCAAGGTGAGCAGCACAATAATATGTCAGGTTCAGGTGAATATTTTGAGCAAGATGAGCCACTTCGTGTGAAGAGAAAGACCATATCTGTGGTTTGGAATGAGTTCAATAGGGTTCTTGTTGAGGAAAAATGGAAGGCTGAATGTGTATGGTGTCACGGGCTATTTTGTGGAGATCCAAAGTATGGAAGCTCACATCTGCATGCTCATTTAGCAAGATGTGCTTCTAGGCAGGCCAATGGTAATTTGCCATCCTCAACCATCATCTTCTTCTTTAATCTTAAGTAATGTTTCCACTTGCCAATGGTAGCTTACTAATGTTTTGGGGGATGGTATTGAGAGGGTGCGGGATAGTGTGGGGTTTTCGTCAACAACTCCAAAAAGACATGAGAAGTTCGAAAAAACTTGTCGCTTGATGAACATTGAGTACTCTAGGAGGCTGAACCTTGATTGTAAAACTAGGTGGAACTCCACATACATAATGCTTAGTATTGTTGTGCTGTATAGGGATGTTTTTGATCGTCTTAGTCTGCGTGAAAGGCTTTTTAATTGTTGTCCAACAACTGCTGATTGGGATTTTGCCAAAGAGATGATTGTTAGGCTCAAATTATTCTACGATGTCACTACCTTATGGTCAGGAACTAGTTATGTTACAGCAAATATGTTCTTCCCTAAGGTTTGTGGTATTAAGTTGGCAATTCGCAAGTGGACTACACCTGATTATGAGCTGTTGCAAGATATGCCCGATGGGATGAAAAAGAAGTCTGAACTGATGCAAAAAATGTCCGAGGAGATGAAAAAGAAGTTTCAGAAGTATTGGACAGATATCCATGGTCTGGTGGCTATTGCCACTGTTCTTGACCCAAGGTACAAACTCCATATGGTGCAGGCTTTGTATGGTCCTCTCTATGGACCTGAGGCTGCAATTCAAGAGGTTGCGCGCATGAAGCAATTGCTCCGTGAACTGTTGGTTCAATACCAAGATGCCTCTTCTGCGGGAACATCAAATGTTGCTAGTGCTACACAGCCCACTGCTTCAGCTTCACAGGAAGAAGTTTTTGACATATTTGAACAGTACATGTCTTCACAACCTACTGCTTCATCTTTGTTGGTTCATACAGAGCTTGACATGTATTTAGAAGAGCCAACCTTGCCAAGAACATCAGATTTTGATATCATCAATTGGTGGAAGTTTGGGGGGATAAAATATCCAACTCTACAGCTTATTGCTCATGACATCTTGCCTATTCCGGTCACAACGGTAGCATCGGAATCTGCATTCTCTACAAGTGGTAGAATCCTTAGCCCTCATCGTAGTAGGCTCGCACCAAAGATGGTTGAAGCTATAATGTGTATGCAAGCTTGGTCTAATGCTGACATGCTAGGTAAGACAACTCAAATGTTGCTCTTTTGCTCCTATTCTACTTCTGTTTTGTTGTCGCTACACTATTTTTTTCTTGCTTAGATAATTTACTAGAATATATACCTAAATCAGTTACACTACTGCCATCTAATATTACTTTGCTTGCAATTTTAGGTGAGAACAATTTGTCACTCTCTACTGAGTTTCAAACTTGTCTAGACGATGATGATGAACCAATGGTAACTTGACATTCTCAACTTTTATATTATGTCTTGATTTCGCAACTTTCATTTGCAACTTTCAATCTTAAGTCTTGATTTCATGCAACTTTCTAAATTATCTTGTGCCATTTCCATGATCAGGATGAGGAACTCTCCACTTGCAATAACTATTAGGCTTGCTGCTTGCGGCTTGCCTCCATTGAGTCAAGAATGAAAAAAATGGAGGACCGAGGAGCTACTGTGATGGGCTCTTCAAGTCTTCATTTCATTTATTCTGCTTACCATGCTTGTGTTGTGTTAAGAATTAGAACTTTTGGCTTGTAATCATACTAAGTATTCTCGTCATTTGTGCCAATCGTACTTCTAGCTTATCAATTATGTGGTTAGACTTGAGTTGAGATGATTGAATCTATCAAACTTATGTGGTCAAAATTATTGTGTTTGTGCTGCTAATTTACTGTTGTGTAATGTGTTTGTCCTTCTGTATTGCTGTTTTGTTATGCCAAAATTATTGTTGTTTTGTTATGCCAAAATTATTGTTGTGCTGCCAAAATTATTTTGGTTTGTTATGCCAATGTACTGTTGTTTTGTTGCTATAATGGATGATTGAATCTGTCCAAAAATATTGTGGTTTGTGCAATTGTGCTCCTCTTTTATTGTTGTTTTGCTGTTGTTGGCCTCCGTGGGGATCCCCATGGGGATCGGGTACCCGTTGTTAGTGGGGGTGGGGATTGTCCCCCCCCCCCCGCCAAGGTTGGCGGGGCTAGCGGGGACGGGTATTAGCGGGGATCGGGGCGGGGATGATGGCGTGTCCCCCGGTGATCCCCGTCCCCGTTGCCATTTTGACTCAAGAGTCAAAAAAAATTCATTAACCATGAGGTGGTGAGCCTACTAAATTTCCCATAGCATTAAGAGCATCAAAAGGAGGACTCATTAAGAAATTTCCACCGGTAATCGTATCAAGGACGAATCTATACCAAGTGGTGATGCCAACATAAAAACAACGCAAAAGCACAACGGTAGATTGCTTACGGATAGATCTATTATGAGCATTGCAAATTCTATACCAAGCATCTTTTAGATTTTCTCCTCCTCTTTGTTTAAAGTTGAGGACCTCGTCCTCGGGAGCGCAAGCAATAGAGGAAGAACTATCCATACCATCAAACAAGGATGCACGCAAAAACAGATCTGGCAAGAAAAACGGCGAACGAAAAAGAGAGGCGAACAAAATGGCAATTTTTTGTGAAGTGGGAGAGGGGGAAATGAGAGGCAAATAATGTAAATTGCAAGGAGATGAGATTTGTGATTAGGAACCTGGTTATGTTGAAGATCCTCCCCGACAACGGCACCATAAATTCCTTTTGATGTCGCTTGAAGCTACGTCGGTATTTCCCCAAAGAGGACGGATGATGTAGCATAGCGGTGGTAGGTATTTCCCTTAGATATGAAACCAAGGTTATCAAACCAGTAGGAGAACCAAGCAACACAATGTAAACAGCCCCTGCACAAAAAGAACAACACCTCGCAACCCGACGTGTTAAAGGGGTTGTCAATCCCTTTCGGGGTACGGCGCCTCAAGATAGGCAAATGACGTGAGGTAAATTTGTAAATGGGATAAAGAGATCGCGGAACAAATAAATTGCAGCAAGGTATTTTTGTATTTTTTAGTTTAATAGATTTGAAAATAAACACAAGGAAAAAGTAGATCACAACGCAAATATATGAGAAAGAAGACCTGGGGGCCGTACGTTTCACTAGTGGCTTCTCTCGAGAAAAATAGCAAACGGTGGGTGAACAAATTACTGTTGGGCAATTGATAGAACTTCAAATAATCATGACGATATCCAGGCAATGATCATTACATAGGCATCATGTCCAAGATTAGTAGACCGACTCCTGCCTACATCTACTACTATTACTCCACACGTCGACTGTTATCCAGCATGCATGTAGTGTATTAAGTTCATGGAAAATGGAGTAACGCAATAAGAATGATGACATGATGTAGACAAGATCTGTTTATCTATGCGCAGATATGCATCCCGTCTTTTTATCCTTAGTAGCAACGATACATATGTGTCGGTTCCCTTTCTGTCACTGGGATCAAGCACCGTAAGATCGAACCCACTATCAGGCACCTCTTCCCATTGCAAGATAAATAGATCAAGTTGGCCAAACAAAACCCAAATATCGGAGAAGAAATACGAGGCAATAAGAGATCACGCATATAAGAGATCAAAGAACTCAAATAACTTTCATGGATATAAAAAGATATAACTGATCATAAAGTCGAAGTTCATCAGATCCCAACAAACACACCACCAAAAGACTTACATCATATGGATCTCCAAGAGACCATTGTATTGACAATCAAGAGAGAGATGAAGCCATCTAGCTACTAACTACGGACCTGAAGGTCTACAAAGAACTACTCACGCATCATCGGAGAGGCACCAATGGAAGTGGTGAACCCCTCCGTGATGGTGTCTAGATTGGATCTGGTGGTTCTGGACTCTGCGGCGGCTGGATGAAAATTTCATCGACTCCCGTAGGATTTTTGGAATATTGGGGTATTTATAGAGCAAAGAGTCGGTCCAGGGGGCACCCGAGGTGGGCACAACCCACCAGGGCGCGCCTGAGCCTACTGGCACGCCCTAGTGGGTTGTCCCCTCCTCAGGACTCCCCCCAGGTGCAACCAGGGCCCGTTGTGTTCCTTCTGGCCCATAAAAAATCATCGTAAATTGGTGTGGCATTTGGACTCCATCGATATAGATTTCCTGCGATGTAAAAAACATGCAGGAAACAGCAACTGGCACTTGGCACTATGTCAATAGGTTAGTACCAAAAAATGATATAAAATGACTATAGAACATCCAAGATTGATAATAAAACAGCATGGAATAATCAAAAGTTGTAGATATGTTAGAGACGTATCAGACCCGTCCTCTTTTACGCTTGGGGAGCCATTGGCCAAATCTTCTGGATCAAGATCTGTTGGCCACACCTTTGCCCAGGTTAACACAATGAATTGCACCGGCTCTAGCAGCTAATCGCTTCAGATCCTCAACCATTTGGGGCAGCACAGACAGCTTTTCCAGCGTGTCTTTGATGAGGGTTGGTGGTTATTTTTTTATGAGAGGCAGCAGAAATAGCTCGTTGTGCACCAGTGTACAATTGCTCTATAAGAGTATAGGCGGCTTTCAGCTTCATGCGCATGTCTGAGCCAAGATGGGCGATTCTAGAGCCTGCATTACCAAATAAATTGATAAGCCGGATGAATGATTATTCTACTACATTTATGGTGACAGATTGAGATAATATTACTTACCAAAGACGGCGGCTGTCATGGTATTAATTTGATGCTTTAAGCCGGAAAGATCTTCAACCACCGGCTTAAGGGCCGCCTCTGCTTCTTCTCCTCTTTTCGACAGAGATGTTTTCTCAGTTTCTCAGCTTGTCTTGTCAGCCTTGAAGTCCTTTTTCAACTTCTCCATCTCTTCCAAGGCGGTTGTCAATTCTGATTTGGCCTTGGAAGTTTCAGATTGTTGGGACTTGATATTTTCCTCAAGGTCGGCGACTTGGGATTCTTTTGCATTGAGTTCAGCCTGTAGTATGCAAACGACAGGCGCTATTACAATTTTGTTTAAAGTCCCAAGTACAAGTATTTCACTTGGCACTTGGGGGCTAATGCACATTGCTCTTTTTGAAGGCAATTCTATGATGACCTGGCTACACTATTATGACTGTAGCCGACTAATGGGGGCTATGATACGTCTCCAACGTATCTATAAGTTTTGATTGTTCCATGCTATTATATTACCCGTTTTGGATGTTTATGGGCTTTATTATACACTTTTATATTATTTTTGGGACTAACCTATTAACCGGAGGCCCAGCCCAAATTGTTGTTTTCTTGCCTAATTTAGTGTTTCGAAGAAAAGAAATATCAAACGGAGTCCAAACGGAATGAAACCTTCGAGGGAGTTATTTTTGGAACAGAAGTAATCCAGAAGACTTGGAGTAGACGTCAGGGAAGCTTCAAGGTGACCACGAGGGTCTAGGGCGCGCCCTACCCCCTTGGGCGCGCCCCCACCCTCGTGGCTCCACTAACCGACTTCTTTCGCCTATATATATCCATATACCCTAAAAACACCGGGGAGCACAATAGATCGGGAGTTCCGCCGCCGCAAGCCTTTGTAGCCACCAAAAACCAATCGAGACCCTGTTCCGGCACCCTGCCGGAGGGGGGATCCCTCACTGATGGCCATCTTCATCATCCTGGCGCTCTCCATGACAAGTAGGGAGTAGTTCACCCTTGGGGCTGAGGGTATGTACCAGTAGTTATGTGTTTGATCTCTCTCTCTCTCTCTCTCTTTCTCTCGTGTTCTTGAGGTGATACGATCTTGATGTATCGCGAGCTTTGCTATTATAGTTGGATCTTATGATGTTTCTCCCCGTCTACTCTCTTGTGATGAACTGAGTTTTCCCTTTGAAGTTATCTTGTCGGATTGAGTCTTTAAGGAGTTGAGAACACTTGATGTATGCCTTGCCATGCTTATCTATCGTGACAATGGGATATTCACATGATATACTTGATGTATGTTTTGGTGATCAACTTGTGGGTTTAGTGAACTTATGCATAGAGGTTGGCACACGTTTTCTTCTTGACTCTCCGATAGAAACTTTGGGGCACTCTTTGAAGTACTTTGTGTTGGTTGAATAGATGAATCTGAGATTGTGTGATGCATATCGTATAATCATGCCCACGGATACTTGAGGTGACATTAGGGTTTTGGTTGATTTATATCTTAAGGTGTTATTCTAGTACGAACTCTATGATAGATCAAACGAAAAGAATAGCTTCGTGTTATTTTACTACGGACTCTTGAATAGATCGATTAGAAAGGATAACTTTGAGGTGGTTTCGTACCCTACAATAATCTCTTCATTTGTTTGCCGATATTAGTGACTTTGGAGTGACTCTTTGTTGCATGTTGAGGGATAGTTATATGATCCAGTTATGTTATTATTGTTGAGAGAACTTGCACTAGTGAAAGTATGAACCTTAGGCCTTGTTTCCTAGCATTGCAATACCTTTTACGCTCACTTTTACCACGTGTTACCTTGCTGTTTTTATATTTTCAGATTACAAAAACCTATATCTACCATCCATAATTGCACTTGTATCACCATCTCTTCGCCGAACTAGTGCACCCATACAATTTAACATTGTATTGGGTGTGTTGGGGACACAAGAGACTCTTTGTTATTTGGTTGTAGGGTTGTTTGAGAGAGACCATATTCATCCTACGCCTCCAACGGATTAATAAACCTTAGGTCATCCACTTGAGGGAAATTTGCTACTGTCCTACAAACCTCTGCACTTGGAGGCCCAACAACGTCTACAAGGAGAAGGTTGCGTAGTAGACATCAAGCTCTTTTCTGGCGTCGTTGCCAGGGAGGTGAGTGCTTTAAGGTATATCTTTAGATCTTCTAATCGAATCTTTTTGTTTCTTGTTTTATCACTAGTTTAGTTTATAAAAGAAAACTACAAAAAAATGGAATTGAGTTTGCCTCATATGCTTCATCTTTTTAATATCTTTCGTGAGAATGATGGAAAGGAAAATTGTGCACAAGTGCTAGAAGAAGAAGTCTATAAAATGTTTGGCACTAAATATTTGAATGATGAACATGATTGCAATGTTTTTAGTATGAACTCTTTGAATATCCATAGTACTAATGATTATTGCAGTAGTCATGATGAAAATGTCTCTTATAAGCATGTCAACTTTGGTGGAGTGCAAAGAGTTTGCAAGTACACACCAAATAGGAAAGATAGATTTTGCAAGAGGCATGAGTATTTAGAAACTAAATGGTCGCAAGAAAGGCTAGATGTTTGTGCTGAAAATTTAAAATTTCTTTGCCATCCTTGTGAACTTTGCAATGAACGTGATCATTTAAATCCCCAATGCAAATTGTTCCATGACCGTATCGAGTCCAAAAATTATGATGACTTGATTTCCCTTGCACATCATAATGAACTTAGTTTGCTTTTGGGTTATGAAGAAATAAAACGTCTAACTAAATATATGCTAGAATTTGTCCTTGATAAAGTTCTTGATTTTGATCTAGAAGAATTTTTTATGTATTGTGCGGTGAATTGCATTGAAAATCCTTATATTGCCAATTACATAAAGAAAAGAAAACAAATAGAAGATGAAGAGAATACTAATTAAAGGGAAGAGACTTCCCAATATCCTCCTATTATTTCTTATGATGAATCAGGTAACGAGGAGGAGCTTTCTATTCAACCAATCTCATTAATAAGGAGCTCAAAAAAGAGGGTTAAACCCACACATGATGTGAAGAAGAAAAATAAAAGATGGAGAAGCAAAGGTAGAAAGGTATCCCTCTCAAATGATGTTGCTCCTATTACTCACTGTGATGATGATAATTGCTATACTATTGGTGCTATCCATACTATTAATGATGAGAGTGATTTTGCTTATGATATGAAAAGGCCCAAGCTTGGGGATGCTATGTTTGATGAGAATGACAGGTTTGAGAATATATTTTCTGCAATTAATGTTTGTACCAAGATTGGGGATGCCACGTTTAATGAAGATGGTATTTTTAGCCTCCCAAGTTTCGATGAGCAAATTTACTATGATGATAGCATGCCTCCTATTTATGATGGTTATATTGATGAAAGTGGGTTTGGAAGAGTGTCAACTTTAGGAAGTAATGATCCCACTATTTTGGAGGGTGTTGAATCTTATAATATTTATGAAAGTGGATTTGGAGAGGTCATGACCGCATTTAGTGATGAATCTACTATTTTGGAAGATGTTTCAATTGATTATGATGAGAACAAAGTTGCTACTTATGATGATTATTGTGATGAAACTTATGCTATAAAAATTAGTGATGATTATATTTATAAAACTCATGATTATGATTAACCTTTTTCTGAACATTACTCTTTTAATATGGAACCAATTTATAGTATTCGAGTCTCTTATGATACTCCCACTATCCCGAATGAGAAGAATTTTGCTTATGTGGAGAGTAATAAATTTTCTATGCTTGTAGATCATGAAAAGAATGCTTTATGTGATGGTTATATTGTTGAATTCATTCATTATGCTACTGAAAATTATTATGAGGGAGGAATATATGCTTGTAGGAATTGCAATAATATCAAGTTTCCTCTCTATGTGCTTAAAATCTTGAAGTTATGCTTGTTTTGCCTTCCTATGCTAGTTGATTATTGTTCCCATAAGTTGTTTGCTCACAAAATCCCTATGCATAGGAAGTGTGTTAGAATTAAATGTGTTATTCATATTCTTCATGATGCTCTCTTTATGTTTCAATCCTTATCCTTTATGTGAGCATCATTGAAATCATCATGCCTAGCTAGGGGCATTAAACGTTAACGCTTGTTGGGAGGCAACCCAATTTTATTTTTGTTCTTTAATTTTGCTCCTATTTAGTAATAAATATTTCATCTCCTCTCTTTAGATGTGGTTTTATGTTTAATTAGTGTTTTTGCAAAGTAGAACCTTTGGGAAGACTTGGGTGAAGTCTTTATGATCTTGCTGTAAAAAACAGAAACTTTAGCGCTCACGAGATTAGTGGCCATTTTTTACTGGAGAGTGATTTTAGGTTGAATCTTTTTGTAGATGATTAATAGGCACATTCCTCAGGTCCACCAATTTATTTAAGAATTTTTGGAGTTACAGAAGTATTCGAATGATACAGATTACTACAGACTGTTCTGTTTTTGACAGATTCTGTTTTCTATGTGTTGTTTGCTTATTTTGATAAACCTATGAGTAGTATCGGAGGGTATGAACCATAGAGAAGTTGGAATACAGTAGATATTACACCAATATGAATTTATAATGAGTTCACAACAGTACCTAAGTGGTGATTTATTTTCTAGTACTAACGGAGCTTACGAGTTTTCTGTTGAGTTTTGTGTTGTGAAGTTTTCAAGTTTTGGGTAAAGATTCGATGGACTATGGAATAAGGAGTGGCAAGAGCCTAAGCTTGGGGATGCCCAAGGCACCCCAAGGTAATATTCAAGGACAACCAAGAGCCTAAGCTTGGGGATGCCCCGGAAGGCATCCCCTCTTTCGTCTTCGTCTATTGGTAACTTTACTTGGAGCTATATTTTTATTCACCACATGATATGCGTTTTGCTTGGAGAGTATTGTATGATATGAGTCTTCGATTTTTAGTATACAACAATAATCCTTGCTGTACACACCTTTTGGGAGAGACACACATGATTCAGAATTTATTAGAATACTCTTTGTGCTTCACTTATATCTTTTGAGCTAGACAATCTTTCTCTAGTGCTTCACTTATATCTTCTTCGAGCACGGCGGTGGTTTTATTTTGAAGAAATAGATGAACTCTCATGCTTCACTTATATTATTTTGAGAGTCTTTTAGAACAGCATGGTAATTTGCTTTGAACTTTCACATAAAGTGCATTGAATACTATGAGAAGTTTGATTCTTTATGATTGTTTTGAGACATGAGGATGGTGATATTAGAGTCATGCTAGTTGAGTAATTGTGAATTTGAGAAATACTTGTGTTGGAGTTTGCAAGTCCCGTAGCATGCACGTATGGTAACCGTTTTGTAACAAATTTGAAGCATGAGGTATTTCTTTGATTGTCATCCTTTGTGTGGAGGTCGGGATCGCGCGATGGTTAACTCCTACCAACCCTTCCCCTAGGAGCATGCGTGTGGTGCTTGGTTTTGATGACTTGTAGATTTTTGCAATAAGTATGTGAGTTCTTTATGACTAATGTTGATTCCATGGATTATACGCACTCTCATCTTTCCATCATTGCTAGCCTCTTCGGTACCGTGCATTGCCCTTTCTCACCTTGAGAGTTGGTGCAAACTTCGCCGGTGCATCCAAACCCCGTGATATCATACGCTCTATCACACATAAACCTCCATATATCTTCCTCAAAACAGCCACCATACATACCTATTATGGCATTTCCATAGCCATTCCGAGATATATTGCCATGCAACTTTCCACTGCTTCATTTATTATGACACGTTTCATCATTGTTATATTGCCTTGCATGATCATGTAGTTGACATCGCATTTGTGGCAAAGCCACCATGCATAATCTTTCATACATGTCACTCTTGATTCATTGCCCATCCCAGTACACCGCTGGAGGCAATCATATAGAGTCATATTTTGTTCTAGTATCGAGTTGTAATCTATGAGTTGTAAATAAATAGAAGTGTGATGATCATCATTATTAGAGCATTGAGTCTTTAAAAAAGGGAAGGACAAATAAAAAAGAAGAGAAAGGACAAATAAAAAAAGGCCCCAAAAAAGAAAAAAAAGGGGGGGACAATGTTACTATCCTTTTCCACACTTGTGCTTCAAAGCAGCACCATGACCTTTATGATAGAGAGTCTCTTATCTTGTCACTTTCATATACTAGTGGGAATTTTTCATTATAGAACTTGGCTTTTATATTCCAATGATGGGCTTCCTCAAAATGCCCCAGGTCTTCGTGAGCAAGCAAGTTGGATGCACACCACTTAGTTTCTTTTGTTGAGGTTTCATACATTTATAGCTCTAGTGCATCTATTGCATGGCAATCCCTACTCCTCATGTTGACATCAGTTGATGGGCATCTCCATAGCCGGTGATTAGCCTCGTCAATGTGGGACTTTCTCCTTTTTTGTCTTCTCCACACAAACCCCATCATCACACTCTATTCCACCTATAGTGCTATATCCATGGCCCACGCTCATGTATTGCGTCAAAATTGAAAAAGTTTGAAAAGGCTAAAGCATGAAACAATGGCTTGGCTGAAACCGAGGTTGTGCATGATTTGGATATTTTGTGTGACAAAGATGGAGCATAGCCAAACTATATGATTTTGTAGGGATGAACTTTCTTTGGCCATGCTATTTTGAGAAGACATAATTGCTTTGTTAGTATGCTTGAAGTATTATTATTTTTATGTCAATATTAAACTTTTGTCTTGAATCTTATGGATCTGAATATCTTGCCACAATAAAGAAAATTACATTGATAAATATGCTAGGTAGCATTCCACATCAAAAATTCTGTTTTTATCATTTAACTACTCGAGGACGAGCGGGAATTAAGCTTGGGGATGCTTGATACGTCTCCAACATATCTATAATGTTTTAATGTTCCATGCTATTATATTACCTGTTTTGGATGTTTATGGGCTTTATTATACACTTTTATATTATTTTTGGGACTAACCAATTAACCGGAGGCCCAGCCCAAATTGTTGTTTTCTTGCCTATTTCAGTGTTTCGAAGAAAAGGAATATCAAATGGAGTCCAAACGGAATGAAACCTTTGGGAGAGTTATTTTTGGAACGGAAGCAATCCAAGAGACTTGGAGTAGACGTCAGGGAAGCTTTGAGGTGGCCACGAGGGTCCAGGGCACGCCCTACCCCCTGAGCACGCCCCCCACCCTCGTGGGCCCCTTGTGGCTCCCTTCACCGACTTCTTTCGCCTATATATATCCATATACCCTAAAAACATCGAGGATCACAATAGATCGGGAGGTCCGCCACCGCAAGCCTCTGCAGCCATCAAAAACCAATCGGGACCCTGTTCCGGCACCCTGCCGGAGGGGGACCCTCACTGGTGGCCATCTTCATCATCCCGGCGCTCTCCATGATGAGGAGGGAGTAGTTCACCCTCGGGGCTGAGGGTATGTACCAGTAGCTATGTGTTTGATCTCTCTCTCTCTCTCTCTCTCTCTCTCTCGTGTTCTTGAGGTGATACGATCTTGATGTATCGCGAGCTTTGCTATTATAGTTGGATCTTATGATGTTTCTCCCCCTCTACTCTCTTGTGATGAATTGAGTTTTCCCTTTGAAGTTATCTTGTCGGATTGAGTCTTTAAGGATTTGAGAACACTTGATGTATGTCTTGCAGTGCTTATCTGTGGTGACAATGGGATATTCACGTGATCTACTTGATGTATGTTTTGGTGATCAACTTGCGGGTTCAGTGAACTTATGCATAGAGGTTGGCACACATTTTTGTCTTGGCTCTCCGGTAGAAACTTTGGGGCACTCTTTGAAGTACTTTGTGTTGGTTGAATAGATGAATCTAAGATTGTGTGATGCATGTCGTATAATCATGCCCACGGATACTTGAGGTGACATTGGAGTATCTAGGTGACATTAGGGTTTTGGTTGATTTGTATCTTAAGGTGTTATTCTAGTACAAACTCTATGATAGATCGAACAGAAAGAATAGCTTTGTGTTAGTTTACTACGGACTCTTGAATAGATCGATCAGAAAGGATAACTTTGAGGTGGTTTCATACCCTATAATAATCTCTTCGTTTGTTCTCTGCTATTAGTGACTTTGGAGTGACTCTTTGTTGCATGTTGAGGGATAGTTATATGATCCAGTTATGTTATTATTGTTGAGAGAACTTTCACTAGTGAAATTATGAACCTTAGGCCTTGTTTCCTAGCATTGCAATTCCGTTTACGCTCACTTTTACCGCTTGTTACCTTGCTGTTTTTATATTTTCATATTACAAAAACTTATATCTACCATCCATATTGCACTTGTATCACCATCTCTTTGCCGAACTAGTGTACCTATACAATTGACCATTGTATTGGGTGTGTTGGGGACACAAGAGACTCTTTGTTATTTGGTTGCAGAGTTGTTTGAGAGAGACCATCTTCATCCTACGCCTCCCACGGATTGATAAACCTTAGGTCATCCACTTGAGGGAAATTTGCTACTGTCCTAGAAACCTCTGCACTTGGAGGCCCAACAACGTCTACAAGGAGAAGGTTGTGTAGTAGACATCAGGCTACATACTTGGATTTTATTGACAGTTATGGTGATAAGTCCCGGCTTATCTATGTTGATTAAGCCGGCCCTTGGGGGCTACAAATACAAAGTTTCTCACTACTATTTGAAGTTCCGTCTTATCTTGACAGCTTAAGCCGGCCCTTGGGGGCTACTTGTTTGGTCTACATATCTATAAGGTTATCTCAAGTCTACAGTACATTCAATTCTATCGTATCCAGTAGACTTGGAGGCTGATAGAGTACATTTATATGAAGAAGGCTGTAGCGTTTACCTCAAAACGTTCCTTCATCAGATTAACTAAGCCGGCTTCAAAGTCACGGCTTGTGTGTAGATGGTTCAGATACCCAGAGTGGATCTCTTGAGCACTATATTGGGCATAGCTCTCTAAATTCACCGACCATTTGCTTTTGTCAGCAAAGGATAATTCTTCTTCTTTAGCACTGTGCTTTGACAAGACAGGGGTTTGCCCAGCGCCTTGTAACCAAGTCCAGTAACGACAACATCATCAGGATTTTCTTCAGTAGGCATGATGGGACTTGGCGGCTTGGTAGTGGTTGGGTCAACATCCATATGACCGATGGTGACGTTATGTTGTTCTGGTGGCAGGTCATCATTGGTGGCCTCAGCAGCTTGGAGAGAAGTTTCTGTTGATTGCTTCTCCGGTTCATTAAGGGTTTTAACTGTTTTGGTCACCTTCAACTTTTTGCTGGGCTTTGCCATAGCCCTGAAAATAAAGCACAAGACGGGATTAATATGACAATTGAGTACATGATTGAAAGCATTACCCAGGCACGATCTTGAAGACTGGTATGTGAGTCCCCGTTGAGTCACCGGAGGAGGAATGAGATGTTACCTGGTAATTTGAGTCGGAAGGATTAAGAGGTTGTCGAAAAAGACCCGTCTTGGGATGCTTGCGAGGAGCTGGTGTGTTCGGTAAGCTGGAGGAGAGAATCCCTCCTCCGCTATTTCGGGTCGTGCGGCGAGCTTCATGTTGCTGCTTCTTCAAAATAAAGTTGGGATCCAAATAAGCTAAAGGATGAGAAAACCTTACTTTCTGGCTTGCTTGTCGAGTTTTCTATTTCGGCAGAGGTTCTGAGCTGGAGGAAAGAACAATTACCTCTTCATCATCTGCACGGCTGGCCTCCGCGTCATCCTGATAATGGTCATTGTCAATGAGATGTAAAAAAATGAGCCAATAGAGTCAAGTTCTACCTCCGACTCATCATCAGTCATCCAAGTTAAATAACTCAGAGGGGTTGGTCTTCTTGGCAGGCTTTTTCTAAGCCTTATTCTTCATCCTGGTCGTCTTGGTCGGCTTGTCCTCCAGCTTCTTATCCAAAAAGGAGAATCGGCCTATGGAAGTCAGATGATTATAAGAGGGCGGTTTAAATGAAAATATGATTTAACTGAAAATTGTGTACAAAACTTACAGCTGGCGGCTTATTGAGAGTGCAGAAAGGATTTAATCCGGTTTTGCTGCAATTTGCCAAGCTCTCGTTCAATAGAGTCTATGTCATATTATTGATATCCTCATCAGTCAATTGAATCTGGCAGTGGCATTGTGGATCTTTTAAGTCACCGGTGTACTCACATATTAAGCCGGGGCGGCATGTTAACGGCATAACTCTCCAGGCGACCCAACACCGAACTAGATCGATTCCGGTCAAGCCGTTGGCCATTAAGGCTCGGATCTTTGAAAAGACGAGCATATATTTTTTCTGTTCCGCTGCGCTGATGCGATATGGAAGAGGATGTCTGTTGCTAAGTCGGTTGACACAATAACCCGGTAGAGGGTTTTCCCCTCCAAGAGAAGTGTCTTGGTAGTAAAACCAAGTTTGGTTCCAGTCTTTGGGGTGACTGGGCAGTTTGGCGGATGAGAAAGTGGCTTCTTTCCGTCTTTGAATCAAAATACCACCTAATTCTAGACTGGGCCCGTTTGTGAATTCGGTCTGCCGGTTCAAGTAATACAATCCTCTGAATAATGCTACAGTGGGCTCCTATTGAAGGTACACCTCGCGGAACACTTGAAAGTTACAGATGTTTGAAATGGAATTTGGCCCAATATCTTGAGGATGGAGCTAGAAAAAATGTAGCACATCGCGGAAGAATTTTGAGCCGGGAGGGCTAAAACCCCGGAGCAAATGATCAGCAAAGACAATTACTTCACCGTCCTTGGGCTCAGGAAGGGTTTCTATGCCTGGGACCCTCCAATGGATGACATCTTTTTTAGCTAAGACGCATGTCTGGACATACTCGTTTAATGTTTCCTCGGTGACCCGGGAAATGACCCAGTTGCATGTGGTGGCAGTCTTAGTCATTTTTTAGGATGAAGGCCTAAAAGAAAGAAACATTGCCGGTTTAAAATTATGATGTTAACCCGGATTATTGATTCAAAAATAAAGTGCTATAAAGAGCTAATATGTTAAGCCAGAGGATAGCGTTGAGTTATGCAGATATATTTATTGGCGGCTTAAAAGGGGACTAATGGTATGTGGCGGGTTATGGTTTATTGGTTAAGCCGCCCAAATAGCTGCCAGTTTTCAGATTTATAAGTGAAGGATTGCTAAGTGTTGGACAAACAGTTTTCGCAGATTGGTACAATTTTGGATCTGCATCAGTTCAGAAATTGAAGAAAATTCTAACCTAAGGTGGCGGCAGCAGAAAAGTTCATGTGCTCAGATGAGATCTTCTATGGAGGGGAGGTATTCAGATATTAAAAATGAGTGCTAAATTGCTACCACACAAGTTTGGTACCATGTTCAGATCAAAAGCTACTCGATCTAGAGGAGAAAACGAGGAATGACGAAGAACACCGACGAACAAGTGAAATCCCTAACTGCAAATCTGTTCTAGGGTGAAGTCAAACTTACTAAACATTGATGGACAGCGGAGGTGCGTCGCGGAGCTCTGGTCTATTCAGGGTGATGCAGCAGCCTGAGTTGGTGCAGTGGAAGAAGGTCGACGGCGGCGACGGAGCTCGGGCGCGTGTGGCATTGCGAGGAAGAGGACGAAGACGAGGAGGCAAGGGGGGGGGGAATGAAAAGGACCCATGTCCCTATTTAGAAGGCAGTGGATAAATGGCATGTGCGGGAATCGAGGAGGCTGAAAATGGTTATGTGACAGCATGGATGCCACAATTTTTGGGAGGTTCATCAAAGATGAGGATATATTGAGATGTTTTGGGCCTCGTGTGATATTAATGTGAGATGACGTCATTGCGGGTTAGTACAATTCTGTGAGCTGGCGTCATGGCGGGTTATAAGATTTCATAAAGATTGACGATGAAGGATTTTTCTAAGTCAAGTACTGAAGATTGATATGAACAAGTTCACATCAACCTCGGGCCTAATGTTGGGGACATAACTATTAGGTATGATCCGCCCAGGAGGGGCCGAGTCATACCACTGGCGGTTCATGATAAGAAGGCCCAAGAAGATGTTGAAGATGGCGGTTTATAAAGCAAGCTTACTGAAGGCCCAAGACCCGGAGATGAATTGAGGCCCATGGGTATAAACCGCCATATGTTTAACTTGTATGTTAAGGAAAGCTTAGTTAGTCACCGAGCCGGATGCGTTGTGTATGAGCCGGCCGGGACTCTGTAAGCCGTCGGGCATCAACATGTGTATATAAAGGGGTGACCCTACGGCGGGTTAGGGACAATAAACAACAAGTCAATAACTAGGTCAAGCGTATTCGCTCCCTGGTAATCGAAACCCAAGCAATACAACCTAAAGCAGGAGTAGGCTTTTACCTCATTGAGAGGGGCCGAACCTGGGTAAACTGTTTGTGTCCTTTCTGCCATTTAACCCCTTCAAGCTAACCTAGTTGCGGTGGCTCCAAACCTAAGTCCTTTCACTAGGGCATCTGCTGTGTTAAGTCCACGACAACACTGCTCCTTGCTCTCTCTGATTTTGCCTAGTCTTTTTTATCAAATCAGTTTTTTGGTTGCATTGAATAAAGCATGCATTTCTACACTCTCCGTGGCCCGAGTGAGGAAGTATGGATGATATAGTACTATCATGCACTGGTTTTCCACACACCTTTGTCTTTCCTTTGAGAAGGATGACTTCTATTACATTGGAACCGTGAGGAATATCTGGGCGATTAGGGCAATAGATTGCAAAGACATGGAAGGTAATGCATGTTAGATATAAAACTTTAGGCATGGCATGAGTAGGATGTTAAACCTATTTTTAGTTTGACCACCTAAAACAGATTAACAGAAAGGGCTTCATGAGATTTCTTACGAGTACAGAGGGAAACCTCCTGCCTACTCGGTCCACCCCTTGTGTAGCCATGTAGCCCATGGCTACACCTTGTGTTCTTCCGCAATAGGGAGATGGTCGTGGAAGAAGAACAGGAGCATGGAGACATCGATGGCAACAGGAAACCACTGACATAGCCTTGTGGTGGCCGGTGGTGGTAACGGTCTTCTAATACCCATTAGCATCTTTTTGGATCGGTTGTTAGGAGTAGTTTTGGGGTTAACCTATGTACATTATATGCACAAGGGGCATGGCCTGTTTAGCTTGTGTGCACCCGATCAAAGCACAAACATGAGGAGAGAAGAATCGGTCGGCTCTATTTTCCTATTGGGTTGTTATAAATCTGTGAGATCAGTTCCAACATTCTCCCTCTAAATCGTTAGGGTAACAAACATCATAAGGGCATCTTCAATGTTGAACCCCAATCCGCACACCGCAAATGTCCTTTTTCATGTCCGGACATGGTCCGTAGACATGATGCCGGAAGGAGCCGTCCAATCCTTATAATCACAAAAATTCTCATTTGTTCGGTTGGAGGAGAGGAGAGGGGAGGCATGCATGTGGTGAATATGTGTGTGTGGTGTGCGGTTGGAAGGAGAGAAAGAAAAGAGAAGAGGACCATGTGGGGAAGTGGGCGCCCCCCCCCCAAGTTGCTTTTTATTTGCATGAAAACGAACATCCAAACCGCTTCGCGGACCAATAGTGGTCCCCATTGGACACTATAATCCGGATATATACCGGAGCTTTGAGGGTCTTCTTTGGAGATGCTCTAAGTCCACTCTTAATAGAAATAGCATACCAAAGTGAAGTGTTACAATGTCAATGTGTTGTTACTGAACCTTGTTACCTATAGTGTATCATTCTATCTTGAAATGGAAAATATAATACTCTATAGGAGTTGCTTTATACGATGGTCATAATTTCCAAGATGAAAATGCTTTCTTAACCCATAAGGACAACACTAATATAAACGAATAAATGGTAAGCGTTAATAAGCGGAACTGCAAAAACAAATAAATCAAACATCATAGGTCTGATCCTAGATTGTATCTTTTGCAACATGAAACATACTATCAATGGTTTTGGCTACACCGAATGACTTGTCGTTACTTACATAGAGGACTGTGTGATCATAATCGCAGTGAGTGGTTTAGAGATGTTGTCTACCACTTTTAACTTTGGCAATAATATTCTTTAGGTATACAACCTACTCAGTAGCCTCTTAACATGCCACAAATAGTTTGCATCACTGATGATGCCATGATTGTCCTTTAGGAGCTTTTCCACGATAGAACTTCTCATGCGAGAGTGTAGATGTAACATTATAAAACAAAGAAGAACAAAACAGATATATGAGGAACATACTACTACATGAACGGTGTTTTCTTTTCTTCATATGAAAGTGGTCAAGAACGTTTACGAATGTGGTCAAAGTTTATTTGGAAGCGTTTACAAAAAGTTCTAATTATAAATGAGAAAAGTTATGGTACTTAAAACTCAAATTTTTTGTTGCCTCCCAATTAGCGTACCTCCAAATTTTTGTTCCCTAACTTGTTCTTTAACACCCTGATCAACTAACCCAACCCTCCCCAAATACCGTCTCTTATTTCAACATCAACCACATCCCCGTTCAACATCGGAGCCATCCCCTTGTCCCCCCCCCCCTCTCTCCCTTCGCCTCCAGATCTGCCCCCTCCCTACCGGTGGTTCTCACTACACCGCCACAAATCGTTAGTTAGCATGAAGGTGCAGCCGGCCGATGTCATTCGGCTCGGCTCCACTAGCTCTCATGGTAAAACCACCCCAAGATTTATCTCTCCCTCACTGACCACACAGTTCCGCTCTGCTATTGACTGAATTTGAGCTTCTGTTACTTATGTCACTCAGTCAGGGCGGCTGCACGGCGCCAAGCGGATGTATGTCAGGTCTTCATCAATGGTGTCAAGTCACCCTTACCATATGGATCATATATGTAAGCTCTTTCTGCCTCGCACAAACCACTAGTTTGCTACTGTGCTGCTTCTGAATTCTAATGCTTCAGTCTGAACCAACTTGCTTTGCCCATGCACACCTGGAAAAAAGTGCAGAAGTCTAATGAAAAGTGTGTGTTCTGTTAAATCAAACATCTTCAGACTACCTGTGAACAAATTGCCTATCATATTATTCCGTTGCTCGATGTTCATTAGGCCCGCAGAGACCACATCTACCAGTACTCCATATGCTCAAAGGATGATGTTTCTAGCTCAGTGTCCCGTGTCAGTGATCTATTTGATAATATCACACCAACTAACAGAATTTTCTTGTCACACAAACTACTAGCCTACCCCTATTGCTTCAGTTGTTGTTTTACATTGCTAAATATTTGATTTGCTGCTGATGTCAACACTGCATATCATGGATTGTTTATGCCCTGTTGCTGATGGAGGAGGAGGAGTCCGCGGACACTCAGTGAGGAGGAGGTGCGCCGGAGCATGCGTTGTGTAGCGGACCTGAGCGCCAGCCTCGCCGCGCCGCCTCGTCATCGATGTTGATGGACGCCAGGGTGAAGATGAAGAAGAGCGCCATCCGCCCATCCCCCATGAACAGGAGGATGAAGGTGGCCGCGTGCACATACGTGTTGCCGATGCCCAGCCGCCCGGCGTTCCACCCCAACACGCAGCGGCTGCAGAACACCGACAGGTACGCTAGCGAGATGTCCTCCCACACGTATAGCTGCTCCAGCAGCCCGCCCGCCCATTCTGGCACCGCCGTGGCATCTTCTTCTTCCTCCTCAAAGACCACGACGGCGGCGGCTCCTTCTCATTCTCTTTCTCCCTGCGGAGGAGAGGAGTACCTCTTCTCGACACCATCGGTCGTGGCCTGTGTTGACACCAGATTTTGGCATGGTCAAAAACATAATTGAGAAGGCCTCAAATGGAAAAGTGCTCAAAGTGAGAAAGTTCTGTATCGTCAAAAGGAGAAACTTTTATATTTGGACCATAGCCATCCGATCTCATCTCTAAGGCCGAAGTTGTGTTTGAAGCACTGAGGTTTTGTATTCAGAACACTATTCGGCTGATTACGCCCCCAAGATGGCCTCATATGAGAAAAGTTTCTGCACATATTGTCTTCGTCTCGTCGAAACGATCGATTTTGATATAAGAAACGTCTAAATCGGAGTTCGTATGCAAAAGTTAGAGCCAAAACAGTGCTCTGCATAAATCTGCCCCGGAAGTTCCGGGCAAAACTTCCGGGGAGGTTCCGGGCTAAACCGAAAGTTTGCACGCGGTGCACCCCGAAAACTGGAATTTTAACATTATTTGCAGATTTGCGGGGCCAGTTTCGACATTAAGATGACCTCGGATGAAAAAGTGATCAACTAAGGAATTTTTCTACATTGCAAGATCTACAACTTTGCTTTTGGGACCATCGCGATCCGAAGCCATATGCAACCTGCAGGAGCTGTGCAAGAGGGTAACTTGATGTAATTTTAGCCCGAAAGTTCCGGGCTGACCGGAAGTTCCGGCCCTCGTAGTCCGAGTTAGGTTATCTTTTGATATTTTGGACGGGATTTGAGTCCTTCTCTTGTACGGAAAGTCCAGCCGCCTCATATATATGTAAGAGGTGACGGTCGATTGAATAACAACACACAATCGAACAATCAATCTACTTTTTACCCTAGTTTTACATCTCTCCCTTGTTCTTTCTCTCTCGTTCTTCGTTCGTTCTTCGTTGAAGGGCAGCGATCCTCGAGGCTCTAGGGGCGGGCGAACCGACCTAGGGCAGCCCATAGCCGCCGCGCATCCAGACGGGGTCCCTCCCGGGCGCGTGGGGTTTCGGGTGCTCAAAAGCGCCCGCCGGATTGCTTGTGTACCGCGCTTCCGGGCGGGTCTCCTTCGACGTGAGCTGCGGTGCATCACCCTCGGCATTGGAGGTACACGGTGACGTGTTCGTGTGCGAACACACTTTTTGGCGACTCCGCTGGGGACAAAAGATCAAGAATCATCATCAACCATGTCTAATCTCCCCAAGCCCTCAGAAGTTGACGCCGATAACATTATTAAGCCCGATCTTGATGAACTATCGGATGAGCATCGCCAAGCCTACGAAGCGCGCAAGAAGCAGCGTGAAGAGGCTTTTGAGGCGCTCAAGAAGAAGCGCGAGGAGGAGGATTTTGAAGCGTTTCTTTCAAGTTTCAAGAAGGACCGTCAAGGCAACATCACTCCGGTTGGAAACGTCAATTTTCCTCCCCTCATCGACGAACAAGATATAATCACTGTGAGTAAAGTTTTTTCTCCAGAGCAAGTGACTGTGATTGAAAGTCTTGTTAGCAAGGGTAATGTGATGGCATACAATTCTTTTGTGGCTAGTGCCAATGCTCAGAAAAATATGCCTCCGTCATCTAGTGGTACTGTTGGTGTATCTGAAAACGCTAGTCCAACTTTACCTATTTCATCGGCACCTCCTATACAACAACAATATAGTATGCAGTTCAATTTTTACCCTAGTCAAACCAACCAACTTATGACTACACCTACATACCCTAATCCTACTATGAGTGTGCCCAATTCGGCGTCAATGCTGAATCATTTTGTCACACCACCCATAGGCGCAAATATGTTTGGTCTTCCGCCGAATTATGGTTTGGCGCCCATCCCACAAGTTGCACCAATAGCTAGTACTCAGGTTGCTCCTATGTCACTACCACAAACATCTTCATCTACCTCGGTCCAATTTTAGCTAAATTAAGGGAGGATTTGCATAAGATGTTTCTAGAAATTTTCGGAAACGAGCCAAAAGTAAAGAGTCGTGTGTATCAAAAGCCTTATCCTGAACACTTCGATGCAATTTCTTACCCTCAAGGTTATAAGCTTCCTAATTTTGTTAAATTTAGTGGTGAGGGTACGAAAACAACTTGGGAGCATGTGAGTTAGTATCTAGCACAGTTGGGTGAAGCAGGTTCCATAGAAAAGTTGAAAGTGCGTTTATTTCCCTTGTCTTTAACTGGTACCGCATTTTCATGGTTTGCTGCTTTACCACATGGCTCAATTCTCTTATGGTCGCAATTAGAGCAAAAGTTTCATGATCACTTTTATAGCGGCGATAATGAGCTAAAGTTGTCACATCTTACATCGGTTAGGCAGAAACATGATGAATCGGTCATCGATTACGTCAAGAGATTTAGAGATATAAAGAACCGATGTTATAGCTTAGTGATAACTGAGAGAGACTTGGCGGATCTTGTTCTTAATGGTTTAAAAACTCACATTAAAGAGAGGTTGGAAAGTTATGAGTTTTTGAATATTAACCAAGTCTTGCAAAAGGCGTTGGCTCAAGAGAGTCGAGGTAAAGAGGTTCATAGGTCTACAACCGGTCGTCCTAGAATGCATATGATTGAACACAATGATGATAATTCGGATGATGAGGTTGATGTCTATACTACTGAATTTGTTTGGTCCTCAAAGGCCAAACCCTATATGTGCAATGCTCTTAAGCCGATTCGCAAGAATCGTGATGAGGATATGAGGTTCACTTTTGATATATCAAAGTGTGATAAAATATTTGATGCTCTCTTGCAAGACAAGATGATTAGAATATCACACACCATACCGCCATTTGAGCTAAAATGGCGTGCTTATTGCAAGTACCATAATTCATTTTCTCATGCTACTAATGATCGCAATGTTTTTCAATGACAGATACAATCGGCCATTAATGACGGACGATTGAATTTTGCTGAGATGCAAGTTGATAAACAACCCTTCCCGATAAACACCATGGACTTGGAAGGGAAGAAAATGTTAATTCGGCCTAACATAGACGAATCCGCTAATAAAGATAATGTTGTTATTGGTGAACCCAGGAATAGCAAGGAGGGCGACAAGGTCTTGGGAAGAAAGATTGTGCTTGAGAAGCAACCCGATGGCAAGGAAGTGTTGAAGATCACTATAAAAAATGCTACACTCGGGGGGCAACCACAAGTGCAAGAGGATACTCATATTAAATTGATCAAGCCTAAGAATTTAGAAGTTGGCAAGTGGAAAAAGAATGAAACTAAGTACAAGAAAATCAAGCCAACTTTTGATATGTTGCTATCCAAATATGCAAGTCAAGCGGCTGGCTCTAGCTCTAATCGGCCATCACATTCAAAGTGTTCAAGATTGCCTCTGGAGCAAGAGCTTCGACGCTATGTAAGACCATATGGGTCATGGGCACCGACACCATGGATGTCACAACCCTGCTATGCGCCATATTACATGAGAGGTTTCAGTGGAGGATGGGGGCAGCCCCCAATGGCTCCTTATGCTTTTCATATGGGGCGGGCAGCACCTAGAAGGCCTCCTCGCGAGAGACTTTATTACCCCTCACAAGGCCGTTTGAGCTATGGTGCTAATCGGTCAACAAAAATTTCTCCAAGTAAGGCTAACAAAAAAGTGTGGCGTGTTAAGTCACCTAATGCGAAAATTGCAGAATGTGACAAGCAAAAGGAGATCGAAAAGCCGGTTGTTGGTAATCTGGCTACTTCTGGTGATATTGTTATTGTTCAGCAGGGTTCGATGGTTAATGATCATGAGGCGAGCACAAGCAAGACCAAACCAAGGGATCCCAAATATACTCAACCTAAGTGGTGTCCTCCCGGTTTAACTAAGACCATGAAAAGGAGATTAGAACGCATGAGAAACCACGAGAAGGCAGAGCATAACGAGGAGAGGCAAAGGGACGAATTTTTCAGTAAAATTCGGCCCATGGCACTCACAAAACAAGTGTGGAGGCCTAAATAAAAACAAAACACAAATGCTTCTACATTAGCTGCAGCAATACCTTCACCACCGAAAGAGGATGATGCGACCCCTATTACATCGTCCACACCACCTGAAACATCCCCTTCAATTGAGGAAACTTTAAGCCCAATATACACATTAGGAGATGAAGATGAGATGGTGGATTATGAATCTACGCTGGTTCGGGAAGGTATGGATATTAATATGGTATATTACTTACCTGCCGAGTTTCGTGCTACACGTGAAGAAGGGGAGGTAGCCAAGCTGGATTTTGGTCCTAAGAATGCTATCTTCGAGAAGCCAAGAGAACCGGTGAAACACTTGAAGCCATTGTACCTCAAAGGTCATATTAACGGATCGCCGGTTGCTAGGATGCTCGTTGATGGTGGTGCTGTGGTAAATCTTATGCCCTACTCGGTCTTCAAAAATTTGGGGTTAGATGATGATGCGTTGATGAAGACCAATATGGTACTTAATGGATTCGAGGGTAAAGAAAAGACAAAGGCCAAATGTGTGATGTGCATGGAACTCACCGTGGGAAGCAAAACTTTGGCCACCACATTCTTCATCACCGAGGTGCAAGGTAACTATAATGTTATATTAGGTCGCGATTGGGTTCATGCTAACCAATGTGTTCCATCTACCATGCATCAATTTTTAATACAATGGATCGATGATGGGGTAGAAATCATTCACGCGGATAATTCGGCTTGTGTTGCTTTGGCCGATGCATCGGTGGATTGGAATCATCCCGATGTAACTTGCTTAACAGGGCGTGACCTCTCGAAGTTTGATTTCCTTAGTGCTACAAGGAATGGGTTCATTCCCATCTCTTTAAAGCCGATTGGTGGTAATTGGTTACAAGGTATGATGTGAACAAGAAGTTAAAATCAACGGCCAATATATAACTATCGCCCTTAGCATAAACATGGCCGATACATAATTATCGTCCTGAGAAAAATAAATGGCTGATGGAGTGTTGACATCGTCCTTAGAACAAATACATTGCAAATTATTTTTCGGCACGCAAGTTTTGCCGAAAAACAGGGGGGCATGTGTTGACACCAGATTTTGGCATGGTCAAAAACATAATTGAGAAGGCCTCAAATGGAAAAGTGATTAAAGTGAGAAAGCTCTGTATCGTCAAAAGGAGAAACTTTTATATTTGGACCATAGCCATCCGATCTCATCTCTAAGGCCGAAGTTGTGTTTGAAGCACTGAGATTTTGTATTCAGAACACTATTCGGCTAATTACGCCCCCAATATGGCCTCATATGAGAAAAGTTTCTGCACATATTGTCTTCGTCTCGTCGAAACGATCGATTTTGATATAAAAAACGTCTAAATCGGAGTTCGTATGCAAAAGTTAGAGCCAAAACAGTGTTCTGCATAAATCTGCCCCGGAAGTTCCGGGCAAAACTTCCGGGGAGGTTCCGGGCTAAACCGAAAGTTTGCACGCGGTGCACCCCGAAAACTGGAATTTTAACATTATTTGCAGATTTACGGGGCCAGTTTCGACATCAAGATGACCTCGGATGAAAACGTGATCAACTAAGGAATTTTTCTACATTGCAAGATCTACAACTTTGCTTTTGGGACCATCACAATCCCAAGCCATATGCAACCTGCAGGAGCTGTGCAAGAGGGTAACTTGATGTGATTTTAGCCCGGAAGTTCCAGGCTGACCGGAAGTTCCGGCCCTCGTAGTCCGAGTTAGGTTATCTTTTGATGTTTTGGACAGGATTTGAGTCCTTTTCTTGTACGGAAAGTCCAGCCGCCTCATATATATGTAAGAAGTGACGGCCGATTGAATAACAACACACAATCGAACAATCAATCTACTTTTTACCCTAGTTTTACATCTCTCCCTTGTTTTTTCTCTCTCGTTCTTCGTTCGTTCTTCGTTGAAGGGCAGCGATCCTCGAGGCTCTAGGGGCGGGCGAACCGACCTAGGGCAGCTCATAGTCGCCGCGCGTCCAGACGGGGTCCCTCCCGGGCGCGTGGGGTTTCGGGTGCTCAAAAGCGCCCGCCGGATTGCTTGCGTACCGCGCTTCCGGACGGGTCTCCTTCGACGTGAGCTGCGGTGCATCACCCCCGGCGTTGGAGGTACACGGTGACGTGTTCATGTGCGAACAGCCTGGGCCTCGTGGTCTATGCCGAGGATGCTGAGGTTGTTATACAGGCTTCCGACGGCCGGCGCGCAGAGGGGGACCGACGCGGTCAGGCCGCCGGCTCCTGGTGAGCACGAGGTTGAGGCGGCACAGCGCGTAATGCGCGAAGCAGTTGGGTTGGAGCAGCAAGACGACGACGGACGACCGCCATATGCTTCCTCTGCCTCGCGGGCCTTGACGGTGCCATTTGGCCGTGGTTAAGGAGCGCCACCGCCTCCTCTGTCTCCTGCACCCCCGTTCTGGTATTTTTAAGCTAATAGAATCACAAGTACATGCACAACGACATGCGACAACTTCAAAAGAAAAAAAACGACATGAGACCTATTTGATGTGACGTTATCTTCCACAGTTCTCTTGGTTATTTAACAGTTTTGTTAGAACTCATCGAGATGAGATATAATTTGGTCTCATTCACCTTTTATAGCCATTGGATGTGATGCTATAAGATGCGTGTGTGCTGACATGGATTACAAATGTTCTTGTTTTCAAAGTGAATGAGACCAAATTGTATCTCATCTAGATGAGTTCTAGGTACTCCCGTTATTTAATCCGCCAGAAAATGTAAAGATCCGGCACAAAGACTCGAAAGATACATGGGAAATCCATGAGAGAGAGAAAAAGGTGACATCAGCCAAATTTTCCTTTTCTTAATTTCTTTGTCTTTTCTCCCTTAGATTTATGTTCTCTAAAACATGAAATATATTTGTCGATTTATTTTAATCAAGACTGTAAAACCCATGAATATAGTCGTGCACGTCTAACAAACATGTAACTGCAGTTGCACACAGCCGATAGACATGTAATTGCACAAGTTCGACTGGCATGCGAATGCAGTTGCACATGAACGGTTGCATGTCCATCGGTGATCTTGCAACTATAGTTGCGTGCCATCGATGGATGTGCAACTCACCGACGGAGCTATGTTGAGGCCGGGGGCTGCTGCCCCTAGCTTTAGAAAAAACACCCCCCCAATGGAAATATTAGCCTTTTGATTCCACAGATCTTTGTCATTTACGTTCCCCCCTCCCCTAAAAATAAGTTTTTCGTCTACCTCTGCCACTGGTGCGACTATAGTTGCATATGACCGATAAAGATGTAACTATAGTTGTGTACCGGTGCTTGGGCATGCAACTGCAGCCGAGTGTGGAGCGGTTCACATGGAACTACAATTTGTGCGCCGGTGCATCGGTGTGCAAGTGCATTTGCACACGTCGACTGGCAACTGTGTTGTCAACAAGTGTTTGGCCACACAACTATAGTCAACATGTAGAGTGGGAAAAAAAGAAAGAAATCATAAAAAGAGCTAAAACAATCAAACATATATAGAAATAGAAAAATAAAACTAAAAAGAAATAGAAAAAAATATCAACACAGATAACCGTGTAAAATCTGACTGATATAGTAAGAAATGCCCTTCCTTTTAGCTGACTGATTTCAACCAGAAATTAGCCTCGTCAAGGGATGCGCCAGGCATCCCCGTGTGGGCACAGAAACCCCACAAGGCAACAACCTCCTCTGCCTCAGACTACCCACAATGGGAGTAACATAGGTAGTAACATCACGCATATCTAGATAAAGTAGATGATGTGGCAAGCAATAAATGAAGAAAGAGAGGAAAGTAGTAACATAGCTAGTTACTAGTACTATGAGTAACATCACACATATCAAGGCAAGATGGGTCTATAGTCTAATAAATAAAGTGTTGTATGTTACCACACATATGTTACTCCCCACTATAGAGGTAGTAACATAGACTAGTAACATGGCATGTTACTAGTCTATGTTACTACCCATTGTGGCTAGTCTTACCTCATGCAGCGAAACGCATTCACGCCTCGACGCGTTGACTGTTTCTTTTTAAATCCCACATATATGTAAGATGCAATTGAAAATCAGCATGTTGACTCCTCCCCAAGAAAAGTCTAGGGTTTTCCTGCCTCCCGCCGATGCCGCTGTCAGTCCGCCTCGTCTCCGGTGGCCTTAGGGCCATGGAGGCGCAGTGGATATCGGTCCTTGCCGGCAGGAAGGCTCTATTTTCAGTTGTTTCTTCATGTTTTGTTAGGGTTTGTGTCCTGCTCAAGAAGACGAGACAGTGGCGGCTTCCTGAAGATGGAATAATGTTCTCCCCGCCTAGCCCTCGTCTCGATGGTGTGCCTAGCATCATCGGTGGCCGTGTGGAGGTGTGTCTCCTGCGGATCTATCCTTGGTGGATTTGCTCGGATCTGGTCGTAGTTCGTCTACTTTCATGTGTTTTCAGGTTGGATCCTTCCGATCAATGCTACTCTTCATCGGCGATTGTTGTTGTTTAGCTACGCTGGTCCTATGGGGTTGTAGCACGACGACTTCACGACTGTGAACTACAACATGTTTTGCCCGGCTCTGGCGGGGGGAGGGGGGAGGGGGCAAGGACGGAGGCACGCCTTCGGCTCGCTTATGTGCTTGTAGTTGTCATTAGGTGGTCTACCGATCTGGATGTAATTTTTGTTATTTCTGGTGTTCGTTGTACTGCCATGATTGAAGATGAGTAGATTGAAAGTTTTCTCGCAAAAAAGTCTCACATGTATGTCTTCACCTCTACTCCAACACTCCCTCGACGGCTCGTGCGCCCCTCCACCACCAGTCCCCACTCTAGCCGACTTACATGCATGTACGACAACAGACCACCACTGCTACAAACCACATTGCGGTGTTTTTGAGTGGAGGAAACCCATTTGTGCAAGCGTCGCGACACCGCTGCGAGCCGACAGTTGGCAGTGCTGGCCGGGGGTGATGGTCGAAGGTGAGACATCACGGCGAGACAATGCTGCGAACGAACGGGTGCTGCAACTAGGGGCTCGTGGTGCTACCATGGAGCATCCTCGGTCCACCGTTTTGCTGTGATGGAGCATCGTTGGGGCCGCCGGAACATCGTCGCAATGGAGTTTTGCGGAGCATCACTGGTGTTGTTATGGAGCATCTTCGGGCTACCGGAGCATCACCGGTGCTGAAATGGAGCATCGCCAGGTCCGTTGGAACATCACAGTTATTGCAATGCAACATCTCCGGGCTGCTGGAGAATTGCCAATGTTGCAACGAAGCATCACCACTGTTGTTTTGGAGCATTGCCAGGCCGCCGGAGCATCGCCAATGCTTCAATGGAGCATAGCTAGTGCTTCAAGGGATGGTCGCAGCAGCGTCGTTGTTGTGACCCGTTGCTACAGCCGTGGCCGTGCATGGCGAGCTCGTCGGCATTTTTATGTGAGATGACTTGTGACGGGGTCGCCGCAACCTAGGAAACAAGGATGTTGTGCACATATCTGATGGCGGGCTAGTGGCAGCGGGAGAGAGATGTGTGCATTGGGATGGAAGTGATGTTATGGTCCAGAGATCAAGTGGCCCAAAAAAAAATGAAATCAACGGCTGGCAAGGCGTTTTATAAATCCCTACCATCAACCGGTTTACGGCTAGCAGTGGCCATATACTCCCTCCGTCCGAAAATACTTGTCATCAAAATGGACAAAAAGAAATGTATGTAGAACTAAAATACATCTAGGTACATCCTCTTTTGTTCATTTTGATGACAAGTATTTCCGGACGGAGGGAGTACTTCTTAAATAGTATTTTTTTTCTTTTTATATATTTCAAATGGACTGACACGTACTGATGTATATAGACCTATTTTTAAAGTGTAGATTCACTCATTTTGCTCTGTATGTAGTCATTTGTTGAAATCTCTAGAAAGACAAATATTTAGAAACAGAGAGAGTAGTATTCACGGAGATTGATCAAAATCAAAAAACAAATGCTTCAAGCTCTATAGAAAAACGTAGCAGTAGTACCGAGTACGCCCGAAATAACACTCGTTTGCAATATACTGACTTTTTTGTGAATAGTTTACATATATACTATTATGAATGCCAAGAAAATTACAAGTAACAAGCAGAATATGTGCCTCATGCTACACAATTTCAGCGTCCCGGCGACAATGGCAGAAAGATTTCCATCACATAGATCAGATCTCTGTGTACTTGCATAACTGTCGCATAGCTCCTGATTAGTTTGTCTCATCTTGCGCTCCATTCTCTTCTTTCTCCACAAATCTTTGAAGAATTCATTGTCACCGTAGAGGTGACTACGAACCGTATATGTAAAACGAGGATTCCACTTTGCGGCCAAATAAAATAATCCAGCATGTAAACGACGTTTGCCATCTGTTCTAATTGCACTGTTTAACAGATGAGTCAGCCTTCCGATGGTTTCGACATTTCTCCTGAAAGCTCCCCATGTACGAACCTGATAGACACGGTAAGCCCACATGATCTTCCACTTCTCCGTATGAAGTTTAATTTCATGTCGTAGTGATGTTGATTTTAGTATAACCGTAGGTTTAGCCATTGTTCTCATGCCAAACTCATCAAGAATACATAGCCTAAGCATCTTCTTTGGTCCAAAAACTTTGTCTTCTCCGTGAACTAGAGATTCAACCTTCTGTTTGAAAAGAAAGAAAAACTTCCTCAGATTCTTCGGTTGCTTCACCCTAGGTTATGAGACGAGCTTCAAAAAGTTAACTCCTGAAAGAGTATCCAGAGTAACACTACCACTATGTTGAATAAACCAAAAAAGGATAACTAGAGTTATACATAGTATAACACAATAACGCATGTTGTTGATGATATAAAAAAAACACACACACGCAGGCGCACGCGCGAACGCACGTGCGCGCGCACGCACACACACGCACACACACGCACGCACACACACACACGCGCGCGCGCGCGCGAACACGAAAAAACAGCGATATAGATTTGAGGTTAAACATATGGATTTCGCTACAAATTAAAAACGTAGGATTTTTTAGCATGTCAAATGAAATGTTTGAGATGATAGATTATGTTGTCGTGAGGATGATAATTTTTTTAGCAAGCATGACAAGTCCTAGCAAAAGACTGAACATGGCAAGGATTGGTCATGCTTGCTAAAAAAAATTATCACCCTCGCGATAACATAATTTGATGTGAAAGTGTTTGATTTGTCATGCTTAATCTGATGTCATATTTTAACATTAGCAAAAGAAATATTATTCACAAAAACTACAACAATCAAGGACGTACTTACCTGCTGCCTTGCGAGATAGCCATGATATCTGTATTCATACATGCAAATAGGCTAATAAACCTAATTATTGCGCGTAATGTTGCTTCTAATTATTATAAGGGTGACGGCGTTGGCAGGCTTTCTATCGGAACTCGGGTGGGGTAACTCGAGTTCTGACCTAAAATCCTGCGTAAGGTGCGTACGGTGCATCCAACACCGCCCCGTTCGTGAATTGCGCGTTGCAACGGGAGAACAAAAAGTCACAATCTTCAATGGTCATGAACACATTTTACCTGCATCACCGAGATACACTATCACTCTCATTTTCGTGAAATTGAGAACAATTTTTGAAAATCATGAACATTTTTTTAAACTCGTGAGTATATCTAAAATCGTGAACATTTTTCAAATTCTTGAACATTTTTATAGATTGCAAACATTTTCTAGAATCATGACAATTTTTGAATTCGTGAACATTTTATACTATTTCAAAAATAGAAAAAATTGTTAACGTTTTTTAAAACATTTTCCTTGAAGGGGCGAACATTTCTAGAATCGACGAACATTTTTTGGAAGTTGGTGGAATAATTTTTGTAATTCATGAACATTGTTTTGTTTTACCAAACATTTCTTGAAATGCGTGAACATTTTTTGAATCAGCGAACATTTTATGAATCAATAAACAATTTGCAAGTCACAAAAAGTTTTTTAAATTTTACAATATTTTTTATTTCGTGAATATTATTTGTATTAAAGAAATTCTATCCTATTTTATTAACATTTTTAATACACAAACTTTTCATAAAACACATGACAATTTTTTTATTTCCCAAACGCTTTTTTCAAAATTGCTAACATTTTCTGAATATGCAATTTTTTTCTAAACTCCCGAACATTTTTTTAATTCACAAACATTTTATTTCAAAATTCGTATTTCTTTTAAATTTTGGAACTTTTTTGAAGTCCCAAATTATAAAAAGTAGGAAAAAAAGATGGAAAAGGAAAACCAAACAAAGAAAATTAGAAAACAGGCCGTCGGAGATGGACCAGCCGAAACAGGCATGCTATGTCTTCTTTGAGCATGCAGAGCGCGGTATAGAATGTTCCTACTACATGGGCTGGCCCTTGCGGGGATTCACCTGTGTGAAATATTTTTTTATCACTTATAAGTGGCGTTGGTAGGTAATATTTCATAACTTTTGTGGATGCCCGTGCGTTGCAACGGGAGAGATATTTTTTTTCTGCGAGAAGCAATGAGAAAGATAATTGATGTGTCATGCAAGAAAGGGTCTCCACAATGGTAGGCGACAAAGCAAGGAGTTATGGTATTCTTGCTAGACACATTTGACACGCGAAATCTTGATAGTGATGGGGTTGGTCGGCGTGATGGCGAGCACCGAACTCCTGACTTTTTTCCTCCGGGCCCGCCTCCTCATTTGGTGGCTGCGTGGCGACCTCCGAGACACGGTTGCTTCGTCCACTCTATTCTACTATGGCGTAACTTGGTGGATTATTAATTGCAACGCATAAATCTCGTTTTATTAGCATAATCAGGTATGAATGTTCCTTCTTTTTAGGGTTTATTCTCTTTGATTATTTTAGTGTTCAAGTGCCCATAATTTTGCTTCAATTAAACCCAAACAACATATTCTCTTTTATTGGCATGTGACCATAATTTCTTTTATTTATAGTCAACCAAGATAAAACGAACGTGCACCGCTAACCAATGGCCAGCGCGAATATTTAAGAAAATACTATAGCGTCAGATTAAAAATATTTTTTGATTTTCTTGAAAATTGAACAAAATATGAATTGGGGAATATTCTTGGAAGCGTGAACAATTTCTTAAATTTTATCATAATTAGAAACATGGATATTTTTTGAAATTCTTCTTTAAAGGGGAGCACTATAAACAATTTTAGAAAATATTTTCTTAGACGTAAATATTAGTTTGTATTTCTGAACATTTCACAAAAACAAGAATATTTTAACATATGGAACATTTAATAAAATTTATTTTTTATAAAAAAATCACGAATAAATTTTCAAAACACCAACATTTTTTGAATGTTGAGAAACATTGGACACGGGAAATTTTCTAAACTTTTGAACATTTTTCAAAACAGGAACAAAATATTGGAATTCTGACATTTTTTTGTATATGTAAACCGAAATAGAAATTCTGAAGAATTTTTGTAATTTTTTACTTTACACAAAAAAGAGATGTAAGGAAAGAAAAAAGAAAAAAGAAATATAAAAGATAAAGAGAAAGGAGCAGAAAAAGGAAATTAGAAATAGAACGACGAAAAAGGGAAACGGGCCGTCATAGGCCCCTGTGGGAAGCTTGAACTATTTCTCGCACCATGCGACAAATAAGGTCTTCCCAAATGTGTGGGCAATAATAAGTGGGTTGGTTTTGTTGGGCCGGAGCGCGCACAACCCAATTACGGAATTCTGGCAAACCTTTTTTCTTTTCTAGCGGATTGACGCACAAAAGTTTAGTACCACCTTGGATAGAAAAAATAAAATTCAACGGTGAACGGATGAAAATTTTAGAGAAACGCACCTTGCTTTATTAGTAGGTGTAGATATAGATATAGATTATATTAGGAATGTCTTTTTTTATTATTTCATATAGTACTGATTCCTTCCTTGCCCCGTTTAATTGCCCACCATATTGTCCTTCCTTCTTTTTTGAGAATCCTTCCTTGCTTTCCCTCCTTCCTTTAATATTTTCTTTTCTGAGCACCCTCAATATCCTCTGATTACCAATTTCCGGGCTGGCTTATTAGGATGATCGATGATAGGTAACTTGAACATATATATAAATTGATGGTTGTCCTTGTAAAAGGGCGAGGTGGTACTATTTGTTAAGAAAACCAAGCGAAGATAAATGACATAGGCTGACCTAGTTCAATTGGCTGGTGCTAGAGGTATTGCGTGGAAGGTTGCGAGTTCAAATCCTATCAACAAGCATGTATTTCTTTTCCTCTCTGCGTTGTACTGAAGATAGGCCAACATACAGCCAGAAGGCCCAAGTGTTTTTTCCTCCCTGCGTTGCAAGCTGGGCCAACATACAGCCAGAAGGACCAAATCTTTGTCGTACCGGCAGGATCGTAATGATTTTGACGTACAGGAATAGTACCCACCTTGAATGTGTTTTAGATTCAAACTGAAAGCGTAAAATCACGGAAAGACGCGTATTGTGACGGTGAACCCGATAAAGTCAATCCGTGCTTTATTACTAGGAATTAGGGAAAGATATATATAAAGGAGGATGACCCCTGGCCTCTGCATCTGGACGATGCATGCGATCACTTTATTAATTATTCTCACACGACCTTACAAAGTCACACAACAGCAAAACTAAAGCCACCGTCTAAGCAACAACTGTCGCTACACCTTTCCAAATGATGAAGGGGCGCTGATAGCCTGGACCTAATACCAAACTGACATCGCAGCCAAACCTAAACGTCTAAGACCTGAGGTCCCAACCAGGACGCCTTCCTGGTATGGGGCACCTACCAGTCCGGCGCACTCCTCAACCAGGACGCCTGCCGGGTATGAGGCCGCCGCAGCCACCTGTCACGTGTCCATCTTCAGAGTTGTACTGTTGCATTTACCGTGTCAGGTCTCTCTGCCATCGACGCCACCACGACACCAGACAGCGCCATCCTCCTGCGCGAGTCCATCCTTCCACATCGAACTCTAAATCTGCACTGCACCACGCCGTCAAGATCCGTCGCCATCAATATATAAGATGAAGCACCACTCCACCAAAGAAGCCGTCCGTTGGTCCCGCGAAGCCGGGTACACCTTCAAGAATGCCACCCCAAAGGGGTTAGGACACATGAATGCCGCCAACATCCGATCAGCTGATCTAGGGTTTCCCCCGGAGGTATTGAGTGGAGTTGGGAGCTTCACCTCGATGATGCCTTCATGAAAGGAACGATGATAAGGGCATCGTTATCATCTGCTCCGGCCATCAACCGAAGACCAGGTTTTCACCCGGATCCGTCCCAAGAAATCCACCCAACAACCTGTGCACCGTCTCGACCGCCTTCAAAGCCCCAGATCTAGCCGCCTAGATCCGGCGACCAACCGCAGCAACAGTGCCACCGTGGGATCCCTGGCGCACCGGCCACTGCCTGAGTGTGCCACCACTGGAGCCTAGGAGGAGGGCTCCCACCCCGCCTCGCCAAGCCGCAAGAGCCGCCGAGAAGGATCCCGCGCGCTCGTTACCGTCTCTGATTCGAACCAATCCAAAGCAGATCGCTGTCACAGATCCGCCTTGGACAGGGACTGCACCACGCCATGCCGCCGCGAGAAGTCCTAGCTTCACCAGTCGCCACCCTCCAGGGCCGCCGCCCCGGGATCCAGACAGAACCTCGCCGCTGCCACCGGCCAAGTTCCGCCACCGCCGACCGGCCACTGCGACCTCCGCCGCCATGCCGCCGACGGATCTGGGCGAGGATAGCCATCCTCCCCGAGGACACACGTCGCAACCTCTTCTCCATGTACTCGCACGAGAAGCCACCGTGGCCGCGTCCCCACTCCTCGCCGGATGTCGCGCACGTGCCGCCCCGCCGCCAGCGAAGGCCGCCGCCACGAGGAGACCCGCACGCAGCCGCCACACAGCTCGGCGTCGACCCATCTGCAGCCGCGCCATGGGCCCGCCATCGTCAAGATCGTCGCCGCCGCGCCGCCAGGATCCGCGCGCCCCGGCGCCTTCGCTCAGCCTGGCCGCTCCCGCAGGCCACGAACGTGAGGAGGGGAGAAGGCCCCCACCGCCAGCCACCGCGGGGGGCTTTGCCCCGGCGGCTCTAGCCGGCGGCGGCGGGGAAGGGGAGGAGGAGGAGGGCTAGCGGCAAGGGGTGGCGGCGCCGCCCGTGTCGCCCGCGGGAGGAGCGACGCAGGGGCTAGGTTTGTCTTAGAAATGGGGGAGAATTTTACTTCCCCGGCCTCTTCACCAACTAGGGATGCATGCAATCATTTTAGTATGTGTACCAAGATAAATATTGGTCCTTAGAATTTCTTTTAAATGAGTGTCAAGATATTTTTTTATGAGTGGTTCCACCACACACCAAACTTGATCCTCAATAAATAGGAAAAAACCCCTGTGCATCACCTATCAATTCTACGAATTGAACTCGCGTCATTGGGCTACACAATTGCATGTCCAAGCACTGAGCCAAGGCTTTCTTTGCATTGTCTAAAAAATGAGTATATATTACTACTGCACGTACGAAACTATTGCACCAACGACTAGTCCTTTTCCGATTATTATACGATGCGAAATCCAGCGGTCGCTGCATTTTGAGTCCAACTCATGTGAGGTTCGATCTGCTCTGTCGAACAAAATTCGTATACGAAATATCGTATCCTTTGCGGCGCGCTACCATTGGTGCGAGTCGATCAAAGCAAGTCCAACGCAGACCCATTTCGTCCACCCATATTTGTCAGCGCTCACAAAAATGGTGGCCCAACGGGCATTCATTCTCAAAACGCGTCCTCTTCGTGTCTGCAGACTCAACTCTGGTCTAAATTTAGGCATGAAATGTGTCGGTGCGGGCACGCCACGCGTCCGCTCAGTGTCTGGCGTGTCCACACATGGCGCCCGGTCAACTACCTCCCGCGTCTTTATTAATGACGATCACAGACCATGGGCCCACACGCCAGCGAGGGCGAGCGTCCTTTTTAATCCGAGAACAAGGGCAAGGCGCTGATTCTTCGCGTACACTCGCACTCCCCCATCCTCAGCCGACGTCTGCCTTCTCGGCGAGGCAGCGGCTCCACGTACCAGTGCACCAGGCGAGGTGGCACAAGGAGAACCGCATCCCCCTCCCTTACCCGATGTGACCCTGCCACATGGCTGGCATTTGGTCCAGATAGGATCCCAGTGCCGGCGGTGCTGTGGTTGGCGCGGACGCACGCGGAGGAGGTTGGGCACCGACGGGAGTTGATGATGCTGGAGCAGTGCCTCAAGCCCTTCTAGGTAGCAGGCTCTCCCGATTGGGAGGTCTGGTTCACCCTCGAGCACAAGGAGCAGCGTCGGAGTGGCATCCAACACGTGCGGGCTAGCACCCCGCCGCCCCCCGTCATGTGTGATGAGGACCTGGAGGAGGAGCCCTACCAGTTGGTGCTGGCGGCTGCCATGCAGGAAATCGCAGAGGAGGAGCGGCGCAATGCAGAGGAGGAGGAGGCGGTGTAACAGGCACGTCTATCGGAGGCCATCACACTCTCCGCTTCTGGCGACTGTGTCATGCCGCCGTTCCCTGTCAAGCCTGAGTGGGCATTGTCCCCTGTGTCGGCGACCCAGCGATACACCTGGCATGGACAGCGCGCCACCCATCTGGCTTGGGGCGACGCCGGCGCGGGAGAAGCTCTACCTCGAGCAGTGGCGGTCGTACTGGCTGGCGGAGGAGCGTCGCGAGGGGCCAGCGCCTGAAGCAGTGGGAGTGCGAGGCGGAGGAGGAGGAGGGTCGTGCCCATACCGAGGCAAAATAGAAATTTAGTCGTTTTTATATAGCTTACAAAAACTAACCCATAAAAAGTTGTGTCAATTTTTGGGGGGGCAGCGTTGTACAAGACATGGAAACCTTTTTTTTACCCAAAGTGAGGGGCTAAATAAAATCATAAAACGACCCCCACAGATCCCTTAGTAAAACATGTACGTAAGCGACGGTTCGTTATGTTCAGATTTATGGATGTATTTTAATTTTTGAGACCATATTCTTAAATTTCATGGAGATTTTTTTAAAATTCCCAAATATGTTCTGAATATTGTATCTTTTTTTAGAAAAAATCATAAACAATTTTTATTTCATGAACATTTTACTTGAAATAGTGATACTTTTTTATAATATGTGAACAATTTTCTTCAATCATAATCATTTTATGATATTCCGAATGTTTTTTGAATTCGCAAATAGTTTATGATTTCTCAATAATTTTGTTTTAAACTCACAACCTTTTGAAATTTGGTTTGTCTGGAAATCACGAATTAATTTAAAGAAGAAAAAACTAAAATAGAAATAAGAACGTAAAAAGCAAAAAAATGAAATAGAAAACAGGGCGTTGCAACCTGCAAATGGGCAGGCTCATTACCGCGTGCGGGAGAAGTAGGCGCGCTTGCGAGAGAAAAAAAGAAGAGAAAAGGGGTATCCTTATGTTCATTATTTACGGATCTGTTTTAATTTTAGTGAACATATTCTAAAATTTCATTTATATTTTTTAAAATTCCTGAATATGTCTTGAATATTGGATCTCTTTAGAAAATCATGAACATTTATTTTAAATCATCTTTTTATAATATGTGAATTTTTTTTTTTGAAATCATGATCATTTTATGATTTTCCAAGAAAAATCACAAACAGTTTATGATTTCTCAATATTTTTTAAAAGACTTACTACATTTGAAATTTTGTTCTTTTGGAAATCACGATTTAATTTAAATAAGAAAAAACTAAAACAAAAATGAGAAAGTAAAAAAATGAAATAGAGAACATGCCGCTACGACCTACAAATGGGCCGGCCCATTATAAGTGCGAGAGGAGCAGGCCCGCTTGCGAGAGGAAAAAAGGAAAAAGAAATGAGGTAGGAACCAGGGATCAAACCCTGTTGCGGAGGTCATACGGAAAATGCCAACAGCGGCCGCGCTGCTGGCAGGCCGTTATCCGGGCCGTCTGAGCACCATGTGGATCCACGCTGCCGCTGTATAGCTCGTGTATTTGATTTTTTTTTTGGCCCGTATTGAAGCAGTCAGGACCCATCCACATGCAAAAGGACCTAGCCCTCTGACGCCAAGCTGACATGCACACGCCCCAGACCTGTTCGGCCTCTGGGGAGGAGACATGTACGTCGTGCTTGCATGATGTGGAGCAACGCTTGCACATTGACGACCACAACTTTAGCCAGGTGCCGACGTGGATCACTCCCGGCCAGCGAACACGGACGTACATTCACATTAGCTACGAAACCTCTAAGCAAGTTCCAAGAGTTATAATTGGTGATTTGTTTGACAGCCTTGACCATGGATTACAGCAAGATTATCATGTGCTGCTGTGTTTACAAAGATATTATCAGCATGACACGCGATTTTGTTTGCCGCACTCGTTAATTTTGTTGGAACATGTGTTTGTTTAGGGCGCGTCAAGCTTTAGCTCACCACAATGACACGGTAGTTGCATGCTTTACATAATCTCTTAATTATCATCATTAGCGAGCTCATGTTTTTGGCCGCGGAGTGTGGTTCACTTTCTACTGTCACGTCACGTCTCTCAACTGTACGCACAAGTCAGAGCTTGCTCCATGCCCGCGTGCAGTGTCTCGCAGACCTGTACATGCATGGGCGCATACGTGAATCAATGCTGGCCAGCGGACGCGTGAGCGTGTTTACCATTAGCTAGCCCTCATTAAGGTAACTCAGGACGTTTTGATCTCTGCAGCTGCACGAACAAATGCTCAACATTGGCATTATCCTGATGAGAGTAGTGTAAGATTGGAGAAACCACACGTTGTGGTGCCTTATATATATATATATATATATATATATATATATATATATATATATATATATATATATATATATATATATATATATGTTATAAGGCAGAGTTCGTATCGTACAATATACGGATACCTATACAAGGACTACACATATATAATCGTATAACTATACAAAACAATACGGTTATATATATTCTAACACCCTCCCTCAGTCGTAAACGGGCGTCGACGAATGTTAAGACTGTCCCGAAAATCCAAAAAGAAAGGAGATGGCAATCCTTTAGTGAAAATGTCCGCAAATTGAGAAGAACTCGGAACGTGAAGAACGCGGACCTCGCCTGTGGTGACACGGTCGCGCACAAAGTGTAAATCGATCTCCACATGCTTGGTGCGCTGATGATGAACGGGATTCTGTGTCATGTAAACAGAGCTCACATTGTCACAGAACACCACAGTGGCACCAGTCACCGGTCGATGAAGCTCTTGAAGAAGCTGCCGTAACCAACATGTTTCAGCCACGACATTTGCAACTGCCCTGTATTCGGCCTCGGCGCTGGAGCGAGAGACCGTGTGCTGCCGCTTAGCAGACCACGACACCAGGTTAGTGCCAAGGAAGACACAATAACCTGAGGTAGACCGACGAGTGTCAGGGCAACCTGCCCAATCAGCGTCAGAATAGGCCAACATTTTGTTGGAGCTGCGTCGAAACAAAGTGAGGCCATGGCCGGTGGTGCCGCGGATATAGCGAAGCACACGCTTCACAAGTAGCAAATGATTAGCCCGAGGATCATGCATATGAAGACAAATCTGCTGCACTGCATAAGAGATGTCTGGCCGAGTGAACGTGAGGTACTGAAGACCGCCTGCAATACTACGATACTCGGTGGGATCTGCAACTGGATCACTGGACTTGGCTGAAAGTTTGGAGGTAGTATCAATTGGAGTAGAGATGGGTTTGCACTGCAACATGCCAGCTCGATCAAGAAGGTCCAATGCATACTTCTCCTGTGAGAGGAACAAACTGTCCTTGCTGCGTGTGACGGAGATGCCCAGAAAATAATGAAGATCACCCATATCCGTCATACTGAATTCGGTACGAAGAGAGGCAATCAAACTGTGCAACAATACCGAGGACGATGCAGTCAGGATAATGTCATCCACATAGAGTAGGAGATAGGCCATGTCAGCACCACACCGATAAACGAACAACGAGCTGTCAGACTTAGAGCCAATGAAACCAACCGATGCAATGAACGAAGCAAACCGCTGAAACCATGCACGAGGCGCCTGTTTCAAACCATAGAGTGATTTGTTGAGACGACAAACCTTATCAGGGAAACGAGGATCAGTGAACCCAGAAGGCTGACGAGCATAAACAGTCTCGCTGAGAGTGCCATTGAGGAAAGCATTCTTGACATCAAGCTGATGGATGGACCAGTCACTAGAGAGAGCAAGAGAGAGCACCGTTCGAATAGTGGTTGGCTTGACGACCGGGCTGAAAGTTTCATCGAAATCGATACCTTCTCGCTGTGTAAATCCATGAAGCACCCAACGAGCCTTGTAGCGATCCAAAGAACCATCAGACTTCATCTTGTGATGGTAGATCCACTTACTGGTAACAATGTTAGCATTGCGAGGGTGATCGACGAGGTCCCAAGTGTTGTTGAAGAGAAGAGCACCATACTCCTCAACCATAGCGGAATGCCAATTTGGATCCTTGAGAGCACCATGATAAGTCTTCGGTATGGGAGATAAACCCTCAACATGAAGATCGAATATCTTTTTTGGCTGCACAATGCCCCGTTTAGCACGAGTTGCCATGGCGTGAGATGGTGGCGGTGGAGGGTGGATCCACCGCAACAGGAGCTGGCGACGGTGTTGCCGGTGGTGACGCAGCTGTAGGGGGAGAAGCACTCCCAGCAGGGTCGCCCTCGGAGCTCCCAGCAGGGCGTTCGGCAGTAGCCCGGGCCCCAGGCGACGGGGGCGAGGTCGGTGGCGGTGACCGAGGCAAAGTCGATGGTGGCGACCGTGGAGGGGACCGTGGCGGCGGCGACGGCGACCGTGGCGGCGACCGTGGAGTCGCGTCCGAGGTCACCGTCCCTGGCACGGTGAATGGCATCAACGAAACCGGTTGCTCAGCACCCTGCAAAAAATCATAAGTGTGCAGGGAAGGAGTAGGAGTTAACGAAGATGTAGGGGAGGCGAATGGAAAGGTTGACTCATCGAACACTACATGAAGAGAGATGATGATCTTTTGGGTGGAACGATCAAGGCAACGATAGCCATGATGCCATGATGGGTACCCTAGAAACACGCACGGCACAGAGCGAGGCGCAAGTTTGTGCGGAGCGACGACTGTGGTGTTGGGGTAACAAAGACATCCGAAAACCCTAAGACCAGCATATGCAGGATCTACGCCAAGTAATGCACGAAAGGGAATATGATCCGAGATTGCCTTTGAAGGCAGCCGATTATGCAACATAACGGCGGTGTGAAGAGCTTCAACCCAAAAACGAGGTGGCATACTGGCTTGGATAAGTAGTGTACGAGTAATGTCATTAAGAGTACGAATAATGCATTCGGCTTTACCATTCTGTTGCGAAGTGTATGGACATGAAAAGCGGAGTGCAATTCCATGGTGCTGGGCAAAGGAATGGAGGAGTGAATTATCGAACTCACGACCATTATCACACTGAATAGCCTGCAAGCGTGCACTAAACTGGGTGAGCGCTAAAGCATGAAGGGACGACAAGTGCGAGAAAGCTTCGGACTTAGTCCGTAGAGGGTACACCCATGCATATTGAGTAAAATCATCGAGACAGACGAGAGAATACTTAAAGCCAGAAATACTCTCAACGGGAGAGGTCCACAAATCACAGTGAATTATTTTAAACGGAGTAGTGGTTACACGATTGGTGGAAGAAAAAGGAAGACGAACATGACGACCTAACTGACAAGCATGACACAAGCTACTTTTATTCTTTTCCCTAGGAATAACCGAAGAACAAGCTAATGACTCCATGACGGGCCGCCCAGGATGCCCAAGCCGACGGTGCCAGAGTGCTGCATCGACGACGAGGAAGGCGTGTGGCTGGCTGGTAGAGGAAGGGCGAATGGAGTAGAGAGCTCCGAAGCTATTGCATCTGAGAATCTCGGTCCTGGATAGAAGATCCTTCACAGAAAAACCAAGAGGGTCAAATTCGACGGATACACGATTATCAATGGTGAACTGACGAACAGACAAAAGATTTTTAACTATTTTAGGAACTACTAAGACATTACGAAGGTAAAGAGGGCGAGAGGTAGTGGAAATAGGAAGACGTGCATGCCCGGTACCGATGATTGGAAGAGTGGAACCATTACCGACAATGACAGCACGACGAGAAGAGGAGGGGGGGGGACACAGAGGTGAGCATACCGGGGTCGGACGCAAAGTGGGAGGAGGCGCCGGTGTCCATCACCCACTCCCTGGAGGGTGCTTGCAGTCCCATGGTTTGGAACTGATGCATGAGCGCGGCCTGGTCCCATGAAGCCGAAGATGAGGCCGGTGATGCTGGAGCAGTGCCGGGGAGGCCGTAGGAGAGCTGTCCAGGGGCGTAGCCGTAGCCGTAGGGATCAACGCCGTACGGGTTCTGGGCGTAGAACGCATGCGGCGACGGGGTGTGCCGGGGCGCGTAGCCGGGAGCAGCGCCATAGCCGGGCGGCACGCGACCGAGTAGCCCCCCTTGGCCATAGGGCCACATCTGGATGGCGCCGTTCCAGGGATGTTGCGGTGAGGGCCAGGAAGGAGTGGCAGGCTGCGGGGTCGCGGGCGCCGGGGTCTCCTTGGTGACTCCAACGGCGGCCTTCTTCTTCTTCTTTCCTTTTCCAGGAGCCTTGCCAGGGTTGCCGATGTTGCCAGGGTTGCCAGGGTTGGTGAAGAGGACCGTGTCTGAGTTGCGGGCGCGACGGTTTTTGCGCTTCATGTCTTGGAGCGCAAGCAACGAGCGGCACTGCGCAAAGGTCATCCCGGGCATGAGGGAGATGAGATCGGCGGCAGACTCGTATTGCTCGGAGAGGCCGTTGAGGCAGTGGACCACCATCTCGGCATCGTCAACGGGGACGCCAAGATCCGCAAGCCCGTCGGAGAGGGATTTGACCTTCTGGAGATAGTCGGCCATACTCATCTCTCCCATCTTGACATCGCCGAGCTCGGCCGTAAGGTGGAGTTGGCGATTGATCTTGTGATCGTTGAAGAGACCGTTGATGCTGTTCCAGAGATCGACGGCGAGGGGATCGTCGCCAGGCGTCATGACGGCGTCGAGGATACTGAGCGAGACAGACCCATAGAGCCAGGAGACGACGGTGGCGTCGAGGAGAGACCACTCTGGGTTCGGCGCATTGGGAGCAGCGAAGTCGAGGTGATCCAGGAAGGCGTACTTGCGACAAGCGGCGTGGAAGAAGGTGCGCCACTGCCGGTGAACGCCGGTGTCAAGAGCGAGCTCGACGGGAACGTGGCCTTTGATGGAGTGGAGACCGACGGCTTGGGCGTACAACGATGTCAAGGAGAAAGACCCCGCGCTCGTCCCGGATCCATCGGCGGCGGTCGCGAGAGGCAGCTTTGCCTTGGCGGCTTCGGTAGCCTCGGCTTCCTGGCGCTCCTTGGCGGCGGCCAGCGCCTGGTTCGTCACGTCAGCGTCGGGTTGCGACATGGAGGCGGCGGTGTGGGCGCTGCAGCGAGAGAGGTGGTGGTTTCGGCTGCAGCAGAAGGAGGAGGAGGGCGGCACAGGCTAGGGTTAGGTTTTTTAGGCTCTATACCATGTAAGATTGGGGAAACCACACGTTGTGGTGCCTTATATTGATCTATATATATAGGTTACAAGGCAGAGTTCGTATCGTACAATATACGGACACCTATACAAGGACTACACATATACAACTGTATAACTATACAAAACAATACGGTTATATATATTCTAACAAGTAGGAGAAGAGTTGGCTTTATCCTGGTCGTTGTTTCTGCCGTCAGTACCTGGCGGCTTTGAAGGATCCATTGCCGCACAGTTTCTCGTCCCGGCGTGCGTCTTGTGAAGCCGGTTGTCTGTCCTGGCGCAACTCCATTGCCCTGCAAGGTGTTGTGATCGGTTTTTGTCCCTCCGTATCGTTCAAATTACGGCAGGTTTTGTGGAGGTTGGTCGTCTGAATCAATCTTGTTCCAGAGTCTCTATGAGTTAGGCTGACCGGAAGCAATGAGGATACTTAGTTGGAATTGCCGTGGCCTGCAACAGGCCGCGTCGGTGAGGGCTTTGCTACATGTCCAGAAGTGTAGAAGCCCTGACATGATGTTTTTGATGGAAACGCATCTAGATGAATATCCAGCTGAATGTCTTCGTCGAAGGTTGAAGATGGATCACAAGTATGTTGCCCGGAGTAATGGCCGGAGTGGTGGTTTACTTCTGCTTTGGAAGAAAGAGGTCACTGTGTCACTTAGAGATAAGACTAATAATTTCATTGATATCTTTGTGGGAAGTGGAGCTGAGAATTTCTGGAGATTTACGGGGCTGTATGGGGAGCCCAAATGGGCAGATAAACACTTGACCTGGCAAAGATTAAGGGAGCTTAAGTCTGTGTGTGATATGCCATGGATGGTAGTGGGTGAGCTTAGTGACATCATGTACTCTTTTGAAAAGGAAGGTGGTAATCCTAGGCCAGCCCACTTCATGGCTGCTTTCTGAGATGCACTTGAGGATTGTAATCTATCTGATCTTGGTTATTTTGGCGATAAATACACATGGCATCGTGGACAGATCCGGGAAAGATTGGACCGAGCTATCTCCAACGATGCATGGAATAACATGTTCCCTATGGCGAGAGTTGAGCATATGGAATTTCATAAATCTGACCATCACCCTTTACTACTGAACCTCGAGGAAGAAGCGGCACATGAGCACTCGGGGCCGGCAGTATTACATTTTGAAGCCCGGTGGCTGAAAGAAGCAAACTTCAGGCAGGTAGTTGAGGAAGCTTGGGAAGGCCTAGGCCCGGAGGTTCAGCATGAGGACCTAGCGGGAAAGCTATCAAGAGTACATAAGGCGCTTCATCACTGGGACAAAACGGTGCTTAGGAATTCTTCAAAAAAACTGAAAACAGTACAACGCGAACTTGAAGCAGTCAGCAGAGATGTTTTGTCGGCTGAAAATGTGACGCGACAAAAAGAATTGGCCGAAGAGCTAGAAAAATTATTAGAGCAGGAGGAGATGTATTGGGCTCAGCGAAGCAGGATATATTGGTTGAAATATGGCGATCGGAACACATCATATTTTCATAACTTCGCTACAGCTCGCAGATTAAAGAACCGTATTACAAAACTTAGAGATGACCAAGGTGTGTGGCGTGAGGGTACTTCTTATCTTAACCCTCTAATCTCTGATTACTTTGCGGGCTTATTTGCTACTGAAATTGATGAGCCAGATCCAGTGTTGTTAAACAAAGTGGTGCCACGTGTAACTCAGGCCATTAATGATGAACTCATGAAACCTTATACAGCCGAGGAGGTGAAGAAAGCTGTGTTCTCGATTGGAGATATGAAGGCACCAGGTACGGATGGGCTTCATGCAATATTTTTTAATAAGTGTTGGCATATTTTTGGTGATGTCCTCACTGCGGAGGTACTAAAGGCGATTAATGACAAGGTAATCCCTGAAGGTTGGAATGACACGGTAATTATTTTAATTCCAAAAGTTGATGAACCTGTTTAGATTACTCAATATAGACCCATTAGCCTCTGCAATGTCCTCTACAAAGTTATTTCAAAGGTGATAGCTTTCAGATAAAAATCACACCTTGATGGTATCATCTCTCCGGTACAGAGTGCGTTTGTACCTGGTAGGCTTATTACTGATAATATTTTGTTGGCCTATGAAAGTATACATGCAACAAAGAACAGGAAGAAGGGGAAGATTGGATATTGTGCATTCAAGCTTGATATGCATAAGGCATATGACAGAGTAGAATGGAATTTTCTTGAGAAAATGATGTTACAGTTGGGATTCCATAGAGATATTGTGGAGCTATTAATGGCATGTGTTAAATCAGTAAAATATAAAGTAAGATTTAATGATCAAGAGACCGAAGGCTTTACCCCTAGCAGAGGGCTCAGGCAAGGGGATCCCTTGTCACCCTATTTGTTTCAGATTTGTGCAGAAGGTTTGTCTAGTGCTTTGGCTCAAAAGGAGGAGGTTCGTGGCATTGAAGGTGTTCGGGTGTGCAGAAATGCACCATCAGTTTCTCATTTATTATTTGCTGATGATTCCCTTATCCTTATGAAAGCAGATATGATTAATGCAACCTCATTGAGACAGGTGTTAGATGAATATTGTGCAAGCTCAGGCCAATTGGTGAGTGCAGGGAAGAGTAGTATTTTCTTTAGCCCTAATGTGGAAGTGGATGTGAGAGCACAAATATGTACAGAGCTAAATATTATGACTGAAGCCATCTTAGATAGATATTTGGGACTACCCTCCATGGTAGGACTAGATAAGAGTGACAGTTTTGAGTATTTGGTTGAAAGAATTATTGCCA
>NC_041383.1:551463583-551490913 GCF_002162155.2 Triticum dicoccoides
GATCCTACTCAAAGCAATTATACAATCCATTCCAGTTTTTGCAATGGCTGTGTTCAAAATCCCAAAGCAAGTGTGCAAAGAGATTACTGATGCGATGTCTGCTTTTTGGTAGGGAGATAAAGAAGAGCACAAGAGGATGCACTGGTTTGCATGGTGGAGGATGTGTCTCCCAAAATATAAAGGAGGCATGGGATTTAGAGATTTACATGCTTTCAATCTTGCTATGCTTGCTAAGCAAAGTTGGCGGCTACTAACGCACCCTGATACTTTGTGTGCACAGGTTCTTAGAGCAAAGTATTATCCAGATGGAAATTTGCTTATGGCAGGCCCAAAGAAGGGCTCATATTTTACATGGCAGAGCATTGTGGCAGGTCTTCAAACCTTCAAGAGAGGGCATATCTGGCGAGTGGGAACGGGTGCCAAAATAAATATTTGGACGGATCACTGGATCTCACAAAGTCCTACAAGGAAGGTTATCACGCCAAGGGGTAATATCTTGTTGACCACTATTGATGAACTTATTGATCCAGGAACAGGATGGTGGGATGAAACCTTGGTTCGATCTATATTCTTTGGTGTTGTTGCTCAACGGATTTTGAAGATCCCATTATCTACCCATTTACTGGATGATTTTGTGGCGTGGAATGTCACAAAAAAAATTTGTTTCTCGGTTCGATCAGCATACTATGTCGAGTGGGAGCACCAATTCGGCCCAAGAATGAGAAAGGACCCAGCCGAGACATCAGCAAACAACCCTGTTTGGGAGACTCTTTGGAAACTACAAGTTCCAAGCAAGATAAAGATTTTTGTCTGGCGAGCACTACATGGAATCATACCTGGGGTGGGAGTATTGCGAAGTAGACATGTCAAAGTCTCACTTTCATGTCCTATATGTCACCAAGGACCAGAGGATATTCGTCATTTGGCTTTCACTTGTGATCGTGCACGTCAGGTTTGGAAGTCCTTGGGTTTGGATGAGATTATAGATGCAGCTATTCGCACTGATCACTCGGGCTCGGTGGTAATGGAGGAGTTACTCAGAAATCCGGTGAAAAAATCTCCTGTCTTGGGACAACTGGGGCTCCAAGAAACAATTGTCGTTGGCGCATGGTACATCTGGTGGGAACGCCGTGAAGCTGTAAAGGGGGTGAATGTCAAGCCTGCACCAAGTTCCTCGTTTGCTATCCAAGCTATAACCTCAAATCACGCGACACGTCCAGCTGCGGTAACCTCTGAAGCTCGATGGCAACGTCCAGCTCCTGGGTCGTACAAACTGAATGTAGATGCATCCTTCTTCGAGGACGGGAGTGGGGCTGCAGCTGATGTTCTTCGTATTTGCCGTGGAGAAGCGATTGCCGGGGTCTCAGAGCTTATAGATAACACTCTTAGTGCACAATCAGCTGAAGCAATTGCTCTTCGCTTGGGGCTACGGCTGGTTTATGCAGTGGGGTGCAGGAATATTGAAGTAGAATCAGACTGTGAAGAACTGGTACATGCATGTAATGGAGAGACAGAAATTTGGAGCCCCTGCTCAGCTACCCTTGCTGATTGTTTTCATCTCTCCCATGGCATCCCGAATATTTCTTTTGCTCATTGTCCGAGAGAAGCAAACAGAGTTGCACACTTCCTAGCTAGGCGATGCTATGATTCAAAAATATGTGAAGAGTGGTTAGATGAGATGCCTTCTTTCTTATTACCTCATGTAATCTTTGATGTAACACTTTCCCAAATTGAATAAAATGCCACAAGGCTTTTCCCTCAAAAAAAAAAAACAAATGCTCAACATTAGATGGCTTTGTGAATGATTTTTTTCAGTTTTGCACGCTAGAGAAATCGAGACAGTGCAGGGCAAACAGTTGTTTTAACTTCGTTTGTACTCCCTTCGTTCCAAATTACTCGTCGTGGTTTTAGTTCAAATTTGAACTAAAACCACGACGAGTAATTTGGAACGGAGGGAGTACCTAACAAGGCTAGTCACATACTTGATCATCATCAGGGGATACAGTTAGACTAAGAAATATCCATTTTTTGGAGGGGGCATCCATTTACCGTACACGTTCAATTTTTTTGGTCAATTATTTTAACAACATGGTTTTTTTTTTGCGGGAAATTTTAACAACATGGTTGAAAAGCATTACCATAGGATAGCATCAAACAAAGTAAAACAGAATTTTAGAAATGAGCTTTTGGCATAATCATGCTCGATTAGTCACAAAGACATGACATGCTTCAAAATACAAAAGGGAGCAAAACATTGACACACGATTGTCTTATCACTTAACATTTTTTTGTTGGTGATCTTATCACTTAACATAAAAACAAAGCCACAATTAAAAAAGACACGACTCACTTTAGCTGGCACGTACCAACTACGTACGAGACATAGCAATGGTACAAGTGCAACGATGAACATCAGTTTGTTTTTCTCTTTTTTTGTGTGTGTGCTGTCACATGGCCACAGCACAGTTTGAAGCGCTGCATATGACATTGCACTTTTCACAACAGCGCGCTGTCTCTAGGCATGGGCACTCGCACTTCTCTCCAGCTCCAGGAACCAATTAATTAGTCGAACGACCAAGCCAAAACCTTAGTTGAACCATTGACTTACAGTACACAAAGAATGGGTGGTTTTGTCCGGGAACAAGTCATTAACATTTTTGCCAGAGGAATAGATGATACAAACAGTCCGTTACAGAAATCTTTAGACTACTGGGACATCTCCCTGAATGAATCAGTCTGATCATTGCTTCGCAGCCACACCTTGACGAGCGACTGTTTTCCCTCATTGGTTTGCCCTGCAAAAACATAACAAAAAATAATGTCAGGTACCCATATTTCAAATTGTCTTCTCCGTTACAGCAACCCAAAAAAAGGCACCAACAGATTGCGGGTACATACCGCGGGTACATTCAGTCTGCTTTTTGCCCGCCTAATTCCAAAACTACATTCCCAAGAATAGAGATAGTAGAACTCATAAGCTTCGTCCAATGAGTCAAAAGTTGTACCAATTGCTGGATTGACAACAGGACCATGACTTTTCTGTGCATAAGCACGCACGGACAATTCAAGTGAAGTTTGGACGGAGCAGTCTGATCATGGCTTCACACCCACACCTTGAAGACCGACTGTTCTTCCTCATTGGTTTGTCCTGCAAAAAAAAGGAAGCACAAATATAAAAAATTAGGTAGGCATTTTTTCAGACCATATAGTGCGTTACATCAACAAAAGCAACAGTGCACGTTTTACAGGAGAGGAAAATGCCAACGGTATCACTGATTATCGGGGTTGTCATCACGTACCGCACAAGCGCACAGTATTTCTTGCATGCATCTCTTCCGACGAACATTCATTCTGCTTTTTGCAAGCCTGACAACGAAACCACATTCCCACGAATATAGATTGTAGAACTCATAAGCTTCGTCCAACGAGTCAAAAGCGGTCCCGGTTTCTGGATTGACAACAGGCCCATGCCTCGTCTCTGCATAAGCACGCACTGACAATTCAAGTGTTGTTTTCCTATCAGGGTTCATTTCCCTCTCCTCGGGCGCCTTCCCAATCCTAACCCTGAAGAAGAAGTATTTGGCAAAAAAATGACGGAGGAAAATGCTCAGCTATCCCGGAAACAACTTAGATGAACATAAAAAGATATGTACTACAGCCCAAGTGAGTGCATTTTGGTACAGCCATGGATGCGCACTATGAAAATCCTCAGGAACACAGCTAAAATGAAGCGTCTAATTCCAACTCCAGGATTCACCTATATATTTACCCACGTCAGAACATTTATGCTGTGCATCCATCTCCATAACAATACTCCCGCTGAAACATTTAAACTAAAATCCAAGCCGACACACGACTGATCCAATAACCATCTCATATAAACCCAAACTCTTAATCTATATTGCTATCGGGAGTGCATCAAACAAGGGAATCAAACAGATTATGTCTCCCACAGCGTTATCCGCCCCCCATGCTACAATAACAAGCATGTGTACACCAAAAAATCGACATAATTTGCCATCAAGACAACAGCCAAAACAAACCAATCCCACCTGTGCTTGCACCCCTTTCCCCCCACATGTGCCTAATTAGTCATCAAACATGTCGAATCTCTCCAAAATACCCATTTGCTAAAAGAAATACTACTTGCTCCTAATAACATCTCACTAGTAAACCATCCATCAGGCAGATTCCCTAAAAATCCAATGAAGGACAACTAACCACCCATCAAAATGTCTTGGTCCAGTATGGCCAAAAATCAACACTTGCTGCAATGCTGCTAATCACTGGTCCATGAGCGACCCATTCATCGTGCATTTTTTCCTAAACAAAATGATTTGCAGTGGTGTTTCCCTGACTAAGCTTCGCGTCCACCCACTTGTCGCTTCAGAGCAAACGTCATCTGTGGCTGCCTCTCCCACGGCGCGCGGCTTGCCGGCGGCGACCCCCTCGACATTCACCACGCTCATGGAATCCTGAGACTCCAGTGGCAGTACTGGAGCGGTCCACACCGCAGCTCCGTCGACGCCCCTGCCGCAAACAAATCTAGCCAGATGAGTCCAGATCTTACAAGGTAAAGGGGAGCAGTGGGGAGACCCGTCATCGAAACAGCTAGGGTCAAATAAATGGCGGAACAGATTATGCGTACCTGTTTAGCTTGCGCCATCGGTAGACATGCCGCCGGAACAGCTTCTAGGCAGCGCCGCCGCCGTCCCGGGCGAGTGCGGTGAGGAAGGGGATGGAGGAGAAAAGTTTTCGCGTGGCTCTGTTCTGATCCACAAGGGTTGCGGTGACTTGTGCTGTTTGGTCATGCGTTCCGATGACTTGTGCTGTTTCGAACCAGCCCATGGGCCACTGTTTCATGGTGCAGGTTATGTGAGCATGCGCAGACGCGCGAACAGAATCTGCGCATGGGCCGAACATGATACGTCTATGCGGGCGCTAGGTGTATCCAGAACCGTATTTCACCCTATAGGCCTGGCGCAGCCCAGCCTCGCGCTGACAGATTTCACATCCCCAGGCCCAAAAGGACGCACAAGATAGCGGCCTGTCTGGTGCTCGGCCGCCATAAGTCCGGAGGTCATAGCCATAGCGCTCCTCAGGTGCTCACGTTCTTTAAGTACATCAGCCAGTATAAGAACTATGGAACCCGGGCATGACTTCGAAATAAAAACAAATTGTTTTTTTCTTCACTAATGGGTGGCATAGTGGGTAATTTATGACAATTTTGCCGGCAATTACGATGACGTACCGCCAAAAGCAATAGGTGCTTCATTAGTAATAAAGGTAGAGAAATCATGAAAATTATTTATTTCATGAACATTTATTTTAAATAATGTTTTTATATAATATGTGAACATTTTTTTGAAATCATGATCATTTTATGATTTTCCATTTTTTGAATTCACAAACAGTTTATTATTTCTCAATATTTTTTAAAAAACTCACTACTTTTGAAATTTAGTTCTTTTGGAAATCATGAATTAATCTAAAGAAGAAAAAACTAAAATAAAATGAGAAAGTAAAAAGAAAATAGTGAAATAGAAAACATGGCGCTATGACCTTCAAATGGGCTGGGCCATTACACGTGTGAGAGGAGCAGGCGCACTTGCGAGAGGAAAAAATGGAAACAAATGAGGTAGGAACCTTGTTTTTATAATATGTGACCATTTTTTTCATCATTTTATGATTATCAGAATTTTTTTGTATCCACAAGCAGTATATGATTTCTCAATATTTGTTTTAAAAAACTCACTACTTTTGAAGTTTTGTTCGTTTGGAAATCACAAATACTTAAAGAAGAAAAAATTAAAATAGAAATGAGAAAGTAGAAATATAAAATGAAATAGAGAATATGGCGCTACGACCTACAAATGGGCCGGCCCATTACACGTGCGAGAGGAAAAAAGGAAAAAAAATGAGGTAGGAACCATGTTATTTATAATATGTGAACATTTTTTTTGAAATCATGATCATTTTATGATTTCCCGATTATTTTTGAATTCACAAATAGTTTATGATTTCTCAATATATTTTTATAAAACTCACTACTTTTGAAATTTTGTTCTTTTGAAAATCACAAATTAATTTAAAGAAGAAAAAAACTGAAACAGAAATGAGAAAATAAAAAGAAAAATGTAATAGAAAACATGGCGCTACGACCTACAAATGGGCCGGCTCATTACACGTGCGAGAGGAGCAGGCGCGCTTGCGAGAGGAAAAAAAGGGGGGAAATGAGGTAGGAACCAGGGATCAACCCCTGGTCTCATGTGAGTAGGGTGAAGGTCATAGCCACAACGCTGCTCAGGTGCTCACATGCTTTAAGTGCAGCAGCCTGTATAAAAACAATGGAACCCGGGCGCGATTTTGAAATAAAAACAAATAGTTTTTTCTTCACTAATGGGTGGCATAGTGGGTAATTTATGACAACTTTGGGGGCAATTACGGTGACATACCGCCAGAAGCAATAGGTGCTTTATTAGTAGGTAGAGATAGAAAAATATCCACATAGATATGCGGATTTCTGTGAACTGTGTATGCGGATATCTATCACATAAAAGAGAAAACCATAGAAGAAAAATAACAATTAGAAACATAAAAAGAAAGAAAAAGGATATCCACACAAATATCCGCATAAAATCTGACCGATATAATATTCACGGAGATTAAACAAAACCGAAAAAGAAATGCATTCAACCTCTATAGAAAAATACCGAGTCGGCCCAACTTAACACTCATTTACATATACACTATTATGAATGCCAAGAAAATTACAAGTAACAAGCAAAATATGTGCCTCATGCGACACAATTTTAGTGTTCTGACGACAATGCTAGAAAGATTTGTATCACACAGATCGCATCTTTGTGTACTTGCAGAACTGTTGCATAGCTCCATCTTAGTTTGCCTCATCTTACGCTCCAGTCTCTTCTTTCTCCACAAATCTCTCAAAAACTCATTGTCACCGTAGATATGACTACGTACCGTGTATGTAAAACGAGGATTCCAATTTATGGCCAAGTAAAATAATCCAGCTTGCAAATGACGGCTGCCGTACGTTCTAATTGCATTGTTTAACGTACGAGTCAACCTTCCGACGGTTTCGACATTTCTCCTGAAAGCTTCTCATGTACGAACCTGATATACACGGTAAGCCCACACTATCTTCCGCTTCTCCGTACGAAGTTTTATTTCACGTCGTAATGATGTTGATTTAAGTATAACCGTAGGTTTAGCCATTGTCCTCATGCCAAACTCATCAAGAAGACATAGCCTAAACATCTTCTTTGGCCCAATAAATTTGTCTTCTCTGTGAACTAGAGATCCAACCTTCTGTTTGAAAAGAAATAAAAACCTCCTCCTTGGATTCTTCGATTGCTTCATCCTAGGTTATGAGACGAAGCTTCAAAAAGTTAACTACTAAAAGAGTAGCCAGCACTAACATTACCACTATATTCAATAAACTGAAAAGGGATAACTAGAATTATACATATATAACACAATAACGCATGTTGTTAATGATATAAAACACACACCCACAAAAGAAACATAGGTTAAACATATGAATTTCGCTACAAATCAAAAATCGGATTTTTTTAGCATGTCAAATCATGTTTGAGATGATAGATTATGTCGTAGTGAGGACGACAATTTTTTTTAGCAAGCATGACAAGTCCTGGCAAAAAATTGAACATGGCAAGGATTTGACATGCTTGTTAAAAGAATGTCGTCTTGGTGATAACATAATTTGACGTAAAAAAGTTTAATTTGTCATGCTTAATCTGATGTCATACTTTAACATTAGCAAAAAAGATCATTCGCAAAAAACTACAACAATCAAGGACGTACTTACCTGCTGCCTTGCGAGGTAGCAATGATATCCATATCCATGCATGCAAATAGGCTAATAAACCTAATTATTGTGCGTAATGTTGCTTCTAATTATTATAAGGGTGACGGCGTTGGCAGGCTTTCTACCGGAACTCGGGTGGGGTAGCTCGAGTTCTAACCTAAATCCTGCAAGATTTATGTGGAAAACCTTCGTACCGGAAGACCGCTTGCGTACGATGCATCCAACAGTCGCTGCACTTTGAGTCCAACTCACGTACGGTTCGATCACCGGATCAGTGGATCTGGATCGGTGCGGATCTGGCGAACGAAAGAGACGGGGCGACGCGATTGACCGCATGGCCGTTCTATCTTAGCAATGCCATGTAGGATAAATAATAAGGTGAAGAAAAAAAATCATAAGAAAAAACTTGTCTTCTCACAAAAGATGATCTTTTTTTAAGGGAAGGCCATCATGGCTAGCTTTATTAAGAATTAAAACGGGATTACATCATCCAGGAGTTTGGGTATGACACAATCAGGAGGATTGTTCGCCCAACTCCTACTAAGCTTATTACAATAACAATAATTTGCTAGCACATGCGCTACTTGGTTCGTTTCACGATCACAATGTCTGAAATTAATCTTCCCAATCATCGATGCCACTTTCACACATTCGGCGAAGATGACCGCAGCAACATCCCACCATCTGTTTTGGCCTGAGCATTGTTCAACCACCGTTGTAGAGTCCGATTCAGCTTCAACTCTAGGGAAGCCCAAGGAATTTGCCAATACAAGTCCATCCCTCATCGCTTGAGCTTCAGAGGATACCACATCCACAACGTGTGGTAGGAAGGTGCATTGAGCTGCCAAGAACTTTTCCTTCTCATCTCTGATTACTGCTGCTGTTGCCCCCGTCCTCTCATTCTCAAAGAATGCTGCATCAATGTTCACCTTGACAAACTTCGGTTCTGGCCTCGTCCATCTTTGTATCTAGTTATCTCGGGGTTTATGATTAGCTTCCTGGAAATTGTTAGCAATTGCCATGACCGACATAGACCATCTGGAGATTAGTGGGGGTGAGCCATTATGTGTGATCTCCCACCGGATCCACCACAACCCCCCCCCCCCCTCACTGCAATGACTTGTTTGACATCTAAGCCAGGCTTAAGAGGAAGCGAGCGATCATCCATCAACAGCAAATTTTCCAGGACCACTGATCCTGATCGCTGCCCCTTCATATATTGTTCAACAATATCTAATGTTCCCAAACTTTTCCATAATTCCTTCGCATGCAAGCAGCCGAAAAGAAGATGTTTAATATCTTCATCCCCTCCCTGGCATATTGGGCACCCGCTTTCACTTCCAACATGGCGATTTGCGAGAATGGATTTTAGGGGGATAATTCCATGCAATGCCCGCCAACAAAAGATGGAAACTTTACGTGGGATCTTGAGTTTCCGAAGCTTACTCCAAATCTCCGGATTATGAGAGCCCGCAGGACGCTCTGTCCTATTTGCATGTGCCCTAAAAGATCGCTCCCACTGCACTTTGTACGCTGATCGAACCGTGAATATGCCATTACGTTCAGGATGCCATGCAATAAAATCATCAAAGGAATTAGTATTGACCGGAATCTGTAGTATCCTATGAACATCCACCGGATTAAGGATAGATTTGATGATCTCCTCATCCCATGTTCCTGTATAAGGATCCAGGAGCTCGCTAACTGAGGTTAGGATAGATTGGCCCCGACTTGAGATTACCTTACGGTCTGGACTTGCAGGCATCCATGGATCCTGCCAAATGTTGACACTCTCCCCAGTACCAATGCGCCAGATATATCCCAACTTGAAAGTCTCCAGTCCCTTCATCACACTCTGCCATGTGAATGAAGCGCCATTTTTAAGAGTTGCATGGAGTAAGTCAACATTTGGGTAGTATTTTGCCTTTAACACTCTAGCACAAAGGGACTCTGGATTAGTAACCAGGCGCCAACATTGTTTTGAAAGCATTGCCAAGTTAAAAGAGTACAAATCCCTGAACCCCATACCACCTTCATTCTTGGGATAGCACATTTTCCACCACGTATACCAATGCATTCTTTTATGATCCTCATCATCACCCCACCAGAACTCCGCAATCATATCTGTGATCTCCTTGCAGATCCCTTTCGGAATACTAAATACTGACATTGCAAACACTGGAATTGCTTGGGCAACAGATTTGATAAGTATTTCCTTACCTCATGTGGATAGTTGTTTCTCAATCCATCCTTTTAACAATTCCTTGATTCTTTCACAAAAGTGTCTGAAACAGTCACTCCGGTCTGCTCCCACCAATGCAGGCAATCCAAGATACTTATCTAATAATGCTTCAGTATCAATATTAAGGATTTGACAAATTTCAGTATTAGATACAGCCGAGGTGTTTGGACTGAAGAACACACTTGATTTGTTCACACTCACCATTTGTCCCGAACTCTGGCAATAGGTTTCTAGTGCATGCTGTAAGGAAGCTGCATTTAAGGTATCTGCTGTCATAAGAATCAAAGAGTCATCAGCAAATAAAAGATGTGATACTGATGGTGCATTTCTGCACACTCTGATTCCTTCAATGCCACCAGCTTCTTCTTCATACTGCAGTAAACTAGATAGACCTTCCGCACATAATAGGAACAAATAAGGGGGGATAGGATCTCCCTGCCTTAAACCCTTGGTAGGAACAAGTATTTCTGTCTCTTGGGAATTAAATCTCACTTTGTACCTAACAGAGGACACACATGCCATTATCATATCTATCCATTGTTCATGAAAACCCAAGGCAGTCATCATATCATGTAAGAATGACCATTCAACCCTATCATAAGCTTTATGCATGTCCAATTTTACTGCACAAAGGCCACTACCGGTTCTCTTTTTTTTGATCTTATGCACACATTCATAAGCAATCAAAATGTTATCAGTAATCATCCTTCCCGGTACAAAAGCACTTTGTGTGGGAGATATAATATCAGGCAGGATATTCTTCAACCGTAATGCTAACATTTTGGAGATGATTTTATAAAGAACATTACAGAGACTTATAGGGAGAAATTGACTGACCAGCTCGGGGGTTTCAACTTTCGGTATCATTACAATTACCGTATCATTCCAGTCATCGGGTATCTTCCTGGAGTTGATTGCTTGCAACACCTCATTCGATATATCTTCCCCAATAACATGCCAAAACTTCTTGAAGAAAATAGCATGGATACCATCTGGACCAGGGGCTTTCAGATCCCCTATACTAAACACTGCTTTTTTAACATCCCCTGCACCTTTTGCAATAAACTGGGATCTGTGTGTTGCACTTCAGATGTAAAGAGGTTCGAAAAGTACTCATGAATATGGGAATTCAACTCTGGAATACCCTCGATAAAGCTCCCTCCATCATCTTTCAGTTTCTTGACGTAGTTTCTTTTTCTCTTGGCAGAAGCAAAAGCTTGGAAGAATTTTGTATTTCGGCCACCACAAGTGAGCCATGTTGCCCTTGAGCGCTGCATTGTCTGTATCTCCTCAATTTCCAGTAGGTATTCAACTAGCTCAGCTAGTTCTTTCCTTTTCATGTCAGACTCATCATCCATCGGCTCAGCCATCACCTCTTCCAAGTCCCTTTGTGCTTGCCATAATCTTTTCTTTGGTTTCTTTAACACACACTGATCCCAATCATGAAATTTAGCATGCATCAACTTTAACTTTGCAGCTATACCTGTCACACCACCTGTTTCGCCCGCTTCTACCCAAGCTTCCGTGACCAGATTACAGAAATCTTTTTCACGTAGCCATCTCGCTTCAAATCTCTTTGGACACGCAGTGCCACTACTATTTCCCAAACCATCATAGTAGTCTGTGTTAACCAGGAGCGGCCTATGATCAGAATGATTGTATTCCAGATTCTCCAAGGCGGCATGTGGGAAAAGAGCAGCCCAATTATCATTTATAAGACCTCTATCTAGTCTTTCATGGATCCTTCCTCTTCGCCAAGTAAATTTATCACCGAGAAACCCTAGGTCATGAAGCTCACAATCCTCAATGGCTTTCTGGAAAGCTTGCATATATTGTGTAGGACGAGGATTGCCTCCCTCTTTTTCATGAGTGAACTGAATCTCATTGATATCACCTATCATAAGCCAGGGTAGGTTATTGTTCTGATGGAGCTATCTCATTCGGCTCCAAGTTAAGTGTTTATTTGCCCATTTAAACTCTCCATACATTCCTGTCAGACACCAGGACACGTTGTCGCTTCCCTCTATCCCTACATCAATAAACATCGCATCAAGGGCCAGTTTATGGACTTTCACATTATTATTCCAGAGAAGCATCAACCCTCCTTTCCTTCCATCACTTGTGCAAACAAATTTTTGATCCATCTTCAATCTTCTACGTAAACCCTCAGCCGGATAGCTATCGAGGTGAGTCTCCGACAAGAACATCACATCGAGGAGGTATCTTTGCTGGACATCCAGCAAAGCTCGAACTGCCGGGGCGTTCCCAAGCCCCTGGCAGTACCACGCTATAATTTTCATTGCATCCGGACATCCTCCTCGGTGGAGGACGCCGATATCTCATGAGTTTTAGTACCATCAGACTTGTCAACTGCAGCACCATCCACTATTCTCAGTTTCTTCCTGTTAAGACTTTTCTGGGGAGTGTTTGCTTCCTCTTGCTTATCCTTCCCCGAATTCACACTTTCAATACGATCCACTAGGTTAGTCACCACTGACGCCTTTGGTACGGCCTGCCCTCCCACCGGGATCAGGGCAAGGGACGAACTCGTCCCCACTTTTTCTGCCAGAGAATCAGATGCCGAGTGTTTTCCCAACAGATTCATAGAGTTAGACTCCATGGTCGTGCCAACATTTATCGACCAGTGTCAGTCCTCACGGAAGTGTTGCCTTATGTAGCCAAAGTTTGGGAACCTCCATTATTATAGAGGGCATTATGACGCCAGCTCGTCATCATGTTCATGTTCATGTTCATACCACCCGGGGTAGAGATGGGATCACCCCTGCCACGGCCCCTACCAAAGCCTTCACCGTCTCTTCCAGCCTCACCTTGTCCTCTTCCTGTATTTCGCCTAGCACCACGGCCTCTCCCACGGCCTCTACCCCCATCTGCCAGCAGAAAATCTTCCCACTCAAGCTTGGAAACATCATGTTCCCCCGTACCACACTCTTTGTAACAATGTCCCATCAGACCGCACTATCCACAGAAGATAGGTAGCTTCTCATATTGAACTTGGTAATAGTCTGTGACTCCCTTCTTTGTGATCCCAACAAACCGAATCAGCTTTTTTGTGACATTAAGTTCCACTCTGACTCGAACAAATTCGCCTGCAAAACCCGCCGGTAGGGTAGTTTGAATCTCTAAGATCTTCCCCATCTTCCTACACATCCCCTTAATTGCTGCAGGAATTAGATAGTTATCAGGCAGCTTCAAGATTCTTGCCCATACCACAATTTTGTCCAGTACTACAGAAGTAGGGTTCGTGAACCCATCATATTCCGCAATCAGAAGCCCATGGTCACGGAAGAGCCACGGCCCCATGTTCATCGCCGTGTTCCAGTCACCCAGGCAACCAAACTAAACTATGAATAGGTTATCCTCAATCCTGCGCCATCGCGGCTCCTTCACCGGATTCCAGGCGGATCTCATATGCGAGTAAAGGGCAGATGGACTAAAGCCCTTATCTATATGGACTTTTGCAATCGCGATCCACTTCGCCTCCACCTGATTTTCCTGGAATTCCTCCTCCCAGACGAAGTTCTCCTCTTCTTCTTCCTGCAGATCCAGGCGCTTTAGAAGATCATCGATCGGTTCCTTCCTTGGGCACGATCCGCCCGTCTCTTCCTGAGATGCCATCTCGAGCCTGCCCGAGAAACCCTAACCCTGAGAGGGAAGAAACAACCCCACCGTATCCCGGGGGAGACCACGACCAGAGGCGAGCCTGTATCGGAGTGCTCTCGAGGGGTAGAAGCGGTGGGCGGAGAAAGTTTACTCTCGGCGATCTCGCCGCCAGAGGAACTCAAAACCCTAAGGTAAGTAAATAGGTGTACAAAAGATGATCTCTTAGCACAATATGTCTCACCGTGTTTTTAGAAATAGCTAGTTATCAAAGATAAGGCTAAGAGATGACCCATTGTAGACCTATTTTTTGATCATGTCTAGATTACATGCAAGACTTAAGATAAAACTATCTTATCAATCATTGTATATGGCCATCTCCACGCCAGACCCCATTTTGTCGGGCCGTTTGTTTGAGGCCAAACAAACACAAATCACGGTCCAATAAAAGCAAACAGATCACCAGTTCGTTTTTTGTCCGTCGTCGATTTATTTTCGGTTCAAATTTGGATCGCGCTTGCGTCAAAACAGACAGGGCGCAGACGAATACAGACCCTCTTTTGTCCTCCTCTGGCTCCCCTGTTGGTAAAACAATCCGCATTTTTCCTTTCCCTATGAGGCTCCCCCCCGGTCATAGCCATCACCGCCCATTTTCTGGCCACTCTGTCATTATCCATGCCGGCCGCCCAAGCCCCAACGCATGCACACAATCCCACTGCCCCTTCCATTTTTGCAGGGGTTCTTGCCGGCGTTTGTGGGTTTTTGTCGCCGCCTCCGGTACCAGAGAAACCACGGCCGTCATCGACGCCCATCGACCCCAACACCGTCCTCCCTGCGCCGACCGTCAACGCTTCTACGGGCTTGCTGCCTGTGCGAGGAGGTAGAGGTGCTCTTCACCGGCTGCGTCTCCACCACGATCGCAAGATCTTCGACACTTTTCTCGCAAGGTACCATGGATAGTGGGGATGAGTATTTTTTTTCAACAACTTCATTGTTCATCCGATGATTCGTCGTCCGGTGACAAAGAGCTTGTGGTTGCTGCATTGGTCGTCAATGACCACATTGCTAGCCAGCTGCCTCAGTTCAGGGGATCAATCCCAGTCCATGCTTCGGCCTTGAACCGCAATAGGGAGAGCGGTCACGCCCTGCTCTATGCTGATTACTTTGAGGATTCTCCGCTCTTCAAAACCCATCCTTTCCAGGACCGCTTCCGGATGGCGAGGCATGTGTTCAATCGTATTCGGGAGAAAGTGATAGCATATGATGATTACTTTGAGTGCAAGAGGATGCCCTTGGCAAGATTGGCTTCTCCTCTTATCAGAAATTCACTGCGGCTATTCGTATGCTTCCAGGCGGAACTTCATGCGATCTTTTGGATGAGTACATCTGTATGAGTGAGTCCACATGTCTCAAATCAATGTACAAGTTCTGCATGACCGTGGTGGCAGTGTTTGCCCCTGAGTACCTGAGGCAGCCAAATACCGCAGATACAACCCGATTGTTGGAAATCAATGTAGATGATTTGCATCATAGTTTGTTTGCACTAAAAGTGGAAGAAGTGTCCATTTGCTTGGCAGGGGCGGTACAAGGGGCATGTCAAATGTTGAACCGTCATACTAGAAGTGGTGGCTTCACAAGATCTTTGGATATGTCACTCTTTCTTTGGCATGGTTGATTCTCACGATGATACCAACGTGCTACAACGTTCTCCAGTGTTCGCAAGGTTGCAGAAGGCCACTACCTAGAGGTTAACTTTGAGATCAATGGTCATCATTACAACAAGGGATACCACCTAGCTGAAGGTATTTATCCTCGGTGGTCAGCTCTTGTGAATACAATATCCAACCCAGAAGGAGAGAAAAAACAAAGATTGCCCAAGTACAAGAGAGTGCTAGGAAGGATGTGGAGCATGCTTTTGGTGTGCTTGAATCTCGATGGGGTGTCGTTCGACACCCTGCCATGACATGAAGCACCGAGAAGTTTTGGGAGGTGATGACTATTTGTGTGATCATGCACAACATGATCGTGGAGGATGAGCATAATAACAACATCTACAACCAACGCCTTGAATACCACGATGAAAATGTTGTGCCTGAGCATCAAGAACCGGCAACATTTGAACAATTCACCCTTCAAATGACTTGGTTGAGTACATGTGGAATCACATTGGCAACCAGTAGATGTATCAGTTCATTTTCTTTCCATGTATTCATGACAATTATGATTAGGTTATAAATTTTGTGTTTTTTATTCGGTTATGAAACTATTTATTATTATGGTGTTGTGTGATTTATTTTGGTTTGTACTATTTGCAATATTTAGGGAAACTCCAAGGCGGGCCCGTAAACCTCGCGCAACCGTTTGGGTCATGCTGTTCGGTCCGCGGAAGCCATCCAACACCGATCTGTATCGTTCCGCGAGGCGGTCCGGACACGATTTCTCCTGCAAATCGGAGACAAAAGTGGGAGAGGTTTGCAGGATTTCGGACTGATCCCAATCCCGTTTCTGACCGCCCTGGCCCACCAAAAAAAACCTCTCCCTCCTGCGCGCGCTTTTGTCCGGCGCCAGTTGCTCGCATTCATATCGCTATAGAGCGCGTCGTCCCGCATTGAAGGCGCCTCAGGGCGGACGCGACCTCTCACTGCCTCCGCCATTGAAGCGGCGTGCCGGTCGAGGGCGCCACCTGCTGCATGCCCGGCTGAACACGCCTCCTCGCTGCATTCATACACCTCCATTAACAACGCGTGGAAGCCGAGAAACCTACTCCGTCCACACATCCGTTTAGAAGCAGGCCGGCATTAAACGCAACGCCCGGCCGAGCTCCTCTCGACCGCCCTCAATCCAAATGAGGGCAGACGTCGGGCAAGAATCACACCACTTCGCCGCTCACCTCATCTTCTCCTTCACTATTTTATCCACCATTTCGATGGCATCCGACGGGCAGGAAGAGCAGTTCTTCAACATAAAAGCCAACATGGTGGCTCGTCGAGCCCGACGGGTATGAGCGAGGCAGCTCGCTGCTCCACCTCCCTTCCCTAGGCCGACGGAGCAAGTTGCCACCCAATCCGGCGCATGGTTCAGCAACTCGCCGCTCCAAGCCTGCTTGCGGAGGAGTGGCGAGTTACTCTAGGCCGGCACAACAAGGAGCACGATGGTATGGGCATGGATGACTCCTCGGTGTACCGCCCCTCCAGTGCCTACGACCGCGCCATCCGTCATCGACGCACGCGTAGCCATGCCATGCAGGCAGAGAAAGAAGGCGGGTGCGTGGAGGAGATCGATGAGTCGGTGGCCAGCGCATCCGCGTCCATGTCGGCTGGCAAGTTTGAGGGAAAGTAGAACACGGGAGGCCGCTGTCGCTTGGGTCCTAGGAAGACCACCGCCATCGCATCGCCAGCTTGTACAGCCGGTGACGTGTCTGGTTTCTTCTTTATCTTAGACCACCCTGGCTTGGGCATCCATGTAAGAACCCTTCCCCTCTGGCTGAAGCACCCTCTTCGCCACACTTCGATGAGTGGCGCAACCGGACATAGGGAAGATACAGGGGAAGAATATGCCTCCTATCATGGGAGTGGATCTCTGTGTGACCGTACGTGCATATAGTTTTAACCTTTTTATTTAAAATATTTCCAAAATGTAATAGTTTGCGTCCGATTTGTATGAAATCCTTCGTGTTTGTATGAAACCCAGCCATGTTTGCATGAATTTTTTCCGGTTGATTTGAGTTGTTGTGAAAATATATGTGGCTAGCCTTGAATGAATGCCTCCCGTATCCGTGTTCGCGGACCGATGTGGGAGGTTTTTTGCGGGTTGTGGTTGAATTGTCTACATTTGGCGCTGGCCGAGCGGGGAGAACGAGATGATTGGCCTCGACAACGGCATGATGACCTAATTTTGCAGGGAGGGGCGGAGCATTGCCGCGGCTGTTTGGTGTCGCAAGTGAGTGAAGCTAATCCGCCAGGGAGGAAGTAACCAATCATCAGTTCGTGGATGCTTTCATCGCTGCTGATTTGTGCCAGTGCGTCTAGTGTCTTTGTTATCTTAGACCACCCTGGCTTGGGCATCCATGGAAGAACCCTTCCCCTTTGGCTGAAGCACCCTCTTCGCCACACTCCGATGAGCAGCGCAGCCGGACATAGGGAAGATACAGGGGAAGAATATGCCTCCTATCATGGGAGTGGATCTCCGTGTGACCGTATGTGCACATAGTTTTAACCTTTTTATTTAAAATATTTCCAAAATTTAATAGTTTGTGTCTGATTTGTATGAAATCCATCCATGTTTGCATGAATTTTGTCCGGTTGATTTGAGTTGTTGTGAAAATGTATGCGGCGAGCCTTGAATGAATGCCTCCCGTATCCGTGTCCGCGGACCGATGTGGGAGGTTTTTTGCGGGTTGTGATTGGATTGTCTACATTTGGCACCGACCGAGTGGGGCGAACGAGATGATTGGGCCTCGACAACGACATGATGACCTAATTTTGCAGGGAGGGGCGGAGCATAGCTGTGGCTGTTTGGTGTCGCAGGCGAGTGAAGCTAATCCGCCAGGGAGAAAGTAACCAATCATCGGTTCGTGGATGCATTCCTTGCTGTTGATGTGCGCCACTCACCAGCGTTGATTGGAGGTATGTGTTTCCTTTTTCCGAAACTATAGATCCTTACATGTGCATGTATATATGCCCTGCCTCCTGATACTCGGTCAGAGAGAGATGCCACGAGGAGCGCTCGCCTCTCGCAAACTCCGTACTATCTCCTCTTGTTGCACCAATAGAGAATTCCTATGTCTTGTTTGTGATATGCCTCGGCGATACGCTTTCCTCCCATCCCAGTGCACTTGCAGGGTGGCGATGCATGTCCTCACAAAGTGCTCTTAGCAGCAGTGCCATGGTGGCGTCTCGTCTCCTAGTGCTTCACGTGGATGCTGACGAGAAGGTACCCTTATGGTAGATTGTATCCCTTTAAGAAAAGAACATTGGCAACTTTATTAATTAGAAATAAAGGTTACATCGTTTATAAGAAGATATAAAATTTGTTTCATAGGTTCTTATTTATCCAATCCCTTGTCACGGAATGTTTTTGTCAGATTCAGGGCTCCGCAGACCCAAGAAAGGTTCAAACTCTAGGGCGTGTGCGAAGAACTCAACCTATCCAGCCAACCCACTCGTCGCCCCATGGCCTAGCTCGATGAACAAGGAAGAAGATAGACTCGGCAGTTTACCCAGGTTTGGGACACCTTGTGGTGTAAGACTCTACTCCTGCTTTGGGGTGTATTTGCCTCACGAGGGGCTGAGGATGAACAAGTACAAGGGATGAACAACCTCGCGAGGTCTTCTCTAGTGAGGGAGCGAGTCTAGAGGTTCAGATCGGATCCCATCTATGGTGGTGGCTAACCTATATTTATAGTGGCCTCGGTCCTCTTCCCCCAAAATATAGGCGGGAAGGGATCCCGTAGTGGCCAATTTGAAATGGGACAAGTAGTACATCTTATCCTGATGAAAGGTGGTCTTCGCATGCAAAACTTCTGGTAGTGACCCACAGTAGGCTCGACGATGACATCCGTCATGCCGTCCTGGCGGTCTTGGTCTTGTTGCACTGGAATGGAAACCTTTGCCTAATTCCTCAGGAACCCATGCTTGCGCTTGCCTCCTTAGCACCAAAGAGGAAACTGTCTTCTCTACACCTACTGGCGCCCGCTTGGCCTTGATCGTCATGGCTTGCATCACCACAACCTCATGAGGTTAGGCACCTGCATAGGAATCTCCGCTCCTCAAGAGCAGCCTGGGGAGGCCGCTCCCTTAGGAGGTCTTGGCGTCATTCGCCTCGCGAGGCTTGGCCCCTCGCAAGGGTCTTGCCTTGGTAATCTTGTAGATGGGCCGTACCAGAACATTGATGGAGCCACGTCGTGGGCCGTAGGCAGGCAAGTCTGGGTACCCTGGTTCCCAGAACGCCGACAGTAGCCCCCGGGCCCAAGGTGCGCTCGGACTTGGCTTCGAGGCGAAGACAAAGGCAAGGGCAAAGCATCGCGGGCCTCACTCACCTACGGGCCAGGCCGACGCAGGGCGCTTGACGGAACATGGGCGTATCCACTTCCCCATGCCACCTCAGCAACTGTCCGACTTAACAACTGCCTGGTGCATGTAGAAAGGCCATCATTGCATGAGACATGAGAGGCCGGCGGTTAGCCTTCCTCCAGCTATAAATGGGGAAAGGGGCGGAGCTCCCAGCCCATCTCAATTTCCTTGTTGCTCGCTCCTTCTTCTTCTTTGCCGCGCCGCCGTCCTTCCGAAGCATCCATGGCGCTAGTGAGGAGGTTCTTAGCCGCTAAGAAGGGAAAGGCCTCGCAGGCAGGACCGATGCTACTCCCGTCGAAGAAGAGGTATGGCCACCCCCGCGAGCCCTCCGCGGAGCCCACGGGAACGCGGCCCTGGCACAAATGCGCACTGCTGGGTTTCCCCGTTAGCGCACACGCTCGCGCGCCCAACCCTGTCTGTGGGAGCAGCCGTGAAATTTGCAGGGGACAGAGTCGTAGGGAAGGACAAGTGATGGTCGTGCGGACACCCTGCCCACAGGCCCATGCCGAAGGCACGGACCGTGAGTTTGTGGTGTGGGCGGCAATGCCGCCGCGCACATGGACCCGGCTCCCGTGGTCCCTGGCGGGGGAGATACCATCGAGGGGGCCCATCGAGCTATGGTTGCAGTACAACGGCTGCTGCGGCCACGCCTTAGAGGCGGAGATCGAGGCCGTCGACTCTGGCGATGTCTTCATGACCAAGCGATGGGGCGCGATCGCCCGCGCCTGCAACTCGGAGGGGAGGCACGCCATCCACTTTGAGTACGATGGAACATCGACGATCTTCTTCAAAGTCTTCGGGGAGGATGGCCGACGCCTGGAGTGCTGCCCCGAGGCGAACAAGATGATGGCCACCTTTCAAGCCGGCAAGGCGGCGAGGCCTCTAGCGGTGAACTTGCCCTTGGCCTTGCCCGCGATTCCTCCGGCAGCAGCAACACTTCCTCTGGACCAAGCTCGAGCGACGATGATAGGTACAAGCCGCCACGTCGCCGCGCCCGGTGATGGGGTCATGTACCTAGGGTAGGGTCATGAACCTGATCTAAGTACCTTGCCCAAGGACACCCTTAGAAGAGGTCGCCTTCCAGTCGACCAACGAGGGACTCACTCGACTGACTTGAAGGACTCGACCATGAAGACTCACTCGACCACCAGAAGGTCAAGAGGCACTCTGCACTGCAACGGCCTGTAATTAAGTAGGCTTTATGATAGTAAAGACACTTTATGTGGGGCGTTACCAGTAACGCCCCGGACTTAACTCACCTTACATCCTCTCCTACGTGGGCTGGCTGGGGTCCTGGCGCACTCTATATAAGCCACCCCCCTCCACAGGTAGAGGGGTTCGGCACCTTGTAACTCATATACTCATAATCCACTCGACCGCCTCCGGGCTCCGAGACGTAGGGCTATTACTTCTCCCGAGAAGGGCCTGAACTCGTACATCCCTTGTTTTTACAACCTCTCCATAGCTAGGACCTTGCCTCTCCATACCTACCCCCCACTCTACTGTCAGGCTTAGAACCACGACAGTTGGCGCCCACCGTGGGGCAGGTGTTTTAGCGATTTTGTGGAGAAGTTGCGATTCTTCCGAGTACTTTGATCATGGTGTCTGCTGGAGTTTTGGTCGAGGGTCGAGAGATCCGTCTCGGCACTCTCACCTTCATCGCCGACGACTCCGTGTGGCTCCAGGAGGCTCCACTCGACGTTGATGCGCTCCCCGTCCGCGGTGCGACGCATTTTCGCACATGTGTCCGCGGCGTTCTGCTGCGGCAACCGTCGACCCCGTATCGGTCGGCTCCTCCATCGTCCGCCCTCCCGGTCTCCCGCCAGCGCAAGCGCTCGGGCCGGTCGAGGCTTCAGCGATGGGTGAGGCACGCGGTGGCTCGCCAATCGGCCACCACCCAAGTTGCGGCAATCGAGCCCGACGAATCTCTCTACGGCTTGTTCGATCTGTCGACTGGCTCCGTAGAGACGGCATCCGAGTGCGGTAGCAGTGATCCAGCAGCGGAAATCTTGATGGTCGACGGGCCCCGCAGTCCCCCTGGCTTCGCCCGTGATGGTGGAGCAAGTGACGGAGGCGACCCCGCACGAGACCACGAAGAGTACCAGCCCGAGCCACTCGACTCTCTGCAAAGAGAGGAACTTCGCCGCAGGAACGTGGATGCTCTGCGTACTCCCATCACAGGAGAAACCCCCGAGGCTCGTGCCTTGGAGGAGGCACGTCTGGCCAATTTGGCCGAACGCACTCGACTGGAGAATCTTCAGCGAGCACTCGACGAGCGCGCGCGGCAACGAGTTCTCGACACCAGTCGACGTCAACTCTTCCCGCCGACTCAGGTATATCGAACCCCAATCCAGAATTTAGCAGCTGCGACCCGTATAGCAGAGTCCATCCAGCCTTCTCAGTCGGAAGCTGGCAGAGGTTTGATGCAGATCAGGGATCTGCTCCGGGCAGCAGGAGATCAGAATTCAGCCGTGTCTCAGTCGCGCAACAGAATTCACAGTCGATCCGTCACTGCGAATACGGTTCAGTCGGCTCACAGCCCCAGATCGCCTCCGCGGCGTGAAGGGCGCGAGAATCGGCGAGATCAATATGGCGACCGACTTGACCGAGATGATAGGCGTCGAGTGCCCAATTCCCCTCCGAGGGGTGGGTCTTACGCTCCTCGGCAGCAAGATGACAAGCGTCAGTACAGTACAGGGCGAAGGGTTCCAGTCGACCCCAGAGAACCAGGCTTCGACGCGCGATCCATTATCGTGCAAGGTTTGGTCGACCGGAACAGAGCCCATCGAGGCGGACTCGACAGAGACGCGCCCACAAGCAGTCGAGTGCATGTTTCTGGTCCTGAATGTTTCAGCAGAGCTATCAGAGCCGCAGTTATCCCTCCCAATTTCAGGTTGGCAACAGGAGTCAGCAAGTTCACTGGTGAGTCTAAGCCTGAAACTTGGCTTGAGGACTACCGAGTGGCAGTTTAGATTGGTGGTGGGAACGACGAGGTGGCCATGAAGCATTTGCCCCTCATGTTGGAAGGTTCTGCCAGGGCATGGTTAACTCAATTACCGCCTAGCAGCATTTACACTTGGGAAGATTTGTCCCGAGTGTTCATCAGAATGTTTGAAGGAACTTGCAAGCGACCAGCTGGACTGACAGAGTTGCAAGTCTGCGTGCAGAAGACCAATGAGACTCTCAGAGAGTATATTCAGAGATGGATCACTTTGCACCACACTGTGGAGAATGTGTCTGATCATCAGGCAGTCTGCGCCTTCAAAGATGGTGTCAAGAATAGAGAACTGAGTTTGAAGTTTGGTCGAACCGGTGACATGACCTTGAGTCGGATGATGGAGATTGCTACCAAGTACGCCAACGACGAAGAAGAAGACCGACTCCAAAGCGGCAAGCACAAGCCGAGTTAGTCGGAAAAAGGAAACACCAGTCGGAAACAGAAGCGGAAGGCTGAACCGGCAGCTCCTGGAGAGGCTCTGGCCGTGACTCAGGGAAAGTTTAAGGGGAAACCAAAAGGATCCTGGAACCCCAAGAAGGTAAAGGATAAAGAAGGGAATGACGTAATGGATATGCCATGTCACATCCACACGAAGAAAGACGAAGAGGGGAATATCATCTACCCGAAGCACACCACTCGCCAATGTCGACTCCTGATCCAGCAGTTTCAGGGAAAACAGTCTAAGGACAAGGAGAAGGAGTCGGACAAGGCCGAAGACAAGGAGGACAGTGAGGAAGGATATCCGCATATCAACTCCACTCTGATGATCTTTGCAGATGTGGAAAGCAGGAGTCGACTGAAAGTCATTAACTGAGAGGTGAACATGGTTGCCCCAGCAAAAGCAAATTATCTGAAATGGTCTCAAATACCCATCACATTCGACCAATCTGATCATCCGACTCATATTGCCACCCCTGGGAGGCAAGCTTTGGTGGTCAATCCAGTTGTCGAAGGCACTCGACTGACAAAAGTGCTGATGGACGGTGGAAGCGGGCTGAATTTGTTGTACGCAGACACACTGAAAGGAATGGGCATTCCGATGTCCCGACTGAGCACTAGTAACATGAGCTTTCATGGAGTTATACCAGGGAAGAAAGCCGAGTCACTCGGCCAAATAGCTTTGGACGTGGTGTTTGGTGATTCGAAACATTTTCGCAAAGAAAAGTTGACGTTTGAGGTCGTGGATTTTCAGAGTGCATATCATGCCATTTTGGGGAGACCAGCGTACGCACGGTTCATGGCTCGACCATGTTACGTGTACCTCAAGTTGAAGATGCCCGGCCCCAAAGGAGTGATCACTGTCACCGGTGATCGGAAAAAGGCAGAAGAGTGCTTTCAGAAGGGCTCAAAGATTGCCGATTCCCAGGTGACAGCGGTCGAGTTCGAGGAATACAAGCAAAATGCAGATCCGAGTGACTTGCTGCGATCCAAGAAACCCGCCACAGAGTCTGCATTTCAGTCGTCCGGTGAGACGAAGCCTGTTCACATTCACCCGACCGACCCCGATGCAGCTCCGACCCGCATCTCCACAACACTCGACCCAAAATAGGAAGAAGCGCTCATCCAGTTCCTCCGTGAGAACTGGGACATTTTTGCATGGAAGCCCGCTGACATGCCAGGTGTTCCCAGGGGACTGGCTGAGCATCGCCTAAGAGTCGACTCATCTGCAAAACCAGTCAAAGAGCATCTTCGGCGGTCCGCCGTCCAGAAGAGAAAAGCCATTGGTGAGGAAGTGGCTCGACTGTTGGCGGCAGGATTTATCCGAGAGATATACCACTCCGAGTGGCTCGCTAATGTCGTCATGGTTCCTAAGAAGGACAAGTCGCTCCGAATGTGCATTGATTTCAAGCACATCAACCGGGCCTGCCCGAAAGATCATTTTCCTCTCCCTCGCATAGATCAAATTGTTGACTCGACCGCGGGATGCGAGAGACTGTCTTTTCTAGATGCCTACTCCGGGTACCACCAGATCCGTCTGTACGGACCCAACGAGGTAAAAACAGCTTTCATCACTCCATTCGGGTGCTTCTGCTATATCACCATGCCATTCGGCCTCAAGAATGCCGGAGCCACATTTATGCGAATGATTCAGAAGTGTCTACTCACTCAAATCAGTCGGAATGTGGAAGCATATACGGATGATATCGTTGTCAAGTCACGAAAAGGTTCCGACCTGCTCGCTGATCTCGCCGAAACATTTGCCAACCTCAGAAGGTATGATATCAAGCTCAATCCATCAAAGTGCACATTTGGAGTTCCCGGTGGCAAGTTACTCGGTTTTCTCGTTTCCGAACGGGGAATCGACGCTAATCCAGAGAAGATTGGCACAATTCTCCGAATGAAACGCCTTGTGCGAGTGCACGATGTCCAGAAGCTTACTGGATGCTTGGCCGCATTAAGTCGATTCATCTCACGACTCGGTGAAAAGGCATTGCCTCTTTACCGACTGATGAAGAAGACAGACAAGTTCGAGTGGACTCCAGAAGCTGATGCAGCGTTTGCCGAGCTAAAAGCTCTGCTCTCCACCCAGCCGGTGCTTGCTGCTCCAATCAGCAAAGAGCCTCTGTTGCTCTATATCGCAGCCACAGGACAAGTCGACAGTACTGTGCTTACGGTCGAGCGGGAAGAAGAAGGAAAAGCTCTCAAAGTTCAGCGCCCAGTGTATTATTTGTCTGAAGTCTTGACTCCATCCAAGCAGAGATATCCTCATTATCAGAAGCTTGTGTATGGAATATACATGACCACAAAGAAGGTTGCTCATTATTTTTCTGATCATTCCATCACAGTCGTTAGCGACGCTCCACTATCAGAGATTTTGCACAATAGAGATGCAACTGGTCGAGTGGCCAAATGGGCGATTGAACTTCTTCCCCTTGATATCAAGTTTGAGGCAAAGAAAGCCATTAAGTCCCAGGCAATAGCAGATTTCCTCGCCGAGTGGATTGAACAGCAGCAGCCGACTGAAGTTCACTCGGAGCATTGGACCATGTTCTTTGATGGCTCTAAGATGTTGAATGGTTCCGGTGCTGGGGTTGTCCTGGTTTCCCCCAGAGGAGATAAGCTCAGATATGTGCTCCAGATTCACTTTGATTCCTCCAGCAATGAGGCAGAATATGAGGCCCTCTTATATGGGTTGCGCATGGCCATTTCACTCGGCGTCCGTCACCTGATGGTCTATGGCGACTCGGATTTAGTGGTCAACCAGGTGATGAAGGAGTGGGACGTGAGAAGCCCAGCCAAGACTGGATACTGCAGTGCAGTGAGGAAGCTGGAAAAGAAGTTCGAGGGGTTGGAGCTCCATCATATACCCCGACTGAAAAATCAAGCAGCTGATGATCTAGCAAAGATAGGTTCCAAGAGAGAATCCATTCCGAGTGGTGTGTTCTTGGAGCATATACACACTCCGTCAGTCAAAGAAGATCCTTTCACCGAAGAAACTCCACAGCCCAAGAGTGCCACAGATCCGACTGAGATTGAAGTCCCAGCGGTGGTCGACTTAATCATGGAGGTCTTGGTGGTCATTCCCGACTGGACAGTTCCATATGTCGCGTATATCCTGAGAAAAGAGCTTCCGGAGGATGAGGAAGAGGCTCGACAGATCGTCCGTCGATCTAAGGCCTTTACCGTAATCAAAGGACAATTATACAGAGAAAGCGCGACTGGAGTTTGTCAGAAGTGCATAACACCAGAAGAAGGTCGACTCATCCTCAATGATATCCACTCGAGGACCTGTGGTAATCATGCGTCCTCTCGGACCATCGTGGCCAAAGCATACCGAGCCGGATTTTACTGGCCAAAGGCGAATGAGATGGCAAAAGAGATAGTGGATAAGTGCGAGGGATGTCAGTTCTACTCGAATATGTCGCACAAGCCTGCATCGGCTCTGAAGACCATCCCACTCGTCTGGCCTTTCGCAGTATGGGGATTGGACATGGTCGGTCCTTTGAGAACAGGACGAAGCGGCTTCACGCATGTACTGGTGGCAGTCGACAAGTTCACCAAGTGGATCGAGGCTAAACCAATCAAGAACCTTGACACCGGTACTGCTGTTAGCTTCATCAGGGAACTAATATTCAGATATGGAGTCCCGCACAGCATCATTACGGATAATGGGTCGAACTTTGACTCGGAGGAATTCAGAGATTTTTGTAACTCCCAAGGCACACGGGTCGACTACGCTTCAGTCGCCCATCCGCAGTCGAATGGACAAGCAGAGCGAGCTAATGGACTGATTCTTAAGGGATTGAAGCCCCGACTGATGCGTGATCTCAAACACGCGGCTGGAGCTTGGGTCGACGAACTTCCCTCAGTGCTTTGGGGGCTGCGGACCACACCTAATCGGTCGACCGGAAGAACTCCATTCTTCTTGGTCTACGGAGCTGAAGCAGTCTTGCCGAGTGATCTTCTCCACAATGCTCCTCGAGTTGAAATCTACAACGAAGCAGAGGCTGAACAAGCGCGGCAGGACGCAGTCGACCTTTTAGAGGAAGAAAGGGAGATGGCTCTGATCCGGTCGACCATCTACCAACAAGATTTGCGTCGTTTCCAC
>NC_041383.1:551491823-551502811 GCF_002162155.2 Triticum dicoccoides
ATCAAAATCCTACCGAGTGAAGAGTAAACCCCTCACTCGGAGGCTTAGCTGCAGCCCAGTGCTCGCCTAAGCTATAGAAATCCTACCGAGTGGTAAGCCGGGCTTCCACTCGGAGGCTTAGCCGCAGCCCAGTGCTCGCCTAAGTGGACTAAAGAATAAGTCGATTGCAGTAAAGGCGCCTTGCTTTGAACCTGCAAAAGACATTTCGAGCCAAAAGCAATCGTATTCAAGCACCAAATTCAAGTTTGAATCGATATCTAAAGGAACCGAAAGTGCTCAGGCGTTAAGCCTGTTAAGGTTTATCGGTTACAATTCCACTCGGCATACCGAGGCAAATTTAAAGCGTCGAGCCAGAAGAAGTTTTTTACCCCTCCTGTGGAGGGCTGGAAGGTGCAACGAATTCATCAAGGTCAATTCCGTCGGCGATCCAAGTGGCAGCCGCAAGGAAAGTTTCCATAAAGGACCTGAAGTCGTGTTTCTTGGTGTTGGCCACCCGAAGGGCCGCCAGCTTCTCTTCTCGCGCATCTTTACAGTGGACTCGGGCCAGACACAGAGCAACATCTGCACCACACCGAGCCGAGGACTTCTTCCATTCCTGCACTCGACCAGGGATCGTGTTCAAGCGGGCCATCAGTGACTCAAGGTCATTCTGAAGTGTCTCCTCAGGCCAGAGAGTCGAGTCGATGCGAGATGTGGCGGCCTTCAGCCTTGCGAGATAGTCCACGACAGCTGCAACACGAGACTCCAGTCAGAAAACATCCATGGCAACTTCGTCGTTCACCGGAGAATTGACGGGGTCGAGGTTTGGCTCCAGCCGGCTAGTTTCTTCTTCAAAGTTTTGGCAAAATTCTGCAAGGATGATCACTGAGTCAAGGGGATGGTCGAATGGAAAAACCACGATTGGAAATGTTTGCCGAGCATAGAGGTTTACCTTCAAGCATAAGAAACAGCTTCTTGGCAAGACCACTCAGGAAGGCCTCCAGATCATTTTTCTTCCCAGTCAACTTACTGACTTGGTCGGTCAGGGCAGCTTTATCAGTTTTTAGTCGACTGACCTCCTTGTTGGCGATCCCAAGAGCAGCTTTCAGATTGGTATTGTCTTGTTCAACCTTGGTGACTGAAGCTAACTTCTCGTCAGCAAGCTTGATCTTCTCAGCTAGTTCGAGGTCTTTCTTCTGTTGGGCCTCCCTTACCTTACCTGCAGGTTACAGCAAGATCAGATTTTGAAACAAGCAAGGGGAAAAGCAGTCGTCAGGGTCTCACCAAACATACCTTCGGTCTCCTCCTTTGCCTTCGTCAGCTTCTCCTGAACCAGCCTCAAGCTCAGCTCGAGTTGAGTGTGCTTGTTTTCCAGCTCAGAGTAGCGAGCCACAAGATCACAGGAGTTCTGCGAAGAACCAATCGACTAAATGTCAAATATAATTCACTTCCGAGTGAGAAAGGAAAAATCACATGTTTCTAAGACTACAGCCGAATACAAGCATTCGACCGTAGTCTCGGGGACTACACCCAGTGGGTGCACTCAGCGTGTCCCCACTAATCCTGTTGAAGATAAAGTCGACCAGTCGACCTCAAAAAAAAAAGAAGAGAGATGTATTCTTTAAGACTGTAATCAACTGCAAGCAGTCGACCACAGTCTCGGGGACTACACCCAGTGGGTGCACTCAGCGTGCCCCCACCGGTTTGTGAAATCCAGTCGACATAGTCGAGTGACAGAAAGATTGACATCATAAAGCCTAAGGCCGACTGCCAGCAGTCGACCTTATCCTTGGGGACTACACCCAGCGGGTGCACTCAGCGTGCCCCCGCTAACACGGAGTTTAATCGACACACCCAGTGGGTGACTACTATAAATTCCGGAAAGGAAAAGTTTTTGGTAGCATATCCAACAGAACAAACGGTGGTTGACTGACCTGAACATTGCTTTGGAGGGCAGAACTGGCGTCATAAGCTGCCTGGCTCGCATCCCGGATGGTCTTCAACTGCTCCATCATGATTCCCGCTTGGCGTATCGCCTCCTTCGCCGCGCCAGCTTGGTCCTCTGGGACGTGGTGCGTCGTGAAGAGGGAGGGCTGCTGAGCACTCGTCAATGGATCTTCGAAGGACACCGTGTGTCGAGTGGTGTTCTCTTCCTCCGCAATCAGAATCTCAGGCGCCGTCACATCCTGGGGCACCTTGCTGGCGGACGCTTTCCTACTCCTTCTGCGCTTCAGCGGTTCCTCATCCTCATCATCATCAGGGAGATTGATAACAACATTGGGTGGAGCTACGGAGAAGAATCAGGATCAGAGATCGTGAGTCAGTTGACTAAAAACGGCGTTAAGAATATAGTACCTGGTTTTGAAGTTGCTGCGTCCTCCATCTCATGGTCATCAGCCCGGGCTGAGGTCTCAGAAGTAGCAGCACTGCAGCTCCAAAGAATCAGTCGACTAACTTCAGCGTCAACCAGAGACAAAGTTCACACAAAATAAGAAGACTTAAGCAGCACGATTACCCTGATATGGTGGGGATGGACACCTTCATCTTCGGCAGGAGTTTGATCGGCTTCGACGGGGCCGCCCTGGGCTGCTTCGGCGCCTTTTCAGTCGGCACCGGAGAGGTGGTCCGAGGGCGTTTGGTCGACTGAGCAGCGGTCGCAACCCCCTTACCACGTTCAGTCGAAGGGTCGTGGACAAGCTTCGACCGCCTTTCTGAGCGCGGTGGTACGACCTCCTCCTCCTCTTCCTCCTCGTCTTCAACGTCATCTTCATCACCGTCATCATCATCATCGTCATCATCATCCTCAGCAACGTCCGAGTCCCATTCCTCCTCCTCCTGGCTCTCGCCCCCACTCGCCTCACCCTCCTCAGTCGGAGCTTGTGCCCCATTGGGCATCGAGTACAGCTCGGTGAGGGCCTGGTAGATATCAAGACAAGGATCAATCGACCAGTCGGCAGGATAAACAGAAACGAATGTGACAAGGACACAGTGGAGAGCAGAGCAAGCGTACCTTGTTTGGATCGCTGTTGTGGTCGAGTGGAGGAATCCTTCTGGCTCCGCGTGGGTTATCCTTGTTTCCAGTAACGGCTGCCATCCATCTTTCCAGAGTGACATCGTCGACTGCTTCTGGATGGACTCGAGTCTCGTCTTCAGTCCCACAGTACAACCACATGCAGTGGCTCCGGAACTGAAGGGGCTGGATGCGACGCCTAAGGAAGACCTCCAGGAGATCCATGCCCGTCACTCCCTCCCGAACCAACTGCACCACGCGCTCCATCAACATCTTCACGTCAGCTTTCTCCTCCGGAATCAACTTCAGAGAGGAGGGCTTGTTCACTCGGTCCATGGTAAACTGAGGGAGTCCACTCGACTGCCCCGGTGTCGACTGGTCCTGGCAGTAGAACCAGGTCGACTGCCAGCCTCTGACTGACTCGGGAAAGGTCATGGGCGGGAAGGTGCTCTTATTCCTCACCTGGATCCCCAGACCCCCACACATTTGGACGACTCGGGTTCTTTCATCGCCTGGGCTCGCCTTCTTCACGGTTTGAGAGCGACACGTGAATATATGCTTGAACAAACCCCAGTGCGGTCGACAGCCCAGGAAACCCTCACACATGGACACGAACGCGGCAAGATAGGCGATAGAATTTGGGGTAAAGTGGTGGAGCTGCGCTCCAAAGAAGTTCAAGAAGCCACGGAAGAAAATACTCGGCGGCAAAGAAAATCCACGATCAACATGGGTGGCCAAGAGCACGCACTCACCCTCTTCTGGCTGGGGCTGCCACTCCTTCCCCGGAAGCCTCGCAGCTCCATGAGGGATCAAGCCCTCGTTGGCCATGTCGAGGAGATCTTTTTCTGTGATGGTCGACTGGATCCAGTCTCCTTGGACCCAGCCCTTCGGCAGGCGGGATCTGGACGAAGACCCGCCGCGGCTGGTAGATCTCCCCTTCGCCTTCTCCGACGCCGACGCCTTCTTCGCACGTTCCAGTGCCGCCGTCTTCTCCTTGGCCATGGTTGCCGGAGAGATGCGCGAGGGGAAGTTGTGCGGGGGCGAGAGCGAGCACGCCGGACGGGGACGAAGGGAGCAGAGAGAGAGAGAATGCTGAGGCACAGTACAAAAAATCCTCGCCGGGCGCATTTATAAGGTCCCTTCCGAGTGGATGACAGGTGGGCCCGGTCGATCTAATCATATCCAGGAACAGTTATGCAGACGGGATACGTGGCGAAGAAAGCGGCGCGGAGATCGAGGCGTCTATGTCCCGTCCCATCCGAACGCCGCGGTCCGCTCCGCTTCGCGCGCGTCCCCAAATTTCGCATCCCGCGGAATCCGCGAACGGCAGATCGGTCTGTCAGACGCGGGGTTTCCCGCGATCCGTCGCTCAGAGATCGTCGAAGCCCGAAAGATCACTCGACGAAAGAAGAAAATGGATCGAGTCGACTGAAGACAAGTTGCTCACTATCGACGAAGATATTCTTTGGTCCAGAACAACGCACGACCAGTGTGCAAAGGTTAATCGGAAACAACATCAACTCCTTCCTCACTCGAAGCCTCAATCCATTCGGGGGCTAATGATGAGGTCATGTACCTAGGGTAGGGTCATGAACCTGATCTAAGTACCTTGCCCAAGGACACCCTTAGAAGAGGTCGCCTTCCAGTCGACCAACGAGGGACTCACTCGACTGACTTGAAGGACTCGACCATGAAGACTCACTCGACCACCAGAAGGTCAAGAGGCACTCTGCACTGCAACGGCCTGTAATTAAGTAGGCTTTATGATAGTAAAGACACTTTATGTGGGGCGTTACCAGTAACGCCCCGGACTTAACTCACCTTACATCCTCTCCTACGTGGGCTGGCTGGGGTCCTGGCGCACTCTATATAAGCCACCCCCCTCCACAGGTAGAGGGGTTCGGCACCTTGTAACTCATATACTCATAATCCACTCGACCGCCTCCGGGCTCCGAGACGTAGGGCTATTACTTCTCCCGAGAAGGGCCTGAACTCGTACATCCCTTGTGTTTACAACCTCTCCATAGCTAGGACCTTGCCTCTCCATACCTACCCCCACTCTACTGTCAGGCTTAGAACCACGACACCCGGGCCTAGGGAAGGAGTGGTGCCAGCCCGGCACCGTGGGCGATGCTGCCCGAGCCGCGATCCTCTGGAGGCCCCTTTTTTCTTTTGTTCCATTCCTGCGCAGAAATTATGAAAGGCCCCGCGGGGGTGTGTAAAGATCGTGACGCTTTTGCCTTAATGCTATCGTCTCCAACTCATGTTGTGTTTGCGTCTCTCGCTTGAGCTCGGTTTCCCCCTTTAACTCTTGCGGTAGCTTAGTGCTCTACGCCAACAGGACCTAGTCCCCGGACAAGCTCCAGTCGTCGCTGGTATGCCAGGTCGTGATGTCATGCTCAAGGCCAGGAGGTGAGCGGCCGTGCGGTAAGAGCCCCCGAGGTGTGATGCTCAGGAGGTCCCCTTTAGCGTGCAAGGTTCCCCCGAAAGACTAAGAGGGAAGTTTTCCTTGCATGAGCGAAATCGCATGAGACGAAATGCTAGTAATGAGGTCCACGCCTACGTGTGTGAGGCGACTTATCTTGGCGAGCCTGCACGGTCTCCTTGCTGCGAGGGCGAGCTTCTTGTGCGACATAGGCTGCGCCTTCCTCCTGACCGTGCCCCCCTTGCAGGGCCCCTACCGTCTCCATCTCTCCCGCTCGTTAGGGTGATCTACGTCCTTGGGACCCAGCTCTTGAGCGAGGCTCATCCGCCACTGGTATGCCAGGTCGCGATGTTGTGGTCAAGGCCAGGCGGGTGAGGGCTCGAGGGCCGGTAGGAGCTCCTGAGGCGCGATGCTCAAGCACCCCCTTTAACGTGCAAGCAGTCTGCACAAGAGAGGAGCAGCATGCCCCACGAGGGTGCCTGAGAGGGGTCGCCCCCCTTGGCACACGGCGCGGTGCCAGTGAAGCCACCTGTGGTCCTTCCTCCGATGATCCCTTCGGGTTAGCCATAAAGCACAATAGACAGTCACGCTTGCTATCCTACCCGCGATCTTTCCGCAAGAAGACGAAGGCACTAAGGACCCGGTGAGGTCACGTGTGCGGGGTCGGCCGCGGGCCAGAGCTCGGTTTCTTAGATTTGTTAACGCTGTTGGGACGGACCCGAGCACAGAAGCCGTGCCAGCAGCCCCCGTTGCAAGATGAGCGGGAGGCAAGTTAGCAACACGCAGAATCCACGAGAGGCAACACCATAGATGATGGGTCAACAAGCGTGATGTTAACGATCATAAAAACTCGAGCATGCATAAATGGTCTGAGTACATAAATCAAAATGATGCACTACGGGCGGGGCCCCGGCAGCCTGAGGATGATGCAGCCCGAGGGGCGCCCTCAGTTGAACAAACCAAAAAATCACCTGGCACCATCATTGTAGAACCGTTGGACTAGCTGAAGACGCGCGCCGTAGAGATCGCTCCTCACGGGCCAGCCGGCTCCTGAAGCCCAAGGGGCTCCGAAGGTCCGGGGGGCTCGTGAAGTTCTGATACCTCCTCCATCAAGATCGCCTGGCGCCCGGCCTCGTGAGCTGCCAGGACGCCCTGCATGTAGCGCTGGTGGAATGCAGCCACGTTCAGCAAGCTGAACAACATGTGGACGTAGCTGCAGGGGTAGCCTCCACTCCGGCCGATGCGGGACAGCCAGAAGAGCTCCTGATAAGCAACCCTGTTGAGGCCTGGGATGTTGACGCAGACGCACATCTCACTGCCCATGTCAGAGGCGGCAGCTGCACTAGATGATGTGGGGCAACACTCACCACGCATGGCTCACGCCTCCTGAAGCTCTTTGATTGCCTTGGTGATGAACTCCTGAGCGCTTGGCACCTTGCGCCCTGCTCACGGAGGCGCGCGTCAAAGCACACCCCCACGTGGTGCCCAAACACCTTCCTCATGACGCTGGTCAGGTCAGACGCCCTCCAGACAAGAGCCCCCGTGTCCGTCCTGAGAGGGGCGTCGGACGCGCCTTCCTATGCGAGAGGCAAGGGCGCCCCAGCAGTGGGCGCAGGGCCTGAGGCATGATTTTCAGGCATCCCGGCCTCCTGACGGCCCTTAGGGAGGAGCTGGTCGTAGGGCACTTGGAGCGTGTCAATCATCTTGACGGAGAAAACATTGAGCCCTGCGCCACCGTCGTGAGGGTCTTGGTCATGAGGACGTTGCCGATGGTCGGCGTGCAGAGCATCAGGGGCGAGCCAGCGGCGGCTGAGCACTTGAGTTGGTCCATTGAGTCAAAGGTGATGGCATGCTTGGACCACCTGAGGGGGCGCGACGCCTCAAGCTTGGGGATGACCATGTTCACTGTTGGGGAACGTAGCATGAAATTTCAAAAAAAAAAATCCTACGCTCACGCAAGATCTATATAGGAGATGCATAGCAATGAGAGGGGGATAGTGTGTCTATGTACCCTCATAGACCGAAAGCGGAAGCATTTATCACGTAGTTGATGTAGTCGTACTCTTCGCGATCCGATCACGATCCAACCGATCTAGTGCCGAACGGATGACACCTACGAATTTAGCACACGTGCGGATCGATGATGTCTCCTCCTTCTTGATCCAGCAAGCGGGAGAGGAGAAGTAGGTGGGATCACAACCAACACGACGGCGTGGTGGTGATGGTGGTGGTGGAGCACCAACAGTGCTTCGCTAAGCGTCGCCAGACGAGGCGGTGGAACTATGGAGTAACGGGAGAGAGAGGGGAGCCAAGGGCTTGGTGTGTCCTCTTGGGGCTCCCCCTCCTCTCTATTAGGTGGAGGGGCATGGAAAACAACCCCTCCAAGCCCTAGGGTGCAGCTAAGAGGGAGAGGACTTGGACTCCAAGTCCAATCCTATTCCTACTAGGACTCCTTCCTTTTTTGCCTTCCCTAGCCACATGGGATTTTGAGGACTTGGTGTAAGGGAAAGGCACCTCCCCGCAGCCCATGCTAGCCCTTGGGTCGTGGTGAACCACTTGCGGACTTCCGGACCACTCCGGAATCCTCCGAAACCTTCTGGAAGCTTCCCGGTACAATACCGAAAGAACTGCACCTTTTTCTGGAAACCAAAATATGACTTACCATATATAAATCTTTACATCTCAACCATTCCGAGACTCCTTGTGACGTCCGGTTCTCACCTGGGACCTCAAACAACATTTGGTTACCACTCATCAAATATCCCAATACTACTCTAGTGTCAACGTACATTAAGCGTGCGACCCTACGGGTTCGAGAACTATGTAGACATGACCGAGACACTTATCCGGTAAATAACCAATAGCGGAATCTGGATGCTCATATTGGCTCCCACATATTATACAAAGATCTTTATCGGTCGAACCGTTATGACAACATACGTTATTCCCTTTGTCCATCGGTATGTTACTTGCCCGAGATTTGATCGTCGGTATCTTCATACCTAGTTCAATCTCATTACCGGCAAGTCTCTTTACTCGTTCCGTAATGCATCATCCTGCAACTATCTCATTAGTCACTTTGCTTGCAAGGCTTCTTATGATGTGCATTACCGAGAGGGCCCAAAGATACCTTTCCGATACTCAGAGTGACAAATCCTAATCTTAATCTATGCTAACCCAACAAACACCTTTAGAGATACCTATAGAGCATCTTAATAATCACCCAGTTACGTTGTGACGTTTGATAGCACATAAGGCATTCCTCTGGTATCCGGGAGTTGCATAATCTCATAGTCGAAGGAATATGTATTTGACATGAAGAAAGCAATAGAAATAAAACTTAATGATCAATATGCTAATCTAAAGGATGGGTCTTGTCCATCACATCATTCTCCTAATGATGTGATCTCGTTCATCAAATGACAACACATGTCTATGGTTAGGAAACTTAACCATCTTTGATTAACGAGCTAGTCTAGTAGAGGCTTACTAGGGACATGGTGTTTTGTCTATGTATCCACACATGTATCAAGTTTCCGGTTAATACAATTCTAGCATGAATAATAAACATTTATCATGAAATAAGGAAATATAAAATAACAACTTTATTATTGCCTCTAGGGCATATTTCCTCCAGTCTCCCACTTGCACTAGATTCAATAATCTAGTTCACATCGCCATGTGATTTAACACCAATAGGTCACATCTTTATGTGATTAACACCCATAGTTCACATCGCCATGTGACCAACACCCAAAGAGTTTACTAGAGTCAATAATCTAGTTCACATCGCTATGTTATCAACACCCAAAGAGTACTAAGGTGTGATCATGTTTTGCTTGAGAGAGAAATTTAGTCAACGGGCTGCCACATTCAGATCGGTATGTATTTTGCAAATTTCTATGTCTACAATGCTCTGCATGGAGCTACTCTAGCTAATTGCTCCCACGTTCAATAGATATCTAGATTCAGACTTAGAGTCATCTAGATTAGTGTCAAAGCTTGCATCGACGTAATTCTTTACGATGAACTCTTTATCACCTCCATAACCGAGAAACATTTCCTTAGTCCTCTTAGGTAGCTAAGGATAATTTTGACCACTGTCCAATGATCTACTCCTGGATCACTATTGTACCCCCTTGCCAAAACTCAAGGCAAGGCACATAACAGGTTTGGTACACAACATGGCATACTTTATAGAACCTATGGCTGAGGCATAGGGAGTGACTTTCATTCTTTCTCTATCTTCTGCCATGGTCGGGCTTTGAGTCTTACTCAACTTCACACTTTACAATACAGGCTAGAACTCCTTCTTTGACTGATCCATTTTGAACTCCTTCAAAATCTTGTCAAGGTGTGTGCTTTGTGAAAGTCCTATTAAGCATCTCGATCTATCTCTATAGATCTTGATGCCCAATACATAAGTAGCTTTACCAAGGTCTTCTATTGAAAAATACTTATTCAAGTATCCTTTTATGCTATCTAGAAATTGTATATCATTTCCAATCAACAATATGTCATCCACATATAATATTAGAAATGCTATAGAGCTCCCACTCACTTTCTTGTAAATACAAGCTTCTCCAAAAGTCTGTATAAAACCATATGCTTTGATCACCTCATCAAAGCATATTACAACTCCGAGATGCTTGCACCAGTCCATAGATGGATCGCTGGAGCTTGCACACTTTGTTAGCACCTTTAGGATTGACAAAACCTTCTGGTTGCATCATACACAACTCTTCTTTAAGAAATATCCATTTAAGGAATGCAGTTTTGACATCCATTTGCCAAATTTCATGAAATGTGGCAATTGCTAACATGATTCAGACGGACTTAAGCATCACTACGGTTGAGAAAGTCTCATCATAGTCAACCCCTTGAACTTGTCGAAAAACCTTTTGTGACAAGTTGAGCTTTGTAGACAGTAACATTACCATCAGCGTCAGTCTTCTTCTTGAAGATCCATTTATTCTCTATGGGTCGCCGATCATCGGGCAAATCCACCAAAGTCCACACTTTATTCTCATACATGGATCCTATCCAGATTTCACGGCCTCAAGCCATTTATCAAAATCTGGGCTCATCATAGCTTCTTCATAGTGTTGGGGAACGTTGCAGAAAATAAAAATTTTTCCTACGGTTTCACCAAGATCCATCTATGAGTTCATCTAAGCAACGAGTCAAGGGAGAGAGTTTGCATCTACATACCACTTGTAGATCGCGTGCGGAAGCTTGCAAGGTGATGATGTAGTCGTACTCGACGTGATTCGAATCACCGATGACCAAGTGCTGAACGGACAGCACCTCCGCGTTCAACACACGTATGGGACGGGAGACGTCTCCTCCTTCTTGATCCAGCAAGGGGGAAGGAGAGGTTGAGGAAGACAGCTCCACTGGCAGCACGACGGCGTGGTAATGGTGGAGAGGCAGTACTCCGACAGGGCTTCGCCAAGCACACAACGGAGGAGGAGAGGTGTTGGGGAGGGGAGGGCTGCGCCTTGGAGGGTGGTCCGGCTGCCCTCCCCTCACCCCTCTATTTATAGGGGAAAGGGAGAAGGGGGCCGGCCCCCT
>NC_041383.1:551503132-551519301 GCF_002162155.2 Triticum dicoccoides
CCCCTAGAACCCATCTAGGGGGGGGGGGTGCGGCGGCCTAGGGGAGAGGGGAGAGGGTGGCTTGCCCCCCAAGCCAAGGGGGGCGCCCCCTCTAGGGTTCCCCCCTCAACCCTAGGCGCATGGGCCCAAGGGAGGGGGTGCGGCCAGCCCACCAGGGGCTGGCTCCCTGCCCCACGCAGCCCATGTGGCCCCCCGGGAGGGGTGGCCCCTCCCGGTGGACCCCCGGAACCCTTCCGGTGGCCCCGGTACAATACCGGTATGACCCCGAAACTTCCCGGTGTCTGTTTGACAACTTCCCATATATAAATCTTTACCTCCGGACCCTTCCGGATCTCCTCGTGACGTCCAGGATCCCATCCGGGACTCCGAACAACATTCGGTAGTCACATACTAGTCTTCCTAATAACCCAAGCGTCACCGAACCTTAAGTGTGTAGACCCTACGGGTTCAGGAGACATGCAGACATGACCGAGACGCTCTCAGTCAATAACCAACAGCGGGATCTGGATACCCATGATGGCTCCCACATGCTCCTCGATGTTGTCATCGGATGAACCACGATGTCGAGGATTCGATCAAACCCTGTATGCAATTCCCTTTGTCAATCGGTACGTTACTTGCCCGAGACTCGATCGTCGGTATCCCAATACCTTGTTTAGTCTCGTTACCGGCAAGTCACTTTACTCGTACCGTAATGCATGATCCCGTGTCCAGCACCTTGGTCACATTGAGCTCATTATGATGATGCATTACCGAGTGGGCCCAGAGATACCTCTCCGTCATACGGAGTGACAAATCCCAGTCTCGATCCGTGTCAACCCAACAGCTACTTTCGGAGATACCTGTAATGCACCTTTATAGTCACCCAGTTACGTTGTGACGTTTGATACACCCAAGGCACTCTTACGGTATCCGGGAGTTACACGATCTCATGGTCGAAGGAAGAGATACTTGACACTGGCAAAGCTCTAGCAAAACGAACTACACGATCTTTTATGCTATGCTTAGGATTGGGTCTTGTCCATCACATCATTCTCCTAATGATGTGAATGATGTGATCCCGTTATCAACGACATCCAATGTCCATAGTCAGGAAACCATGACTATCTGTTGATCACAACGAGCTGGTCAACTAGAGGCTCACCAGGGACATATTGTGGTCTAAGTATTCACACGTGTATTACGATTTCCGGATAATACAGTTATAGCATGAATAAAAGACATTTATCATGAACATTGAAATATAATAATACTTTTATTATTGCCTCTAGGGCATATTTCCAACAGTCTCCCACTTGCACTAGAGTCACCAATCTAGTTACATTGTGATGAATCGAACACCCATAGAGTTCTGGTGTTGATCATGTTTTGCACGCGAGAGAGGTTTAGTCAGCGGATGTCACATCCCTAGTCTGGTATGACCTAGGCTAGCTAGCCATTTGTGCATCATATTTAAATTTCATTTAAATTTGAAATGAGGATTGGTGGAACCCTCAGAATCATTTTTGAAAATGACCCAAATACAAAAATTTCTCCAAAAGGGTCCAAGAAAATGCTCATGTTGCCCTCTGAAAATATTGGACAGAGATAAAAATCAAAACAATATTTTTAGGAGCTCATGGACATTTATTTTGGCCAATTGGATTAGTTGTCACATCCCTAGTCTGGTATGACCTAGGCTAGCTAGCCATTTGTGCATCATATTTAAATTTCATTTAAATTTTAAATGAGGATTGGTGGAACCCTCAGAATCATTTTTGAAAATGACCCAAATACAAAAATTTCTCCAAAAGGGTCCAAGAAAATGCTCATGTTGCCCTCTGAAAATATTGGACAGAGATAAAAATCAAAACAATATTTTTAGGAGCTCATGGACATTTATTTTGGCCAATTGGATTAATTCGATAAATATTTGCATTGGAAATATATTTCAATATATATGAAATATGGTCCAAAAATTATGCCAATTATAAAAGAGCTCTGGAATAATATATCTAGCTCCTGCAAAAATTGGCATAAGGAAATTAAATGATTTAATATATTTATTAAATCAAAACAAATGTCAGAAAAATTAGAAAACAAAAAAATAAAAGAAGGAGGGGCTTACCTGGGCCTCCCCTCCCCTGCGCAGCCCAGCCAGGAGGCGGCCCAGCCCGCCTGGCCCCCCTCCTCTGTCGTCTTCCCCCCCGACAGGGGAACGGCGTGTGCCCGACGCTCGCCGGCACGCGCGCGCGCCACCTCCCCCCCTGCTGGCCACCTCCTGCTTCCTTCTCTCACCCTCGATGCCCCGGACGAAGCCACGCAGCTGCCCCGCACCGCTCTCACTCTCCCTCGCCCTCCTCCCCTCCTCTGGCTCCCCCTCACTTCCACCGAACGCGGCCGCCGCCACCGACGAGAACCACCACGGCCACAGCCACCCCCTCGCCCCTCGGTTGTGCCCACGAGCTCCGCGACGTCGTCCTCGACCCCCCTCACCGAACCACGCCCCGCCGGAAGCCCTGCAGCGTCGACTTCGAGCTCTTCTTCAACCTTCGGCCGCCGGTGACCTCGTCTTCGATTCGCGCCGTCTAGGTCGTCCCCAGGCCCACTGAGCTGCGCTTCGACCTCCCAGTGAGCTCCTCCGTCGTTTCCCCCTATCCCCACGGCCTAGCGCTCGTTGTAGCACCACTTCCCATGATGCCCGAAGCACACCGCCGCACGAACTCGTCGCCGACGAGGCTCCGGTGGCCAATCGGCCCCGTGCATATGCCCGTTGGCTTTGTGGGAGCCTGCAGAACACGTAGTTGCTACCCGTTGTTCCTCCCGTGCACGGTGGCGCCGTTTCCATCGGCGCCCGAACTCCGGCGACCGCCAAAGTCATCGCCGGCGACGTCTCCGGCCACCCCGAGCTCAACCATCACCACCAAGAGCTGCGGCTCGTTCCCAGGAGCTCGTAGATGCTCTCCGCCTCCCGTTTGGTGGCCGTAACGTGCAAATGCACTTCCTCCGCCGCGCTCGGCCTCGCCGGCGGCTAAACGCCGGCGAGATGACCGGGTTTGACCCCCCCAGGGTCGCTGACCAGTGGGCCCGACCCCCCCTAACCTTTTAATTAAATTAATTAACCCCTGTTAACCCCCCTGTCACTGACGTGTGGGTCCCACACGTCAGGTTTGACCGGACCAGCCCAGTTGACCGCTGACGTCGTGCTGACGTCATGCTGACGCAATTATATATTTTCTGGAATTAAAATAATTCAGAAAATCCAGAAAATGATTTAAACTTCAAAAATTCATAACAATTCAACCGTAGCTCAGATTGAAATAATTTATATATGAAAAATTATCAGAAAAATGCCATCTTTCCATCTGTACTAGTTTCATGCATGAAAAACCAACTTATACATGATGAATATGGGAAAACACATTAGGGCATATATAAGAGACTTAATTTAGAAATGCATTTGAACCTTTGGTTCAAATGGACTTCAAACCAAATGTTTACTAGATGCATTAGCTCAAACAGCATCACATCTACATGCCATGTTCATGCATCATATTGTTGCATATGATTGTGTTTTGATTGCCGGCACCGTTCCTTCTCGATAGGTCCTGCTCCGGAGACGTTCCAGAGTACCTGTCTGTGAAGCAGTGCCTCCCTTGTTGTTTTACCAGGCAAGCAAACCCCCTTGTTCATCTCGATAAAACCCTACTCTCTCGCTCCTGCTCTCAGTTACTGCATTAGGACAACAACGATTCATCTGCTACTTTGTGCTGCGGTAGTTGAACCCATTCCTCTGCATGACCTGTCATTGCCACAGTAAATAGTTGAAACCCACTAGCATGTGTAGGAGTTGATTGAAGCCACTGATGTGTTTCTACCATGCTATGCCTGCTATTGCTTAGAGTTGTGTCAGGTCTGATTCATTGGGAATGAATTGGAGTGTTACGATATGTTCTGATGCTAAGAGTGAAGTGTGTGAACACGATTTGGTAAAGGTAGCGGTGAGAGGCCATGTAGGAGTACATGGTGGGTTGTCTCACTGGAACCGTCCTTAAGCCCTGAGTTCTGTGTATGTTGTCCAATGACTCGATACTACCACACATTGGGCTCCGGGCGCTCCAAGCCCTCTCGACTTATTAACCAACTTGATCTCTGTCCAGGAGTCGCAACTAGTTTCTGGTGTTTGTAGGTAGTGCTATTTTTCTACCAAGTGGCACCCGGCAGGGTGGGCTTGGGACAGACTAGGCACACGTGGCCTGGTGTACCGAGTGGCACCCGGATGGTGGGCTCGGGAACCCTGTACACATTGTTTGGGGCCGTGAGCGACACCCCGGCCGGATCTCCTTGCGGATGAAACCCGAATAGGCGATAAACCTGGACTAGAGTCTTGTGTGGTTAGTCAGGTCGTGGCCGACACCCTCGCCAGGCTTCTGCTTGAAGGTTGCCGAGATACATGACGTGTACATGGCGGTAAGTTGCGAGAGCGTGTGTGAAGAAGTACACCCCTGCAGGGTTAACATGATCTATTCGAATAGCCGGGTCCGCGGTTATGGACTTCTTGGATGCTTACATGGTACATAGACAACTTGAAGTGGATACTATAAAATGCTCAAGACAAGTGTGAGTGCTATGGATGGCCTTCTCGTAGGGAGACGGGGACGAATCCATAGTAGTGTATTGTGTGGTGATTAGTGGACTCGTGTACGTTGTTTCACCTCCAAAGTTTCTGGTAGTCGTAGAATAGGGTGGCCACAGAGTCAAAGCTGGCTTGCTGCAACTAAACCCCACATTACCCTCTTGATACCAATGCATGTACGATAGGATCTGATGTAAGTCTTGCTGAGTACCTTTGTACTCATGTTGCTTTATTTATGTTTTTGCAGCGGAGACTTCGGTCTTACTAGTGTTCTCGTGGACTTCGACTAGTAGCTAGTACCTCAGCTACGATCTTGATCGGATGTTGTAGATAGTCAGGCTCTTCAGCCTTTTTCTTTTGTAGATGTCTGTACCCAGACATGTAATGCTTCCGCTTGTTGCTTGTATGCTCTGTATGATGGGTCTTGTGACCCCTGTTTGCAATATATGCTATGACGGCTCTTCTGAGCCTTTATCTATATGAGTTGTTGAGTTATGCTGTGATGCCATGTTGTACAGCACATACTTGCATGTTATGCGTACGTGTAATGTGTATTGCTATGTGTGGGATCTGACTATCTAGTTGTTTATTCTTAGTAGCCTCCCTTACCGGGAAATGTCTCCTAGTGCTTCCACTGAGCCCTGGTAGCTTGCTACTGCTCCGGAACACTTAGGCAGGCCGGCATGTGTCCTTCTTCGATCCTGTGTCTGTCCCTTCGGGGAAATGTCACGCGATGAATACCGGAGTCCTGCTAGCCCGCTACAGCCCGGTTCACCGGAGTCCTGTTAGCCCAGTGCTACAGCCTGGATTCACTCACTGATGACCGACACGTTCGATGCTGGGTCATGGATGCCTGTCCCTGTAAGTTAGTGCCACTTTGGGTTTACGACTAGCCATGTCAGCCCGGGCTCTTTATCATATGGATGCTAGCGACACCATCATATACGTGTGCCAAAATGCGCAAACGGTCCCGGGCAAAGGTAGGGCGACACCCGTGGGGATACCGTGCGTGAGGCCGCAAAGCGATATGAGGTGTTACATGCTAGATCGATGTGGCATCGAGTCGGGGTCCTGACAGCGGATCTGCGACATTCAGATCCGTGTGCACTTTGCAAATCTCTATGTCTCCATCTTGAACATTTTCACGGATGGAGTTGAAACGATGCTTGATGTGCCTGGTCTTCTTGTGAAACCTGGGCTCCTTGGCGAGGGCAATAGCTCCAGTGTTGTCACAGAAGAGTTTGATCGGCCCCGACGCATTGGGTGTGACTCCTAGGTCGGTGATGAACTCCTTCACCCAACTCGCTTCATGCGCTGCCTCCGAGGCTGCCATGTACTCCGCTTCACACGTAGATCCCGCCACGACGCTCTGCTTGCAGCTGCACCAGCTTACTGCTCCACCATTCAACATATACACGTATCTGGTTTGTGACTTAGAGTCATCCAGATCTGAGTCGAAGCTAGCGTCGACGTAACCCTTTACGACGAGCTCTTCGTCTCTTCCATAAACGAGAAACATGTCCTTCGTCCTTTTCAGGTACTTCAGGATATTCTTGACCGCTGTCCAGTGTTCCTTGCCGGGATTACTTTGGTATCTTGCTACCAAACTTACGGCAAGGTTTACATCGGGTCTGGTACACAGCATGGCATACATAATAGATCCTATGGCTGAAGCATAGGGGATGACACTCATCTCTTCTTTATCTTTTGCCGTGGTCGGTGACTGAGCCGAGCTCAATCTCACACCTTGTAACATAGGCAAGAACCCCTTCTTGGACTGATCCATTTTGAACCTCTTCAAAATCTTATCAAGGTATGTGCTTTGTGAAAGACCTATGAGGCGTCTCGATCTATCTCTATAGATCTTGATGCCTAATATATAAGCAGCTTCTCCAAGGTCATTCATTGAAAAACACTTATTCAAGTAGGCCTTAATGCTGTCCAGAAATTCTATATTATTTCCCATCAAGAGTATGTCATCTACATATAATATGAGAAATGCTACAGAGCTCCCACTCACTTTCTTGTAAACGCAGGCTTCTCCATAAGTCTGCATAAACCCAAACGCTTTGATCATCTCATCAAAGCGAATGTTCCAACTCCGAGATGCTTGCACCAGTCCATAAATGGATCGCTGGAGCTTGCATACTTTGTTAGCGTTCCGAGGATCGACAAAACCTTCCGGCTGCATCATATACAGTTCTTCCTTAAGATGCCCGTTAAGGAATGCCGTTTTGACGTCCATTTGCCATATCTCATAATCATAGTATGCGGCAATTGCTAACATGATTCGGACGGACTTCAGCTTCGCTACGGGAGAGAAAGTCTCGTCGTAGTCAATCCCTTGAACTTGTCGATAACCCTTAGTGACAAGTCGAGCCTTATAGATGGTAACATTACCATCCGCGTCCGTCTTCTTCTTAAAGATCCATTTGTTTTCTATCGCTCGCCGATCATCGGGCAAGTCTGTCAAAGTCCATACTTTGTTTTCATACATGGATTCTATCTCGGATTTCATGGCTTCAAGCCATTTGTTGGAATCCGGGCCCGCCATCGCTTCTTCATAGTTCGAAGGTTCATTGTTGTCTAACAACATGATTTCCAGGACAGGGTTGCCGTACCACTCTGGTGCGGAACGTGTCCTAGTGGACCTACGAAGTTCAGCAGTACCTTGATCATCATCATTGTTTTCCTCTTCAGTTGGTGTGGGCATCACAGGAACGGTTTCCTGCGCTGCGCCACTTTCCTGCTCAAGAGGTAGTACTTCATCGAGTTCTACTTTCCTCCCACTTACTTCTTTCGAGAGAAACTCTTTTTCCAGAAAGCATCCGTTCTTGGCAACAAAGATCTTGCCTTCGGATCTTAAGTAGAAGGTATACCCGACAGTTTCCTTAGGGTATCCTATGAATACGCATTTTTCCGACTTGGGTTCGAGCTTTTCAGGTTGAAGTTTCTTGACATAAGCATCGCATCCCCAAACTTTTAGAAACGACAGCTTAGGTTTCTTTCCAAACCATAATTCATACGGTGTCGTCTCAACGGATTTAGACGGTTCCCTATTTAAAGTGAATGTAGCTGTCTCTAGAGCGTATCCCCAAAATGATAGCGGTAAATCGGTAAGAGACATCATAGACCGCACCATATCCAATAGGGTGCGATTACGACGTTCGGACACACCGTTTCGCTGAGGTGTTCCAGGCGGCGTGAGCTGTGAAACGATTCCACATTTCTTTAAGTGTGTACCAAATTCGTGACTTAAGTATTCTCCTCCACGATCTGATCGTAAGAATTTTATCTTTCGGTCACGTTGATTCTCTACCTCATTCTGAAATTCCTTGAACTTTTCAAAGGTCTCAGACTTGTGTTTCATTAAGTAGACATACCCATATCTACTCAAGTCATCTGTGAGAGTGAGAACATAACGATATCCTCCGCGAGCCTCAACGCTCATTGGACCGCACATATCGGTATGTATGATTTCCAACAAGTTGGTTGCTCGCTCCATTGTTCCGGAGAACGGAGTCTTGGTCATTTTGCCCAAAAGGCATGGTTCGCACGTGTCAAACGATTCATAATCAAGAGACTCTAAAAGTCCATCGGCATGGAGCTTCTTCATGCGCTTGACACCAATGTGACCAAGGCGGCAGTGCCACAAGTATGTGGGACTATCGTTATCAACTTTAAATCTTTTGGCATCTACACTATGAACATGTGTAATATTACGCTCGAGATTCATTAAGAATAAACCATTGACCATCGGAGCATGACCATAAAACATATCTCTCATATAAATCGAACAACCATTATTCTCAGACTTAAATGAGTAGCCATCTCGTATTAAACGAGATCTAGATACAATGTTCATGCTCAAACTTGGCACTAAATAACAATTATTAAGGTTCAAAACTAATCCCGTAGGTAAATGTAGGGGCAGCGTGCCGACGGCGATCACATCGACTCTGGAACCATTCCCGACGCGCATCGTCACCTCGTCCTTCGCCAGTCTCCGTTTATTCCGCAGCTCCTGCTGTGAGTTACAAATATGAGCAACGGCACCGGTATCAAATACCCAGGAGTTACTACGAGTACTGGTAAGGTACACATCAATCACATGTATATTAAATATACCTTTGGTGTTGCCGGCCTTCTTATCCGCTAAGTATTTGGGGCAGTTCCGCTTCCAGTGACCCTTCCCCTTGCAATAAAAGCACTCAGTCTCAGGCTTGGGTCCATTCTTTGACTTCTTCCCGGTAACTAGTTTACCAGGCGCGGCAACATCTTTGCCGTCCTTCTTGAAGTTCTTCTTGCCCTTGCCCTTCTTGAACTTAGTGGTCTTATTGACCATCAACACTTGATGTTCTTTCTTGATTTCAGCCTCTGCTGACTTCAGCATCGAGAACACTTCAGGAATGGTCTTTTCCATCCCCTGCATGTTGTAGTTCATCACAAAGCTCTTGTAGCTTGGTGGGAGCGACTGGAGGATTCTGTCAATGACCGCCTCATCTGGGAGGTTAATGTTCAGCTGGGTCATACGGTTGTGCAACCCAGACATCTTCAGGATGTGCTCACTGACAGAACTGTTTTCCTCCATCATACAACTGTAGAACTTGTCGGAGACATCATATCTCTCGACCCGGGCATGAGCTTGAAAAACTAGTTTCAGCTCTTCGAACATCTCATATGCTCCGTGGTGCTCAAAACGCTTTTGGAGCCCCGGTTCTAAGCTGTAAAGCATGCCGCACTGAACGAGGGAGTAATCATCAGCACGAGACTGCCAAGCATTCATAATGTCTTGGTTCTCTGGGACGGGAGCGTCACCTAGCGGTCCTTCTAGGACATATTGTTTCCTGGCAGCTATGAGGATGATCCTCAGGTTCCGGACCCAGTCCGTATAGTTGCTGCCATCATCTTTCAGCTTGGTTTTCTCTAGGAACGCGTTGAAGTTCATGTTGACATTAGCGTTGGCCATTGATCTACAAGACATATTTGCAAAGGTTTTAGACTAAGTTCATGATAATAAAGTTCTAATCAAATTATGAACTCCCAGTCAGATTAGACATCCCTTTAGTCATCTAAGTGTTTACACGATCCGAGTCGACTAGGCCGTGTCCGATCATCACGTGAGACGGACTAGTCATCGTCGGTGAACATTCTCATGTTGATCGTATCTTCCATACGACTCGTGTTCGACCTTTCGGTCTCCGTGTTCCGAGGCCATGTCTGCACATGCTAGGCTCGTCAAGTTAACCCTAAGTGTTTTCGCTGTGTAAAACTGTCTTACACCCGTTGTATGTGAACGTAAGAATCCATCACACCCGATCATCACGTGGTGCTTAGAAGCGACGAACTGTAGCAACGGTGCACAGTTAGGGGAGAACACTTCTTGAAATTTTATAAGGGATCATCTTATTTACTACCGTCGTCCTAAGTAAACAAGATGCATAATACATAATAAACATCACATGCAATTATATAGTTGTGACATGATATGGCCAATATCATATAGCTCCATTGATCTTCATCTTCGGGGCTCCATGATCATCTTGTCACCGGCTTGACACCATGATCTCCATCATCATGATCTCCATCATCGTGTCTTCATGAAGTTGTCACGCCAACGACTACTTCTACTTCTATGACTAACGTTTAGCAATAAAGTAAAGTACTTTACATGGCGTTGTTCAATGACACGCAGGTCATACAAAAAATAAAGACAACTCCTATGGCTCCTGCCGGTTGTCATACTCATCGACATGCAAGTCGTGAATCCTATTACAAAGAACATGATCTCATACATCACAATTCATCATTCATCACAACTTCTGGCCATATCACATCACATGATCAATCGCTGCAAAAACAAGTTAGACGTCCTCTAATTGTTGTTGCATCTTTTACGTGGCTGCAATTGGGTTCTAGCAAGAACGTTTTCTTACCTACGAATCACCACAACGTGATTTTGTCAACTTCTATTTACCCTTCATAAGGGCCCTGTTCATCAATTCCGCTCCAACTAAAGTGGGAGAGACAGACACCCACCAGCCACCTTATGCAACTAGTGCATGTCAGTCGGTGCAACCGGTCTCACGTAAGCGTACGTGTAAGGTTGGTCCGGGCCGCTTCATCCCACAATACCGTTGAGCAAGAAAAGACTAGTAGAGGCAAGTAAGATGACAAAATCCACGCCCACAACAAAAGTTGTGTTCTACTCGTGCAAAGAGAACTACGCATAGACCTAGCTCATGATGCCACTGTTGGGGAACGTTGCAGAAAATAAAAAATTTTCCTACGGTTTCACCAAGATCCATCTATGAGTTCATCTAAGCAACGAGTCAAGGGAGAGAGTTTGCATCTACATACCACTTGTAGATTGCGTGCGGAAGCTTGCAAGGTGATGATGTAGTCGTACTCGACGTGATTCGAATCACCGATGACCAAGTGCTGAACGGACAGCACCTCCGCGTTCAACACACGTACGGGACGGGAGACGTCTCCTCCTTCTTGATCCAGCAAGGGGGAAGGAGAGGTTGAGGAAGACAGCTCCACCGGCAGCACGACGGCGTGGTAATGGTGGAGAGGCAGTACTCCGACAGGTCTTCGCCAAGCACACAACGGAGGAGGAGAGGTGTTGGGGAGGGGAGGGCTGCGCCTTGGAGGGTGGTCCAGCTGCCCTCCCCTCACCCCTCTATTTATAGGGGGAAGGGAGAAGGGGGCCGACCCCCTAGAACCCATCTAGGGGGGGTGCGGCGGCCTAGGGGAGAGGGGAGAGGGTGGCTTGCCCCCCAAGCCAAGGGGGGCGCCCCCTCTAGGGTTTCCCCCTCAACCCTAGGCGCATGGGCCCAAGGGAGGGGGTGCGGCCAGCCCACCAGGGGCTGGCTCCCTGCCCCACGCAGCCCATGTGGCCCCCCGGGAGGGGTGGCCCCTCCCGGTGGACCCCCGGAACCCTTCCGGTGGCCCCGGTACAATACCGGTATGACCCCAAAACTTCCCGGTGTCTGTTTGACAACTTCCCATATATAAATCTTTACCTCCGGACCCTTCCGGATCTCCTCGTGACGTCCAGGATCCCATCCGGGACTCCGAACAACATTCGGTAGTCACATACTAGTCTTCCTAATAACCCAAGCGTCACCGAACCTTAAGTGTGTAGACCCTACGAGTTCGGGAGACATGCAGACATGACCGAGACGCTCTCAGTCAATAACCAACAGCGGGATCTGGATACCCATGATGGCTCCCACATGCTCCTCGATGTTTTCATCGGATGAACCACGATGTCGAGGATTCGATCAAACCCTGTATGCAATTCCCTTTGTCAATCGGTACGTTACTTGCCCGAGACTCGATCGTCGGTATCCCAATACCTTGTTCAGTCTCGTTACCGGCAAGTCACTTTACTCGTACCGTAATGCATGATCCCGTGTCCAACACCTTGGTCACATTGAGCTCATTATGATGATGCATTACCGAGTGTGCCCAGAGATACCTCTCCGTCATACGGAGTGACAAATCCCAGTCTCGATCCGTGTCAACCCAACAGCTACTTTCGGAGATACCTGTAATGCACCTTTATAGTCACCCAGTTACGTTGTGACGTTTGATACACCCAAGGCACTCTTACGGTATCCGGGAGTTACACGATCTCATGGTCGAAGGAAGAGATACTTGACACTGGCAAAGCTCTAGCAAAACGAACTACACGATCTTTTATGCTATGCTTAGGATTGGGTCTTGTCCATCACATCATTCTCCTAATGATGTGATCCCGTTATCAACGACATCCAATGTCCATAGTCAGGAAACCATGACTATCTGTTGATCACAACGAGCTGGTCAACTAGAGGCTCACTAGGGACATATTGTGGTCTAAGTATTCACATGTGTATTACGATTTCCGGATAATACAGTTATAGCATGAATAAAAGACATTTATCATGAACATTGAAATATAATAATACTTTTATTATTGCCTCTAGGGCATATTTCCAACACATAGTTCATAGGTTCGCCATGGTCTTGTAACATGACTTCCAGAACAGGATTTCCGTACCATCTGGTGTCGATCGTGTTATGGTTGACCTACGAGGTTTGGTAGTAACTTGATCTGAAGTTTCATGATCATCATCATTAGCTTCCTCTCTAATTGGTGTAGGCATCACGGGAATAGATTTCTTGGATGAGCTACTTTCCAATTTGAGAGAAGGTACAATTACCTCATCAAGTTCTACTTTCCTCCCACTCACTTCTTTCGAGAGAAACTCCTTCTCTAGAAAGGTTCAATTCTTGGCAACAAAGATCTTACTTTTGGATCTATGGTAGAAGGTGTACCCAACAGTTTCTTTTGGGTATCCTATGAAGAAGCACTTCTCCGATTTGGGTTCGAGCTTATCAGCCTGAAGCTTTTTCACATAAGCATCGCAACCCCAAACTTACAAAAACAACAACTTAGGTTTCTTGCCAAACCACAGTTCATACGGTGCCCTCTCAACGGATTTAGATGGTGCCCTATTTAACATGAGTCCAGCTGTCTCTAATGCATAACCCCAAAATGATAGTGGTAAATCAGTAAGAGACATCATAGATCGCACCATATCTAATAAAGTACGATAACGACGTTCGCACACACCATTACGCTGTGGTGTTCCAGGTGGCGTGAGTTGTGAAACTATTCCACATTGTTTTAAATGAAGGCCAAACTCGTAACTCAAATATTTGCCTCCGCGATCAGATCGTAGATACTTTATTTTCTTTTTACGATGATTCTCCACTTCACTCTGAAATTCTTTGAATTTTTCAAATGTTTCAGACTTGGGTTTCATTAAGTAGATATACTCATATCTGTTCAAATCATCTGTGAAGGTCAGAAAATAACGATACCCGCCGCTAGCCTCAACACTCATTGGACCGCATACATCGGTATGTATTATTTCCAATAAGTCATTGGCTCGCTCCATTGTTCCATAGAATAGAGTTTTAGTCATCTTGCCCATGAGGCATGGTTCGCAAGTATCAAATGATTCATAATCAAGTGATTCCAAAATCCCATCAGCATGGAGTTTCTTCATGCGCTTTACACCAATATGACCTAAATGGTAGTGCCACAAGTATGTTGGACAATCATTACCAACTTTGCATCTTTTGGCGTCAATATTATGAATATGTGTATCACTACGATCGAGATTCAATAAACCATTAATATTGGGTGTATGACCATAGAAGGTTATATTCGTGTAAATATAATAACAATTATTCTCTGTCTTGAATGAATAACTATATTGCAATAAACACGATCCTATCTTGTTCATGCTCAACGCAAAAACCAAATAAAATTTATTTAGGTTCAACACTAATCTCGAAAGTATAGGGAGTGTGCGATGATGATCATATCAATCTTGGAACCACTTCCAACACACATCGTCACTTCACCTTCAACTAGTCTCCATTTATTCTGCAACTCCTGTTTCGAGTTACTAATCTTAGCAACCGAATGGGTATCAAATACCCAGGGGTTACTACGAGTACTAGTAAGGTACACATCAATAACATGTATATCAAATATACATTTGTTCACTTTGCTATCCTTCTTATCCGCCAAATATTTGGGGTAGTTCCGCTTCCAGTGACCATCTCCTTTGCAGTAGAAGCACTCAGTTTTTGGCTTAGGTCCAGCTTTGGGCTTCTTCACTGGAGTGACAACTTGCTTGCCATTCTTATTGAAGTTCCCTTTCTTTCCCTTGCCCTTTTTCTTGAAAATAGTGGTCTTGTTAACTATGAACACTTGATGCTTTTTCTTGATTTCTACCTTCGCTGATTTCATCATCACGAAAAGCTCGGGAATCGTTTTCGTCATCCTTTGCATATTATAGTTCACCACGAAGTTCTATTAGCTTAGTGATAGTGACCAGAGAACTCTGTCAATCACTATCTTATCTAGAAGATTAACTCCCACTTGATTCAAGCGATTGTAGTACCTAGACATTCTAAGCACATGCTCACTAGCTAAGCTATTCTCCTCCATCTTGTAGGCAAAGTACTTGCCTGTGGTCTCATACCTCTCGACACGGGCATGAGTCTGAAATACCAATTTCAGCTCTTGGAACATCTCATATGCTCCGTGGCGTTCAAAACGGTTTTTGAAGTCCCAGTTCTAAGCCGTAAAGCATAGTGCACTAAACTATCAAGTAGTCATCATATCGAGCTTGCCAAATGTTCATAATGTCTGCATCTGCTCCTGCAATAGGTTTGTCACCTAGCGGTGCATCAAGGACATAATTCTTCTGTGCAACAATGAGGATAATCCTCAGATCATGGACCCAGTCCGCATCATTGCTACTATCATCTTTCAACTTAGTTTTCTCTAGGAACATATCAAAAAACATAATGGAGCTATAACGCGAGCTATTGATCTACAACATAATTTTCAAATACTATTAGGACTAAGTTCATGATAAATTAAAGTTCAATAGATCATATTACTTAAGATCTCGCACTTAGATTGAACTAAACCATGTCCGATCATCACGTGAGATGGAGTAGTCATCAATAGTGAACATCTCTATGTTGATCATCTCTACTATATGATTCACGTTCGACCTTTCGGTCTCCAGTGTTCCGAGGCCATGTCTGTACATGCTAGGCTCGCACTACAAAAAAAAGACACATCCGTGACATTTTGGGCCGAACAAAAGAATTTCTGTCATACATATGACACTTCCATGATGATAATTGTGACAAAACCCGGTATCATCATAGATGTGGTGGGCTCCTACTTCTATGACAAAAAATCATGACAGAAAATGGGCTTTTCGTCCTGGGCGGGCCGGAGACGCAGCTGCATGACATTCATTGGGCCGTCCATGATGGAAAAAACCGTGGTAGAAGCGAGGGGGAGGAAAATTTTGGGGAGTTGCTGGTTACGGTGGGAGGTCGGGGGCCGAGCGATGCGCGTTTCTCTCATACACGTACGCACATGTGTGCGAGGCGTTGGCTCTAACTGAACCCGAGCGAGGCGTTGGGCTCTAACTGAACCCGAGCGATTGCACTGCAGGCTAGTTACTGAAGCCGAGCAATCGATCGATGGTTGTTAACTGAACCCGATGGAGCGATTCCTTCGCTACTGCTGCTAATTGAAGCCAACCGATTGGATGAACAGTGAGCGTTGCGGAGGGGGGGGGTGGATGAACAGTGAGCGGTGGCGTTGCCTTTGGATGAACATGACCCCATGGTGTGGAGGGCTGGATGAACAGTAGACGGTGGAGGGGTGGCCGTGGAGGGGTTGTTGAACAGGACCCCATGGTGTGGAGGGCTGGATGAACAGTAGATGGTGGAGGGCTGGATGAACAGTAGACGATGGAGGGGTGGTTGAACAGTAGCCGGTGGAGTAGCGCGTGGTGGAGGCTGGATGAACAGGAGCCCGTGGAGGCTGGAGGAGGTCGACGGTAGCCCGTGGAGGCTGGAGGAGGTCGACGGTGGAGATGAATAGTATCTCGTGGAGTCCCGTTTTGCGGTACGCCACACCCCTCCCGATGAACAGGACCCCCGTTTCGACCGTAGC
>NC_041383.1:551519433-551536513 GCF_002162155.2 Triticum dicoccoides
TTTGCGGTACGCCACACCCCTCCCGATGAACAGGACCCCCGTTTCGACCATAACGCTCCAACACAAGTCCGTTTCATCCGTTTTGCGGTACGCCAAACCCCTCCCGATCAACAGGATCCCTGTTTCGACCGTAGGAGGTCCGTTTCCTCCGTTTTGCGGTACGCCACACCCCTCCCGATCAACAGGACCCCATTCCGAACGTAGGAGGTCCGTTTCCTCTATTGTGCGGTACGCCAGGCCTCGTTTCCATCGCCTGTTCCGTCCAAGCCCTCCCGATGAACACGGCCACACATTCCGTTCCGACCCAGCCGGTTGACTCCCCATGAACACGACGACGACGCTGTTTCTCCGTTCCGACCCAGCCATGTACGTATGCACGAGTAGGCGTTCGAGACCCTGCCTGTATGTACGTACGTGGCCGTATTTTCTTTCTTGCACCCTCGCCGTTGTACGTACGTGTACATGCTACGTGCGCGCCTCTACATCGACACGTGCACGCCTCTACTACGACACGTGCGTGCCTCTACATCGACCACTATGTACGTACACTTTCGCGACCAGAATGACAACGCTACGTACGCTTCGACCAGGTGGGTCCCGACTGTCACGCACTTCCTTGCCTGTGAAGATGTAGCTGGTGGGTCCCACCAGTCAGGGGGGCGAATCGTTTTTTTTTGCCCGGACGCACTTCCTTGCGTGCAAAGATTTAGCTGGTGGGTCCCAGCAGTCAGGGGGACGAATCATTTTTTTTGTCCGGATGCACTTCCTTGGGTGCGAAGATGTAGTTGGTGGGTCCCAGCAGTCAGGGGGGTGAATCATTCTTTTTCGGACGCACTTCCTTGCGTGCAAAGATGTAGCTGGTGGGTCCCAACAGACAGGGGGAACATTTTTTCGCGAAATACGGTGGCCCGTCCTGTGGGTCCCTACTGTCAGGTGGAGGAATAATTATTTTACACGTAATAAGGAGGCACTTCCTTGCTGCGGCCGTGGACCCAGCTGTCAGCCTCTCCACGTACAGTCCACGTCCGATGGAAGCCATTCCTTGATCATGTTGACCACCCTGCGCCGAGAGCACCAGGGCGGTGGACGACGGCGAGGCCTAGGAAGGGGATGACGCAGAGCCGGGGAAGACGCGACAGTGGATGCCCACGCGTAGAGGAGTATGAGGGTTCACTCGTTCGGCTGCGGTGTGAGGCTGCTGTCGCCGCACAATAACAGGGGGTGTGGGTGCATAGAGGGATGGTCTGGCCAGCGGTGGGAGTAGTAGGGGGCGTTGAGGCCTCCGCGGCATCACAGCCGACCACGGGCGGCAGGAGCAGGCGGCACGACCGGCGCTGCTTTGGGCGGCTGGAGCAAGAAGACCAGAGGTTGAAGAAGCACTACGGCCGTTGGATGGACATCGTACGATCACTGGAGCTAGAATCGTTCATATATTGACTAAAGTTGACAAAGGCCTCCGTCCCAGTCAACTTAGTAGGCCCACAAGTCAGCCTCCCACCAAGGTTGGTCCCAGCTAGCAGGGGGTATTCATTTTTTTGTGCGTAATAAGGAGGCACTTCCGGTGGGTCTGAGCTGACAGCGGGGGAACGGTTTTTTTCGCGAAATATGGTGGCCTGTCCTGTGGGTCCTAGCAGTCAGGGGGAAATGTTTTTTTTGCGAAATACTGGTGGCCCATCCGGTGGGTCCTTGCTGTCAGGTGGAGGAATAATTATTTTCCGCGTAATAAGGAGGCACTTCCTTACGGCTGCCGTGGACCCAGCTGTCAGCCTCTCCACGTACAGTACTCTTCCGATGGAAGTCGGTCATTGACCACATTGACCACGCCGCGCCGATAGCACCACGGCGGTGGACGACGGCGAGGCCTAGGAAGGGGACAACACGGAGCCGGGGAAGACGCGGAAGTGGAAGCCCGCGTGGAGATGAGTCCGAGGGTTCACCGGTTCGGCTGCGGTGTGAGGCTGCCGTCGCCGCAGAATAACAGGGGGTGTGGGTGAGTAGAGGGATGCCCTGGCCAGCGGTGGGAGTAGTAGGGGGCGCTGAGGCCTGCGAGGCAGCACAGCCGGCCACGAGAGGCGGGAGGCGGTCCCGCGGCGCTGCTTTGGCGGCTGGAGCAAGAAGATCAGAGATTGAAGAAACACGACGACCATTGGATTGACATCCAACGGTTACGTCCGCTAGAATGGTTTGTTGATGTAGTATATAATAACTAAAAAAATCTTGCATACGCGTTTAATAATTTATATATAGCTCATGGCAACTTCTTATGCAATTTATTGCAGTCGTTTTTTTGGTTGGCCAGGGCCAATTTCGCATATTTCTGTGGGTTCCAAACTATTTTTAATACCAAAATGTCGAGCCAGATTTAAAGTACTTTGAAGATATATTTAAATTAGGTTAATGCCTAGTGAAATAGGAATCCAAAAATGTGAAAAAATCACAAATTATAAAGTAATTGCCAATTTGTCATCTGTTTTTATATTTATAACCCATTTGATATTACTTTCAAGATTTGCAGGCGTTTTGAAATAGTTGCAGCCCATCAGGGCGTAGAAAAATAAGTAGGCCTGGATTGGGTATTCTTCAGAAAAAATAAATTGGGCTCATTTTCACAAAGAAAAAATAGCTGGGCTGGTCACATGGTGAACATAAAATATAAGCCTGGGCTAGACGGGCCACAGCCCAGTTCAAACCCTGCTCCGTCTCAACAATACCAAACAAAAAAAATACCGCTCAAGTAGCTACGTCCTAGGTGTCAGCCGATCTTGTGATGTTCTCTTGTCTATTGACTATATACGCTCACAATGTCGTGGGCTCCAGATGTCAGGAAAACACTAGGAGGAAGCATTTTATTTTTCCATACGCTGACGTGGTGGGCCCCTACTGTCATCCTCTCCACATACTTCTGCTGATTCCTGTTGTTTGTTGACCATGTTGACAACGCGAGAGGGTGGCACCGCGACGAGCTCACCAAAGCGCGCAGAGGACGTCGGCGTTAACGATTTAGGAGACGGTGGGGTGGCGATGCATGCGCTGAGGCGCAGCCAACCGTGGGAGGCGGAAGCAGGCGGCCCCGCCGGCGCTGGTTTGGTTTTGGCGGCTGGAGGAAGACAGGACTGAAGAAACACGACAGACTATAAAATCAGCAGTAGTACTTAACAACCTTAACTGAAACCAGCAGGGGCACTTATCAAGCAAAGCTGGAAGCAGTATGAGTACTTATACAGGTTCAACCGTACAAAGCACGCCTCGAACAGTGCTACTTTGCCTACAGTTAACCAAGGGTGAGGCCGCCAAGCCCCAGGACAAGGCCCAGGCGCCACCCCGCGCATCCACAACCTTCTGAAAGCGGCTTCATCTCGCAACGTGGTCAATAAACAGGATATTCGCTTTAGAGCCATGGAAAAGCATGACCATAATCTTCTGTCCTATTCTCCAAGATGGACGGGCCTTCATTATTTGAGACCACCCACGAATAAGTATCTTTTCACCTCCAAGGGAAAATGAGTAGGTCGACATAAACATCATGTTGTGACCAAGCACAAGTCTGACCCGACCATGGTCAGGCATCTGTATAGGAACAATAGAACTCGACAGTTCCTTTTTCAAGAAGATCACAACTGTAAAACTGTGTATAAGCAATAGTTTATGAACAACATATATAACAGAAAACAGCTCGTACCATAAGTTTCTCGACACAGTTGGACCTGTTCAACGAGTGCAGCAGTGGCACACATATCCCACGTGGCCTTCCACCATTGAAACGCCCCAGAAGGACCTCAAGACGATCAATAAAGTGTAGGAACATGTGGATGTCGTCCCAGTCAACTTCAGTGCCATCAGTAACAGCCGAGTTACTACAGAATAACAAACGAGCAGCCTACTTAACTCTGAAAAACCTACATGTGCCACTAATTATAAGAAAATATTAGTTAGAAGTAGCATCTTCGTGAGAGATTCATTGCTACTTCTAAAGTTAAATTGTGATTAATTAGAGAGAATAGGTGGATTAAGAAGTAATCGAGGCAACAAGCAAGAATCAGATACAAAACTAACATGGATGAACAATTCGAACGATGTCGGGGTGGAAGATCGCAGTGAAGATGAGACCAGGTTCTGCTATTTCCATCAACATTCGTGCGCCAACTTTCAATCCGTAACACTTGAGAAAGTTTATCCAAGTTCGGCCATAAAAAAAGCAGCGATCTTCTTGGTTCATGAACCCAACTCGAAAGTAATATCCATGGATTGTCTTCACTGTGACCATTAAACTAGTGTATTCAGTTATGGCAAGGCCGAGCATCTTGAGTACATGTGTTCTGGCAGAGCAAATAATACACTGCAGGAAAAATAATATGAGAACACAGCATGTTCAAAAAAAAAACCACCCTCCCAGATAGAGAAGAGGATTCTAGGAACATACTGTGCGCGTTTCAAAATGCTGTGGTAGGATGAGAAGGAACAAGTGTGGCATCTTGCCGAAGGCGCAAAAATCTGTAGGGTACTCGCACTTTGGACACTGCAACTGAAACACACTAGATTTAGTACGAAGAAAAATGCATCAACGGCGGCGGCTGCCATCCTAGGATTACCTGCGACCAAGGGACTTGGATTTATCGCGGATGGATGAAGAATTCGTACCTGGTTCTCCATGAGAAAACCCTATGCAATAGTCGAGCTGGGGTTTTCTCTGAACAAGCAGATGATGGAGAAGGGGATTCAGGCCCAGTGAAATATTGCCGCTTCGTCCGTCCAGCTTACTGCTAAAGCAGGAAAGGGGGGGGGGGTTGTGATTTGACGGCTCATTGGGCATTACTGTGGCGCTACGACCGGGGTGTGTCTACCGTGAAGTTGTGCACTCTAATTTGTGCATATGGCACGTGGACCCCGTTGCGAGTTGCCCCACATATCAGCGAAAGGAAGTAGAAAGACAGGAGTAACTAGTTACACATAAATATATTTCTTGACAGAGAGATACTCCCTCTGTAAAGAAATATACAAATCTTTTATATCACGGGCTCACCTTGCCGAGAAATATACTCCCTCTGCAACGCACGGGCATTATGGGGGTTCAACTTTTTTTTATGGGGGTTCAGCTGAGAATATAATACTCAGATAGGCTCATGGTTCTGGACTTTGGGCCGCAGGCCGACCCTGCATGTTTGGGGGCCCATGTGTTCTACCTCAGTGCTTTTCATATTGCGAGTGATTGGTACTGCGCTGGTTTTAGATGCTGTCGCAAGGCGAATACACAAAATTGAATAAAGCACGGCATGTTGGAATGAAATCGAACGATAGTTCCTAACCAGCAATCAGAGTTGCAATTCTATCAACAATATACCATGTGATAAATAATACTATCATACTACTTATACACACAGGACACTTGTTTCACCATGCCAGATTATTACATCAAAATCTCTCGGAGGATATATTAGTTCGGCAGTTGTGCGCTGCTACTGAAGAAATTCAGAGTTGATTTGGACCAGCTCTCCTTGCCGAGAAAGTTCGATTTTGACATCATCCCCTACCGCAAGATATGATTTAGATTTGAACCTTGACCATCCTTTAGCATCAATCATCATGCGACCATCCTTTGTACTTACGGTATATTGAGCAGGTTCATTCACACCAAGGCTGCGCATGGTAAGAGAAACTTGGCCGCGGTCGCCCGGATTGTTGAACGACTCCCTCGTTGCTCTAGGAATTCTCTGTTTGCAAACAAGAAGACATACCCAAATAGTTAGATCAACACAGTGAATCATGTGAAACAACATGGGAAGAAAAAAGAACGGAGCACTTGGGCGGCCAATTCTTACCAAGAAGGTGGACATGTCGGTTTTTGTAGGGACTTTGGTATATGAAGTGCGAACTGCAGCCCAGTCTGTTGCCGGTGCAACTGCACGAGCCGACCAAATGCAAGTGCAAGTGTTGGTGCAGGTGCCGAAGCCGCTGCTGCCGGAGATGGTGCTCCTTGTAGAGCTGGTGCCGATGTCAATGCCCGATCCTCCGGTAGATCAGACTGATCCGCTGACGCAGTTGGTGCCCAATCCTCAGCTGGATCAGACTGAGCTGCTGCCGCTGTCAGTGCTAGAGCAACTGCCGGTGCTCGATCTATGCGAGACAGCGGCGATCGTGTCTGGTATGCTATGATCAGCTTTCTAACTTGACTAGGATCCGTGATCGTGATCCAGTTTTTTTCTTCATTTCTTTCAAACGCAAGAAGGACTAATTGTGGCATTTTTGTTAAACCAAACTACAGTTCATCATGGGGATTCAGCTTGTACTTAGACAACATACTGATCCAATTTTTCCAGTAATATAAGTGATGGACAGTGCCTTCGTTACTGACACGACATAAGAAGTGAAACCTACAAAAATAGCCATCGTAGAGCAAACCAAACGGTTTATTCTGTGATGAATGCCACATGGCAAAACCTGCATCGTAAAATTGCAGGAAAAGAAAGAAAACATGACATTAAATCAATAAGATTTAGACCGTAAATCAATAAGATTTACTTGATGTGACACGAGTGAATCCTTACCAGGAAATCACTATGTTGAAGTACTAAACAGAAGATTGATCGTCCAACTACGCGTTGCATGCAGGGGCCCTGCCTACTCCCACAAGCAGGACAGTCCAAAGGTCATGACAAATTGTATGGACCGAACATCCATGGGACTGGAAATCCTGGTGGGTGCGATAAACCCTGCAATGCATACAGATATTGGAGTGTAACCATAATTGATAAACCATCCTCACAAAAAATATGATCTGGATACTTCAAAATGTACAGACTGAATTGAGTGGACAGACATTAACATAGACCGTTCTCAGGACTGACCACACACCAAAAGCGACAGTACTAATAAACAATACAGGGTTCACAAACACAAATCAAGTACTGAACAATAGTGCTTACTACAGACAAGCAAAGTTGCACTAACTAAACTCTGCAGACCATTTCTTGCCACCGACCTACGGGATGAACCCCGCATAACTGACTAGGCCATGTACTTCGTGTGAGATGTCTACATGCACCATCACCATCTTGTCAACCTTGGAGAACCTAACAGAGTGTCTTTCCACCCATAAACATGATGATGAAGATAGGCCACATCAGATTTGTTGGGAAGCTTTACAAGAACCACACCCTTCATAATCGAAGGCACAGCCAGGAAATTGTTGTGGTCAAGTACAGCCTCGAGAACACGCCTGACAACAATGCTATAGGAAAACACTAGTTCAGGACACGTGGCGACAAGGACACAACAGCTGGATAGTTCAGTAGTAGAACTCATCATCAGGTCTTCCAGTTCACACGGCATGACTTTGAGAACTTCATCTCCACCGCAGACCTGGTTCTAATTCAAACAGAAACCATATTTTATTACTACCTCCGTTCAAAAATATAAGATGATTTTCGATATTATACTCCATATATGACTACATATACGCACAAAAATGAGTGAAAAAGACACTAGAACATGTCTTCAAAGGCATGAGAGCAGAGGGATTACATGCAATATCGATAACACAAGTTACTGAGGCAAATATACCCTCTTAAAACGTAGCATTGATGTTCATAAATTACTCCCTCTGTCCCAAAATTCTTGTCTCAGATTTGTCTAGATACGGATGTATCTACATCCGTATCTAGACAAATCTAAGACAAGAAATTTGGGACAGAGGGAGTAGTTGAAAGTAATCTATAAGAAATCGGTGTCAACCTCTCGCATGTTTTGGTCAAAAGAGGAATTTAGAACCGTCATTTGGCACACTAAAATCACATGCAAGATCACCCAGAAAGTTGTACTGTACTACCAGTACTAGTACTGCGTGTTAGATGAAAAAACACGATCAAGATCGAGAAAAAGATCGTCAACAAGAGACATTACCTGGACTTGCTTAATGAGGGATCCCGGAGAAGGGGGCTTGGACAGGTCGATGGCTTTGAGCTTGTCTGCGGTAGTCTTGGCAGGGTGCTTGCGCTTCTTCGTACCATGAGCCTCGACGGTTTTGGCCAGAGCCATAGACATCACGTCGGCCGGTGCTCCGGCGTCCATCCAAGAGAGAAAGCTAAGAGAGAAGAGTGAAAGGAGGAACGAGATGAGGGAGAAGCGAAGCGAGTGGGGGTTTTCTTCAAGAGAGGAAGCTGAGACAGAAGAGTGAAATGATGGTTGCTTCGTCCGTCCAACTTAGTGTTGGAAAGGAGGGGGTTTTGTGATTTGACGGCTCATTGGGCATTACTGCGGCGGTTTGATCGGGGTAGTCTACCGTCACTCTACTACGGAGTAATTTAGTGCATGGCTGGTGGACCCAAGTGCCGGCTGTCCCACACGTCGACGAAAGTAAGTAATTTAGTGCATGGCTGGAGGAGGATCCGCACGTAGAGCGTGTCCACTGTTTCTTATTCTGAAGAAAAAAATGATTACAACAAGCGTTTCCACTCTTACGACGGAGGAGTGCGAAACACGGCAGCCACTTGAACATACACAGTGCTCCTACTACTAGGCATGTGCAGTGGTTCATACGTTAGTACTACACAATCTTGTTGCTAGTGTAGTAACATATGACGATAACAAATGATTTTGTGCGCATGTCAACTACTCCTATATGTAACATAGTACCGCTTTTTCGACTGTCCGGTCGAGAATGAACGGTGAGATCAATGTTAACAGAACTAGGTCCACAGCGCACGGAGAGTACGGTGCTACAGTACTCCACGAAACATGAACCATATGAAGCACATCCTATAGTGTTAGACAGGGTGTATGAAGGGTGCACGGGATGGGAGCAAAAGTTCCCTTCTCGACCCACTTTTGGGTGTTTGGCAGAGTGCATGAACCATGAAGGGTGCATGAGTCCACACTAGTAGGTTGACAAAAATACACGAAGAGGAAACAATTATATTGGGATGAGAATGCAAACAAACACACCCACACGCTTTGTGCTATAGTGACTGATCTGCACCGTCTGAGTTTGATCCAACGGTCATGTTGCGCCGAGACATGGACATGCCCATGCAGAGGGCACCTAAACACCACCGAAGTCCCTCTGCTTCTCGAGGCGCACGACGTTGGTGATGCAGGGTGCAACCGTCCGCAGAGCCTGCTCCCGGTCGACGGTAGCAAGATCGTCAAAGATGGCATCCAATGGCACGAATGGATTCCAGTGACGGAGCCCTGAAAGGATTCGCCCGGCAATGGCGACGGCAGCCTGCAATCCCTCCTTGTCTAGCTCAGCCCCCACCATCACGCAGAGACGGCTCAGCTCCTCGGAGATATAGGTGAAGAAGGAGACCAGGTCAGGAAGCCGCAACTCGTTGAAGTCGACTGGGTGGTCGAACGGGTTTAGCCCGACGGTCGGCATCGTCGCGCTGGCACGACGGTAGGCATCGTGCAGCCGCAACATGTGTGTGGCAACTTTGTTCACCAAGTGGCTGAGGAGATCCTGGACCTCGTCACGATCGGCCCGCTCGCGCTCCAGCCGGCTCCCCTGACGTCCTATTGTATCTCCTGCTTTCTGCAGCAACGCCGCCGATGCCTCGAGCATCTTTGTGGTGGACGCTTGCCACTTTTGAAGCTCCATTAACTCCCACACATAACGGAGGAGCATGGTGTAACGCCCCGGATACAACTTTCCATATTCGTAACTCCAACTCTTGCCATTTCCGGCTATGTGATTTATATTTCCTCCGTGGTTGGGTTTTTGTCTGTTGTTTTGCATTTTGTTCTTGTTATGCATCTCGTCTCATGTCATCATTCGCATTGCATCGGCATCATTTTCATAAAACTTGCATCCGTTCGGGTTCCGCCGGTTCTCTCCGTTGTCCGTTCGGAGTCCAGACACACATCGCCTCCCAGCGCCCCGCGGCCAACCCCACCGCACCGCGCGTCCTCCCCCGCGCCCCACTTCACCGCAGCCCTGCCAGGCCCATCTGGGCCCGCCGAAGCCCGCCCGAGCCCGTTTGCCGCTCGAGCGCCCCGCGAGCCCCTGGCTCCCTCCTCCCGCTCGATCCCGAGTTGGATCGAGACCGCCGCCTCGCGCCTCCCGCCGGCGACCCGGCAGCCCCGCCGGAGCCAGCAGGTCAGCACCGCCCCGCCCCGCTCTCCCTTCCTCTACTCTCCTTCCTCCTCTAACCCTCCTCTCCCTCTGCTGCAGCACCACCATGGTCTCCATGGAGCTCACCGCCGCTGCGAGTCGCCGGCGCCAGAGCCCTCCAACCTCCTCCCGCGGCCGGATCCGGCACCGCGCCGCCCTGATCCGCCCGTTCCAGGCCCTTCGGCCTTGCCCCGCTCGCCGGAGTGCCATCCCGCCTCGCCGGTGCAGCGCCGCTGCCTCCTTGCGTCGGCCGCAACGAGCAGGAGCTCGACGCCCCGGTGCCCTGTTGACCGCTTTGACCCCCCTGTGGGCCGGCCGCCCCTCCCCTCCGGCCCAGCGCGCCTCCCAGGCCCAAGCCGGCCTCGCTCGGCCTCTCCATCAGCCTGGGCCCTGGCCCAAGGGTGAGAACCTCCAGCGCCCCTCTCCTGTACACTGCTGGCCCAGCCAGATTCGGCCCAGAGTAGTTTTTTTTTCGTTCTGTGATTTGCTAATTATCTAGAGATTGCATATTTACAGATTACCCCTCCATGTTCATGCATTAATAACTCTTGAACTGTGCTTCATATTAAAATGTATTATATATGTAAAATGTTTAGAATTTTGTGTAGATTAATAATTTTCCACTTTCATCCATGTTTAAAATGTTTCAAATGCTGTTTGTGTTAATTTGCTTAAATGCCATGTTAAAATGATTTATTTCGTAACTAAATAACCGTAACTCGGTTTTAAATAAACTTTATATGTATTCGGGGTGGAAAAATGCCTAGATTAACATGGTGCACTTTATTTTCCTGTTTAACAACAATAAAATTATGTTTAGGGCAGAACAGTACCAAATTCGAATATTGCTCATGAGGATTTTTCTGGAATTGTTATTTGTTACTTCCGGCCTCATTTAAACTTGCCTAAATAGTTAGTTTACTTTTGCTTCACCTCTTGCCATGTTTAACTACATTTAATATTGTTGGATACATAACCGAGATCAAACTAAATAATTGTTGTGGTGTTTTGTCAATATGCAACTCGTTGCATATTGAGCTCCACTTAACTTGTAGTATTGCTTGTTGCACTTTGCCATGCCATGCTCTTTAAACCGGACATGCATCATACTTGTTTGTGCATCACGCCATGTTTATGCTTGTGCATTTACCATGTTGTTTGTTTCTTTCCAGTGTTGCTTCTTAGTTCCAGTAATGTTGCGATTGTGAGGATTCGTTCGACTACGTCCGTTCGTCTTCTTCATGGACTCGTTCTTCTTCCTAGCGGGATTTCAGGCAAGATGACCGCTACCCTGGATCTCACTACTATCATTGCTATGCTAGTTGCTTTGTTCTATCACTATGCTACGCTACCTATCACCTTTTTATCAAGCCTCCCAAATTGCCATGAACCTCTAACCTTTGGCACCCTTCCTAGCAAACTGTTGCTTGGCTATGTTACCGCTTTGCTCAGCCCCTCTTATAGCGTTGTTAGTTGCAGGTGAAGTTGAAGATTGCTCCATGGTGGATAGGATTTTGATTGGGATATCACAATATCTCTTATATTATTAATGCATCTATATATTTGGTAAAGGGTGGAAGGCTCGGCCTTATGCCTGGTGTTTTGTTCCACTCTTGCCGCCCTAGTTTCCGTCATACCGGTGTTATGTTCCCTGATTTTGTGTTCCTTACGTGGTCGGGTGATTTATGGGACCCCCTTGACAGTTCGCTTTGAATAAAACTCCTCCTGCAAGGCCCAACGTTGGTTTTACCATTTGCCTCACCACCACCTACTTTTCCCTTGGGACTAATTAACCCAAGGGTCATCTTTATTACAGCCCCCCGGGGCTAGTGCTTGTCTAAGTGTTGGTCCGAACTAGAGCCCTTTGCAGCGCCCCCTCAGGGAAACTTGAGGTCTGGTTTTAGTTGTACGGATTGCTCATCCGGTGTTGCCCTGAGAACGAGATATGTGCAGTTCCTATCGGGATTGTCGGTGCATCAGGCGGTCTTGCTGGTCTTGTTTTACCATTGTCGAAATGTCTTGTAAACTGGGATTCCGAGTCTGATCGGGTCTTCCTGGGAGAAGGTATATTCCTTCGTTGATCGCGAGAGCTTGTCATGGGCTAAGTTGGGACACCCCTGCAGGGTATAATCTTTCGAAAGTCGTGCCTACGGTTATTGGCAGATGGGAATTTGTTAATGTCCGGTTGTAGATAACTTGACACCAGATCCGAATTAAAACGCATCAACCGCGTGTGTAGCCGTGATGGTCTCTTCTCGGTGGAGTCCGGGAAGTGAACACGGTTTCTGGGTTATGTTTGACGTAAGTAGGAGTTCAGGATCACTTCTTGATCATTGCTAGCTTCACGACCGTTCCGCTTGCTCACTTCTTGTTTTATGTTAGCCACCATATATGCTTAGTTGCTGCTACAGCCTCACACTTTACCCCTTCCTTTCCCTTTAAGCTTTGCTAGTCTTGATACCCATGGTAATGGGATTGCTGAGTCCTCGTGGCTCACAAATTACTACAACAACAGTTGCAGGTACAGGTTATGCGATGATCATGACGCGAGAGCGATGTTTACTTGTTTTGGAGTTCTTCATCTACTTCTTCTTCGATCAGGGGATAGGTTCCAGGTCGGCAGCCTGGGCTAGCAGGGTGGATGTCATTTGAGTTTCTGTTTGTGATTCATCCGTAGTCGGATGATGCTCTTTTGTATTGTGATGTTGTATTCGTGTGGCATTGTATGCCTTATGTATGTATCCCCATCTATTATGTAATGTTGATGTAATGATATCCACCTTGCAAAAGCGTTTCAATATGCGGGTCTATCCTTGGTGGGACCTTCGAGTTCCTTTTGGATAGGGTCACATATTGGGCGTGAAAAGTTGGTAATCAGAGCCTCGACTGACCATAGGAGCCCCCTTGATTGTTGGCCATTGTTGAGTCTAGAAGAAAACTATTTTTGAGTCTTAGGATTATATATATCGGAGAGTAGGATTCTTTTTACTCCTCAGCCCCTTCGTTGCTCTGGTGAGGTCTCCTGACGTAGATGTTTTGACTTTCCTCTCCTCAAATTTCATTAAATTTTTTTAGGATCACGCAGGTATCTTGGAATCGTTCCGATGGTTTTGTGACGAGAACATTGTTCTTGGTGCCTCCTGTCTATTATGTGGCATTGACCCGGGGAGTTGAGCTCCGAGGTGTTGTCGTCACAATTTTATCGTTGCAGTTCTGGAATACCTGAGTTTTGCCGACATCGAAAATCTCTTTTATGCAGTTGTTGGTGAGATAACCTCGACGTCACCCAGTACTGGGGAGTTCGGGAGTATTGCCATAACTCGTATAACGGATGCTTTTCGAAGGTTGAGGTACACGATTTCCGGAGTTTTCTTGGTTATGTGTTGACGGATGGATACAGTTGGATGTAGGGACTGTTAGTTTGGGTGAGATATATTGCTTCCCCTGTATCCCCAACACCAGATTGCATAACCAAAAAGTTTCGGGAGTTTTATAGGTGGGAATTTTAGTAGCTCCTAGAATATCTTTCCGACAGATGCATGATATGGGATTGGGTAAATCTCTATCATATGTATTTGTTCCGGCTTATTTCTGCAAGCCAATCCTTTGTTTTGTTTTATTTGTGGTATTCGAGTTGCTTTGAAGTCAAATGTTGAATCCATACCTTTCCTAAACGGTGTTCTCATATTGCTATGTTAATACTAATCCTTCTTGATCATCGAGGTTGTCATGTTAATTCTTATTCAACCGGTGTGCTTCTCTTCAAGTGGTCCCAATCATTTTCAACATCCGCAAGATCAACTCTAAGTTTTCTCACCGGCGTTTGTGTCATCCGTCCCCAAGTTGCCTTTGTTTTCCCGCCCTCCCACCCTTTTTCTTCAAGGACTCAGATTTCTTAATCATGTATCCTTTTATTTGTGGGAAGTCTCTTCGTTCTTTGCTTTCAATGTTCTTATCCAGTGGATTTCCCATGAAGATGCTCAGCAGTTTCAAGCTCATCATCCTTCATCGTTGTTTCTTCTCCGGTGGATCCAATTCAAGCTTTCAGTGTTGATCATATTCCTTTCCTCGTGTCAAATGCTTTTTCATACCGGTGCACCTCTTAATCTTTCACTTCTCGCTATTCATTTGTTCTGGAGTGCTGAAGATATCTCGGAAGATTCGTGTTTCCATTCTTAATCCGTTCAAGCTATTTGGAGATTGTTATCTCATTCGAGCCATTTAATTCAACCGGTGCAATCTCTCTTTAAAATCATTTCCAACGGTGTTTTCTTTTGAGTGGGCCCTAACCCACAGGTCTTTTCCCAGGATCTTACCTGACTCTTCGAATTATCAGGAGCGATTCTAAAATTCATTTGAAAGTTTGACGTAAGAATGAATTTTCATCAGTCACATGCCTTCTCCAAGGTCGTTTTCAAATTCTTTTCATCTTTGGCTCAACCTTTCCTCTTTTAATTCTCCCGGAGTATCTCCAAAATTCATGGTGGTTCTCATCATCATTCTCAACATTTGAAGACCAAAGAATGACTTCTCTTAAATCTTGCTCCATTCTCTTCAAGATTCATGGTTCTAGCTTGATGCCATCCTCTCATAATTGTTTTCGATTGTGAGAATTCTTTTCAACCATCCGACGCATTTCAGGAGTTGCTTCCTTTCTTGATAATCCGAATGCCATCATTTCTGAATATTACTCATTCTCAACTTTCATTCATTGTTTTCCAAATCCCACCGGTGGTTCCGTCAATACCTTCTCAAGTTTGCGCTATATATCTTTTAATTCTTTCTACGAGAATAAGTAGTATGCCAAATCCGTTGCTTGTCATCAATTTAATTTGATGAAGGATAAGCATACAATCAATCTTATTCTTATTTCCTCGAGGTGATTCAATTCTTTTCTTCCGGAGATTGTTCATGATGAAGTAATTCTTGGTTCTAGTATTCATCTTTTCTTTCCAGAGTTCCAAGTTCTCTCGGTTATATCATCGCGAAGCTCCATCTAAATCATTGCAAGGCTTCACCTTGTGTTTCCAACTTCTTTTTCTTTTCATCATCCTCTTATTATCGGAGTTCTTCATTGAGGCTCTACATGGTGGTTCATCAAGGATTCTTTTCATTCTTCAATTGTTCTTCAAGATTTCTCTCGAGGTGATGATCCGCCAAGCTATACTCAAAATTAAACATGGTGCTAAAAACATGTTTTGTTTTGAGGAGTTCAAGTATTCTTCATCTTGCATTCCAAAGTGAAATTCTTTCTGCCTTATCTTTTGAGGTGGTGTTATGTCACTCTTGACAATTTCCTTCATGTTTCATGATTCACATGTTGTCAAGAATGAGGTATTTTAAATCCATCAACCTCATTGTTGGAGTTATCTTGGGTTATATTTCACCTAAAGCCTTCCATCGGGAATGTAGCTATTTGTGGTGCTTATCACTGATCCAAGCTTTCTCCATATCCTTCTCGGTGAAAGAGGTTTTTCATCTCTTCATTGATCTCAAACAAGCAATTGTTTCCTTTAGTGGTCGGTTGTCACCTCATAATGTTGAGGAGTTTTCCATAAGCCCACTACAAGCTTATTCGTTTCGTTGTTGGTTTTTTCTAACAACTCCATTCAATCCTTCTTTGCAAGGATGCTTTCCAAGTTCATTTGTGGCAGAAATTGTCATTTTCTTCTCCATCCATTTTATCCCAACGATCTAGCTTCTATTCTTTCGTTCCGGAGGCATTGTGATGTTTCTCTCTTCGCTCATCAACTCGAATTGTGAAGATCATGTTATTTTCGTGCTTATCCATTTAACCGGAGTGTTGTGTTCTCATTCAAGTTCTTTCATCTTATCAAGTTTTGCCTATCGTTTCAATCGGAGTGCTGTCTGAAATCCTTCTTACCCATTATGCCATTCTTTCAATAGTTCCGGAGGCAGTGTGTTGTTGATTTCATCAAGTATCATCTCATCTTCTCAAGTTCATATTCTTTTCCTCCCAATTCCAACCGGAGTGATGTCTTAATTGATATTTGTCATTCCTTGTACATCTCGTTTCAACCGGAGTGCTTGCATGTACTTCTTGTCCATTGTAACCCTTTTCTTATGTCTTTCAACCCCCAAGGTTCACATGGTGTTCCTTGTTTCTATTTTCTACCGCAGTACTCTCAATTGTGTTCATCTTCGTTGTTTTCTTTCTTCATTTTTCTCAACCTCTCAAGGTTCATGGTTTCACTCGTTTGTCGAAGAAGCAACTTAGTTGTACCTCTTCTCGTCCTCTTCTGTTTCTCCCTGGTGCCATCCTAGATCTCGGGACGAGATCCTCTCATAGTGGTGGAGTGTTGTAACGCCCCAGATACAACTTTCCATATTCGTAACTCCAACTCTTGCCATTTCCGGCTATGTGATTTATATTTCCTCCGTGGTTGGATTTTTGTCTGTTGTTTTGCATTTTGTTCTTGTTATGCATCTCGTCTCATGTCATCATTCACATTGCATCGACATCATGTTCATAAAACTTGCATCCGTTCAGGTTCCGCCGGTTCTCTCCGTTGTCCTTTCGGAGTCCAGACACACTCGCACGCGCCCGCGGCACCTCCGAAATATTATTTTATAAGTGGCATAAAAATGTTCTCGGAATGGGTTGCAACTTGTCGTGCGGTCTTACTATAGTGTAGACAGGCCGTCTGCCAAGTTTCGTCGCATTCGGAGTCCGTTTGACTGCCCAACCGTTAAACATATAGCGGTACCGTTGCCGGTACCTTCGTCGGACGTTTTCGGTCTCCGAAAACAGTTGCCGGGCCGCACGTCATCTCTCTCCTCTCAGCCCAACCCTTCTACACAGCCCATCTACCCTCCTACCTAACCACCCCTCCGTTCCGGACCGTCCGATCGAGATCGAACGGCTCCGAAAAAGCCTCAAACCCCCTCTCCTAGCCCCCCCTTTTTCCTATTTAAACGCCCCCCTCAGTCCATTTTTTGGATAACCTAGTCTAAACC
>NC_041383.1:551536990-551557296 GCF_002162155.2 Triticum dicoccoides
CCCGCGGCCAACCCCAGCGCGCCGCGCGTCCTCCCCCGCCCCACTTCACCGCGGCCCTGCCAGGCCCATCTGGGCCCCGCCGAAGCCCTCCCGAGCCCGTTCGCTGCTCGAACGCCCCGCGAGCCCCTGGCTCCCTCCTCCCGCTCGATCCCGAGCTGGATCGAGACCGCCGCCTCGCACCTCCCGCCGGTGACCCGGCAGCCCCGCCGGAGCCAGCAGGTCAGCGCCGCCCCGCCCCGATCTCCCTTCCTCTACTCTCCTTCCTCCTCTAAACCCCCTCTCCCTCTGCTGCAGCGCCGCCATGGTCTCCATGGAGCTCGCCGCCGTTACGAGTCGCCGGTGCCAGAGCCCTCCAACCTCCTTCCGCGGCCAGATCCGGCACCTCGCCGCCCTGATCCGCCCGTTCCCGGCCCTTCGGCCTTGCCCCGCTCGCCGGAGCGCTATCCCGCCTCGCCGGTGCAGCGCTGCCGCCTCCTTGCGTCGGCCGCAACGAGCAGGAGCTCGACGCCCCGGTGCCCCGTTGACCGCTTCGACCCCCCTGTGGGCCAGCCGCCCCTCCCCTCCGGCCCAGCGCGCCTCCCAGGCCCAAGCCGGCCTCGCTCGGCCTCTCCATCAGCCTGGGCCCTGGCCCAAGGGTGAGCACCTCCAACGCCCCTCTCCTGTACACTGCTGGCCCAGCCAGATTCGGCCCAGAGTAGTTTTTTTTCCATTCTGCGATTTGCTAATTATCCAGAGATTGCATATTTATAGATTACCCCTCCATGTTCATGCATTAATAACTCTTGAACCATGCTTCATATTAAATGTATTATATATGTAAAATGTTTAGAATTTTGTGTAGATTAATAATTTGCCACTTTCATCCATGTTTAAAATGTTTAAAATGCTGTTTGTGTTAATTTGCTTAAATGCCATGTTAAAATGATTTATTTCGTAACTAAATAACCGTAACTCGGTTTTAAATAAACTTTATATGTATTTGGCGTGGAAAAATGCCTAGATTAACAAGGTGCACTTTATTTTCCTGTTTAACAACAATAAAATTATGTTTAGGGCAGAACAGTACCAAATTCGAATATTGCTCATGAGGATTTTTCCGGAATTGTTTTTTGTTACTTCCGGCCTCATTTAAACTTGCCTAAATAGTTAGTTTACTTTTGCTTCACCTCTTGCCATGTTTAACTACATTTAGTATTGTTGGATACATAACCGAGATCAAACTAAATAATTGTTGTGGTGTTTTGTCAATATGCAACTCGTTGCATATTGAGCTCCACTTAACTTGTAGTATTGCTTGTTGCACTTTGCCATGCCATGCTCTTTAAACCGGACATGCATCATACTTGTTTGTGCATCACGCCATGTTTATGCTTGTGCATTTACCATGTTGTTTGTTTCTTTTTGGTGTTGCTTCTTAGTTCCAGTAATGTTGCGATTGTGAGGATTCGTTCGACTACGTCCGTTCGTCTTCTTCATGGACTTGTTCTTCTTCCTAGCGGGATTTCAGGCAAGATGACCGCTACCCTGGATCTCACTACTATCATTGCTATGCTAGTTGCTTCGTTCTATCACTATGCTGCACTACCTATCACCTATTTATCAAGCCTCCCAAATTGCCATGAACCTCTAACCTTTGACACCCTTCCTAGCAAACCGTTGCTTGGCCATGTTACCGCTTTGCTCAGCCCCTCTTATAGCGTTGTTAGTTGCAGGTGAAGTTGAAGATTGCTCCATGGTGGACAGGATTTTGGTTGGGATATCACAATATCTCTTATATTATTAATGCATCTATATATTTGGTAAAGGGTGGAAGGCTCGACCTTATGCCTGGTGCTTTGTTCCACTCTTGCCGCCCTAGTTTCCGTCATACCGGTGTTATGTTCCCGGATTTTGTGTTTCTTACGCGGTTGGGTGATTTATGGGACCCCCTTGACAGTTCGCTTTGAATAAAACTCCTCCAGCAAGGCCCAGCATTGGTTTTACCATTTGCCTCACCACCACCTACTTTTCCCTTGGGAGTAATTAACCCAAGGGTCATCTTTATTACAGCCCCCCGGGCCAGTGCTTGTCTAAGTGTTGGTCCGAACTAGAGCCCTTTGCAGCGCCCCCTCAGGGAAACTTGAGGTCTGGTTTTAGTTGTACGGATTGCTCATCCGGTGTTGCCCTGAGAATGAGATATGTGCAGCATCTATCGGGATTGTTGGTGCATCGGGCGGTCTTGCTGGTCTTGTTTTACCATTGTCGAAATGTCTTGTAAACCGGGATTCCGAGTCTTCTTAGGAGAAGGTATATTCCTTTGTTGATCGCGAGAGCTTGTCATGGGCTAAGTTGGGACACCCCTGCAGGGTATAATCTTTTGAAAGCCGTGCCTATGGTTATTGGCAGATGGGAATTTGTTAATGTCCGGTTGTAGATAACTTGACACCAGATTCGAATTAAAACGCATCAACCGCGTGTGTAGCCGTGATGGTCTCTTCTCGGTGGAGTCTAGGAAGTGAACACGGTTTCACGGTTGATGCATTTTAATTCGGATCTGGTGTCAAGTTATCTACAATCGGACATTAACAAATTCCCATCTACCAATAATCGCAGGCACGGCTTTCGAAAGATTATACCCTGCAGGGGTGTCCCAACTTAGCCCATGACAAGCTCTCGCGATCAACGAAGGAATATACCTTCTCCCAGGAAGACCCGATCAAACTCGGAATCCTAGTTTACAAGACATTTCGACAATGGTAAAACAAGACCAGCAAGACCGCCCGATGCACCGACAATCCCGATAGGAGCTGCACATATCTCGTTCTCAGGGCAACACTGGATGAGCAATCCGTACAACTAAAACCAGACCTCAAGTTTCCCTGAGGGGGCGCTGCAAAGGGCTCTAGTTCGGACCAACACTTAGACAAGCACTGGCCCGGGGGGGGGCTGTAATAAAGATGACTCTTGGGTTAATTACTCCCAAGGGAAAAGTAGGTGGTGGTGAGGCAAATGGTAAAACCAACGTTGGGCCTTGCTGGAGGAGTTTTATTCAAAGCAAACTGTCAAGGGGGTCCCATAAATCACCCGACCGCGTAAGGAACGCAAAATCCGGGAACATAACACCGGTATGACGGAAACTAGGGCGGCAAGAGTGGAACAAAACACCAGGCATAAGGCCGAGCCTTCCAACCTTTACCAAATATATAGATGCATTAATAATATAAGAGATATTGTGATATCCCAATCAAAATCCTGTCCACCATGGAGCAATCTTCAACTTCACCTGCAACTAACAACGCTATAAGAGGGGCTGAGCAAAGCGGTAACATAGCCAAGCAACGGTTTGCTAGGAAGGGTGTCAAAGGTTAGAGGTTCATGGCAATTTGGGAGGCTTGATAAACAGGTGATAGGTAGTGCAACATAGTGATAGACCGAAGCAACTAGCATAGCAATGATAGTAGTGAGATCCAGGGTAGCGGTCATCTTGCCTGAAATCCCGCTAGGAAGAAGAATGAGTCCATGAAGAAGACGAACGGACATAGTCGAACGAATCCTCACAATCGCAACATTACTGGAACTAAGAAGCAACACCGGAAAGAAACAAACAACATGGTAAATGCACAAGCATAAACATGGCATGATGCACAAACAAGTATGATGCATGTCCGGTTTAAAGAGCATGGCATGGCAAAGTGCAACAAGCAATACTACAAGTTAAGTGGAGCTCAATATGCAACGAGTTGCATATTGACAAAACACCACAACAATTATTTAGTTTGATCTCGGTTATGTACCCAACAATATTAAATGTAGTTAAACATGGCAAGAGGTGAAGCAAAAGTAAACTAACTATTTAGGCAAGTTTAAATGAGGCCGGAAGTAACAAATAACAATTCCGGAAAAATCCTCATGAGCAATATTCGAATTTGGTACTGTTCTGCCCTAAACAAAATTTTATTGTTGTTAAATAGGAAAATAAAGTGCACCATGTTAATCTAGGCATTTTTCCACCCCAAATACATATAAAGTTTATTTAAAACCGAGTTACAGTTATTTAGTTACGAAATAAATCATTTTAACATGGCATTTAAGCAAATTAACACAAACAGCATTTAAAACATTTTAAACATGGATGAAAGTGGCAAATTATTAATCTACACAAAATTCTAAACATTTTACATATATAATACATTTTAATATGAAGCACGGTTCAAGAGTTATTAATGCATGAACATGGAGGGGTAATCTGTAAATATGCAATCTCTGGATAATTAGCAAATCGCAGAACGGAAAAAAACTACTCTGGGCCGAATCTGTCTGGGCCAGCAGTGTACAGGAGAGGGGCGCTGGAGGTGCTCACCCTTGGGCCAGGGCCCAGGCTGATGGAGAGGCCGAGCGAGGCCGGCTTGGGCCTGGGAGGCGCGCTGGGCCGGAGGGGAGGGGCGGACGGCCCACAGGGGGGTCGAATCGGTCAATGGGGCACCGGGGTGTCGAGCTCCTGCTCGTTGCGGCCGACGCAAGGAGGCGGTGGCGCTGTGCCGGCGAGGCGGGACAGCGCTCCGGCGAGCGGGGCAAGGCCGAAGGGCCGGGAACGGGCGGATCAGGGCGGCGCGGTGCCGGATCCGGCCGCGGGAGGAGGTTGGACGGCTCTGGCGCCGGCGACTCGCAGCGGCGGCGAGCTCCGTGGAGACCATGGCGGCGCTGCAGCAGAGGGAGAGGGGGGTTAGAGGAGGAAGGAGAGTAGAGGAAGGGAGAGCGGGGCGGGGCGGCACTGACCTGCTGGCTCCGACGGGGCTGCCGGTTCGCCGGCGGGAGGCGCGAGGCGGCGGTCTCGATCCAGCTCGGGATCGAGCGGGAGGAGGGAGCCAGGGGCTCGCGGGGCGCTCGAGCGGCGAACGGGCTCGGGCGGGCTTCGGCGGGGCCCAGATGGGCCTGGCAGGGCCGCGGTGAAGTGGGGCGCGGGGGAGGACGCGCGGCGCGCTGGGGTTGGCCGCAGGGCGCTGGGAGGCGACGTGTCGCGCCCGGATTGGTCCGGGACGCGGCGGCGGCGGTGACAAGTGGCGGAGGTGGAGTGGCCAGGCACGGATTGCGAGGAGGGGCGGCGGCTGCGGGTTAAGGGAGAGGTTAGGGTAGGTTTAGACTAGGTTATCCAAAAAATGGACTGAGGGGGGCGTTTAAATAGGAAAAAGGGGGGCTAGGAGAGGGGGTTTGAGGCTGTTTTGGAGCCGTTCGATCTTGATCGGACGGTCCGGAATGGAGGGGTTGTTAGGTAGGAGGGTAGATGGGCTGTGTAGAAGGGTTGGGCTGAGAGGAGAGAGATGACGTGCGGCCCGGCAACTGTTTTCGGAGACCGAAAACGTCCGACGAAGGTACCGGCAACGGTACCGCTATATGTTTAACGGTTGGGCAGTCAAACGGACTCCGAATGCGACGAAACTTGGCAGACGGCCTGTCTACACTATAATAAGACCACATGACAAGTTGCAACCCATTCCGAGAACATTTTTATGCCACTTATAAAATAATATTTCGGAGGTGCCGCGGGCGCGTGCGAGTGTGTCTGGACTCCGAACGCACAGCGGAGAGAACCGGCGGAACCCGAACAGATGCAAGTTTTATGAAAATGATGCCGATGCAATGCGAATGATGACATGAGACGAGATGCATAACTAGAACAAAATGCAAAACAACAGACAAAAACCCAACCACGGAGGAAATATAAATCACATAGCCGGAAATGGCAAGAGTTGGAGTTACGAATATGGAAAGTTGTATCCGGGGCGTTACACATGGCACTCCTCTCCTCCTTGAGCTCACGGAGCTACACGTCCTTGGCCCTGAGCTCCGCATCCTTGGCATGGACCTCCTGTGTCAGGTGCCTCACCTCAGACTCCGTGATCTGCTGCGCCGCCATGGCACCAGGTAGAAGCAATGGGGAGAGGAAGCAAAGGGGGAGAAACGGCTGAAAGGCAATGCAATCTACGGGAAGGCGGGGAGAGCCAGCCGAGGAGCGGGGAATCTTTTGGTTTTCACCACGGTAAAACACTAGTCGACGACTTCAGACATCAGGGAGCAGTGGGTTTTTATAGGCGGAGTCATTGTGACTAATTGCTTCCTCGCCTGCTCCCGTCAATCAAAAAATTCAAAATCCTACCGCGACTGCTCCCGTCAATAAAAAAATTAAAAATCCTGCCGCACCCAAACACCAGAGCAACGCCGCGGTGGATATTTAAATTTACCTGCCGACAAGGAGATAAAAAAAGGGGTGAAAAAACAAATGTGGCGGCGGCCTAGCTAATCGGCCTAACTAGCCCAACTAGCTAGCCACCGTGCTTCACTAATGTACTCGGCAGGAAAGGTGGTCTTTCATGATTTGATGACTCATTTACTTGCTTCGGCGCTACGACCGAGGCGGACCCAGAAAACGCGCAGTAGGGTGATACGTCTCCAACGTATCTATAATTTTTGATTGCTCCATGCTACTTTATCTACTGTTTTAGGCAATATCGGGCTTTATTATCCACTTTTATATTATTTTTTGGGACTAACCTATTAACCGGAGGCCCAGCCCAGATTTGGTGTTTTATGCCTATTTTAATGTTTCGAGGAAAAGGAATATCAGACGAAGTCAAAACGGAACGAAATCAACTGGAGAAGTTAATTTTGGAAGGAAACCCACCTGATGGACTTGGAGTGCATGTCAGGGGAGTCCCGGGCTGCCCACGAGGGTGGGGGGCGCCCCCCTGGGCACGCTCCCTGCCTCGTGAGCACCCCGGAGGTCCACCGATGTACCCCTTGCACCCATATATACCTACGTACCCTAAAACTTCCAGAATAGAAGATAGATCGGGAGTTCCGCCGCCGCAAGCCTCTGTAGCCACCAAAAACCTCTCGGGAGCCTGTTTCGGCACCCTGCCGGAGGGGGGAACCATCACCGGTGGCCATCTTCATCATCCCGACGCTATCCATGACGAGGAGGGAGTAGTTCACCCTCGGGGCTGAGGGTATGTACCAGTAGCTATGTGTTTGATCTCTCTCTATCTCGTGCTCTCTCTCGTGTTCCTCTATGGCACGATCTTGATGTATCCCGAGCTTTGCTATTGTAGTTGGATCTTATGATGTTTCTCCCCCTCTACTCTCTTGTGATGAATTGAGTTTCCCCTTTGAAGTTATCTTATTGGATTGAGTCTTTTATGAGAACACTTGATGTATGTCTTGCCGTGATTATCTGTGGTGACAATGGGATATCATGTGCCACTTGATGTATGTTTTGGTGATCAACTTGTGGGTTTTGTGACATTGGGAACCTATGCATAGGGGTTGGCACACGTTCTTGACTCTCCGGTAGTAGCTTTGGGGCACTCTTTGAAGTACTTTTATGTTGGTTGGATGAATCTGAGATTGTGTGATGCATATCGTATAATCATGCCCACGGATACTTGAGGTGACAATGGAGTATCTAGGTGACATTAGGGTTTTGGTTGATTTGTGTCTTAAGGTGTTATTCTAGTATGAACTCTATGATGGATTGAGCAGAAAGAATAGCTTTATGTTATTTTACTACGAACTCTTGAATAGATAGAACAGAAAGAATAACTTTGAGGTGGTTTCGTACCCTACCATAATCTCTACGTTTGTTCTCCGCTATTAGTGTCTTTGGAGTGACCCTTTGTTGCATGTTGAGGGCTTGTTATATGATCTATCTATGTTATTATTGTTGAGAGAACTTGCACTAGTGAAAGTATGAACCCTAGGCCTTATTTCCTATCATTGCAATACCGTTTACGGTCACTTTTATCGCTTGCTACCTTGCTGTTTTTATAATTTCAGATTACAATTACTTTTATCTACTATCTATTTTGCACTTGTATGACCATCTCCTCGCCGAACTAGTGCACCTATACAATTTACCATTGTATTGGGTGTGTTGGGGACACAAGAGACTCTTTGTTATTTGGTTGCAGGGTTGTTTGAGAGAGACCATCTTCATCCTACGCCTCCTACGGATTGATAAACCTTATGTCATCCACTTGAGGGAAATTTGCTACTGTCCTACAAACCTGTGCACTTGCAGGCCCAACAACGTCTACAAGGAGAAGGTTGCGTAGTAGACATCAAGCTCTTTTCTGGCGCCGTTGCCGAGGAGGCTAGGTAAAGGGTACTCACACTCCGTCAACTAAGCTCTTTTTTTTGGCGTAGTGAGTGCTTGAAGGTATATCTTTAGATCTTGCAATCGAGTCTTTTTGTTTCTTGTTTTATCACTAGTTTAGTTTCTAAAATAAAACTAAAAAAATGGAGTTAAGTTTGTCTCATACGCTTCGTCTTTTTAATATCTTTTGTGAGTATGATGGAAAGAAAAATTGTGCTCAAGTGCTAGAAGAAGAATTACATAGAATGCTTGGCATGAAATATGTGAATGATGAGCATGATTGCAATGTTGTTAGTATGAATTCCTGGAATATCCATGATGCTAATGATATGCAAAGCCACAAGATTGGGGAAGCTATGTTTGATGGAGATGATATATTTTTTGTCCCCCAAGCTTTGATGAGCAAATTTACTATGATGAAAGCATGCCTCCTATCTATGATGATTATTGTGATGACACGTATGCTTTGAAGAATAATGATAATCATGAAACGTGTCATCTTGATCTTAATTTTCAATCACATGATAGTTATTTCGTTGAGTTTGCTCCCACTACTATTCATGAGAAGAAATTTGCTTATATTGAGAATAGTAAATTTTCTATGCTTGTAGATCATGAAAAGAATGCTTTAGGTGCTGGTTATATTGTTGAATTCATTCATGATGCTACTGAAAATTATATGAGGGAGGAACATATGCTTGTAGGAATTGCAATAATGCCAAGTTTCCTCTCTATGTGCTCAAAATTTTAAAGTTATGCTTGTTTTACCTTCCTATGCCAGTTGATTATTGTTCCCACAAGTTGTTTGCTCACAAAATCCCTATGCATAGGAAGTGGGTTAGACTTAAATGTGCTAGTCTTATGCTTCATGATGCTCCCGTTATGTTTCAATTCTTATCTTTTATGTGAGCATCATTGCCATCATCATGCCTAGCTAGAAAGGCATTAAAGAAAAGCGCTTGTTGGGAGACAACCCAATATTTATCCTTACTGTTTTTGTGTGTCCACATGATTATGATACTGTAGTAATCATGTTTTATAGCTTTTCTTTCAATAAAGTGCCAAGTAGAACCTTTGGGAAGACTTGGGTGAAGTTTATGTGATCTTGCTGTGAAAAACAGAAACTTTAGCGCTCACGAGATTAGCTGCCATTTTTTACTGGAGAGTGCTTTTAGGTTGATTCTTTTTGAAGATGATTAATAAACAAATTCCGCAGGTCCAGCAATTTATTTCATAATTTTTTGGGTTCCAGAAGTATACGTTTTATACAGATTACTACAGACCGTTCTGTTTTTGACAGATTCTGTTTTCATTGTGTTGTTTGCTTATTTTGATGAATCTATGAGTAGTATCATAGAGTATGAAGCATAGATAAGTTAGAATATAGTAGATATTACACCCATGTGAATTTAGAATGAGTTCAGTACAGTACCTAAGTGGTAGTTTTATTTTCTTATACTAACGGAGCTTACGAGTTTTGTGTTGAGTTTTGTGTGGTTTAAGTTTTCAAGTTTTGGGTAAAGATTCAATGGACTATGGAATAAGGAGTGGAAAGAGACTAAGCTTGGGGATTCACAAGTAACCCCAATGTAATATTCAAGGACAACCAAGCAACTAAGCTTGGGGATGCCCCGGAAGGCATCCCCTCTTTCGTCTTCGTTCATCGGTAACTTTACTTGGAGCTATATTTTTATTCGCCACATGATATGTGTTTTGCTTGGAGCGTCATTTTATTTTGATTAGTCTTTCTTGCTGTTAGTTAGAATAATGTTTTGCATCTTTAGTTTCAATAAAAAAAGTCAAGGATAGCCATTGCCATGCTTATTTTGCTAGTATACATGTTGCTGTTTGAAAACAGAAAGTTTACCGCTGTTGCAAAAATTCCCTAGAAAAGTCAGAGAATGGTATAATGTTGAATCTTTTTGCATATTAAGCTCTGATAAATTTATTACAGTTGGAATTTTAGTTGTTTAATTTTTGGAGTTAGGGAAGTATTGTTACTCTTGCATTCTGTACAAACTGTACTGTTTTGGCAGGTTGCTATTATGGTTGCATTGTTTGCATATGTTTACTTGTTTAATGATTCTATTTGAGGATAGGAGTATTAAATATGCAGAGGCATTTAGTATTCAATGTTGAATAATAATTTTAGTGATTTGTTACAGTACAAAATGATAAGGTTTTGCATTGGTTTATACTAACCTATCTCACGAGTTCTTGTTGAGTTTGTTGTGATTGAAGCTTTTGATAAAAAGAGGAACCATGATATGAGAGGAATTAAGGAGACACAAAAGTTCAAGCTTGGGGATGCCTAAGGCACCCCAAGATAATATTTTAAGAAGTCTCAAGCATCTAATCTTGGGGATGCCCCGGTAGGCATCCCACCTTTCTTATTCGACAACTATCGGTTAGTATCGGTTAAGCCTAAGTTTTTGCTTCTTCACATGAGTTGTGCTATCCTTGCAATGTCATTTTATTTTGTTTTGCTTGCTGCTTGAATACAATACCAAGATCTGAAATTCTTTATTGAAAGAGAGTCTTTGCATAGTTGCATAACTATTTTTCTACTCATAGTGCTTCACTTATATCTTTTGAGCGTAATAATTTTTGCTCTAGTACTTCACTTAGATCTTTTAGAGCACGGTGGTGGATTTGTTTTAAAGAAACTATTGATCTCTCATGCTTAACTTAGATTATTTTTAGAGTTTTTAATAGCATGGTAATTTTCTTAAAGATAATATACTTGGTATTCAAGATATGTGAAACTTTCTTTTGAGTGCGTTGAATACTAAGATAAGTTTGATGCTTGATAATTGTGTTGAGATATGGAGGTGATAATATCAAAGCAATGCTAGTTGGGGTGATTATGAATTTAAAGAATGCTTGTGTTGAAGTTTGTGATTCCCGTAGCATGCACGTATGGTGAACCACTTTGTGATGAAGTCGGAGCACAATTTTATTTATTGATTGTCTTCCTTATGAGTGGCAGTCGGGGACGAGCGATGGTCTTTTCCTACCAATCTATCCCCCTAGGAGTATGCGTTTAGTGCTTTGGTTTTTGATGACTTCTAAATTTTTGCAACAAGTGCATGAGTTCTTTTGATTAATGTTGAGTCCATGGATTATACACACTCTCACCCTTCCACCATTGCTAGCCTCTCTAATACCGCGCACTTTTCGCCGGTATCATACACCCACCATATACCTTCCTCAAAACAGCCACCATACCTACCTATCATGGCATTTCCATAGCCATTCCGAGATATATTGCCATGCAACTTTCCACCGTTCCGTTCATATGACACACATTACTTTTGTCATATTGCTTTTTGCATGAACATGTAGTTGACATTGTATTTGTGGCAAGGCCACCTTCATAATTTTCATACATGTCGCTCTTGATTCATTGCATATCCCGGTACACCGCCGGAGGCATTCATATAGAGTCAAATTTTGTTCTAAGTATCGAGTTGTAATTGTTGAGTTGTAAGAAAAATAAAAGTGTGATGATCATCATTATTAAAGCATTGTCCTAGTGAGGAAAGGATGATGGAGACTATGATTCCCCCATAAGTCGGGATGAGACTCCGGACTTTATGAAAAATAAAAGAGGCCAAAGAAGCCCAAATAAAAAAAAGAGGCCATAAAAAAAGAGAAAAGGCCCAAACAAAAAAAAGAGAGAAAAAGAGAGAAGGGACAATGTTACTATCCTTTTACCACACTTGTGCTTCAAAGTAGCACCGTGATCTTCATGATAGAGAGAGTCTCATATGTTGTCACTTTCATATACTAGTGGGAATTTTTCATTATAGAACTTGGCTTGTATATTCCAATGATGGGCTTCCTCAAAAGTGCCCTAGGTCTTCGTGAGCAAGCAAGTTGGATGCACACCCACTTAGTTTCTTCTATTGAGCTTTCATATACTTATAGCTCTAGTGCATCCGTTGCATGGCAATCCCTACTCACTCACATCGATATCTATTGATGGGCATCTCCATAGCCCGTTAATACGCCTAGTTGATGTGAGACTATCTTCTCCTTTTTGTCTTCTCCACAACCACCATTCTATTCCACCTATAGTGCCATGTCCATGGCACACGCTCATGTATTGCGTGAAAGTTGAAAAAGTTTGAGATTACTAAAGTATGAAACAATTGCTTGGCTCGTCATCGGGGTTGTGCATGATTAAATACTTTGTGTGATGAAGATAGAGCTTAGCCAGACTATATGATTTTGTAGGGATAACTTTCTTTAACCATGCTATTTTGAGAAGACATGATTGCTTTGATTTGTATGCTTGAAGTATTATTACTTTTATGTTAATATGAACTTTTGTCTTGAATCTTTCGGATCTGAATATTTATACCACGATTAACAAGATTTACATTGAAATTATGCCAAAGTATCACTCCGCATCAAAAATTCTTTTTTATCATTTACCTACTCGAGGACGAGCAGGAATTAAGCTTGGGGATGCTTGATACGTCTCAAACGTATCTATAATTTTTGACTGCTCCATGCTACTTTATCTATTGTTTTAGGCAATATTGGGCTTTATTATCCACTTTTATATTATTTTTTGGGACTAACCTATTAACCGGAGGCCCAGCCCAGATTTGGTGTTTTATACCTATTTCAGTGTTTCGAGGAAAAGGAATATCAGACGAAGTCAAAATGGAACGAAATCAACTAGAGAAGTTAATTTTGGAAGGAAACCCACCTGATGGACTTGGAGTGCACGTCAGGGGAGTCCCGGGCTGCCCACGAGGGTGGGGGGCGCCCCCCTGGGCGCGCTCCCTGCCTCGTGAGCACCCCGGAGGTCCACCGATGTACCCCTTGCACCCATATATACCTACGTACCCTAAAACTTCCAGAATAGAAGATAGATCGGGAGTTCCACCGCCGCAAGCCTCTGTAGCCACCAAAAACCTCTCGGGATCCCGTTCCGGCACCCTGCCAGAGGTGGGAACCATCATCGGTGGCCATCTTCATCATCCCGGTGCTATCCATGACGAGGAGGGAGTAGTTCACCCTCGGGGCTGAGGGTATGTACCACTAGCTATGTGTTTGATCTCTATCTCTCGTGTTCTCTCTCGTGTTCCTCTATGGCACGATCTTGATGTATCCCGAGCTTTGCTATTGTAGTTGGATCTTATGATGTTTGTCCCCCTCTACTCTCTTGTGATGAATGAGTTTCCCCTTTGAAGTTATCTTATCAGATTGAGTCTTTTATGAGAACACTTGATGTATGTCTTGCCGTGATTATCTGTGGTGACAATGGGATATCATGTGCCACTTGATGTATGTTTTGGTGATCAACTTGCGGGTTTCGTGACATTGGGAACCTATGCATAGGGGTTGGCACACGTTCTTGACTCTCCGGTAGTAGCTTTGGGGCACTCTTTGAAGTACTTTTATGTTGGTTGGATGAATCTGAGATTGTGTGATGCATATCGTATTATCATGCCCACGGATACTTGAGGTGACAATGGAGTATCTAGGTGACATTAGGGTTTTGGTTGATTTGTGTCTTAAGGTGTTATTCTAGTATGAACTCTATGATGGATTGAGCGAAAAGAATAGCTTTATGTTATTTTACTACGAACTCTTGAATAGATAGAACAGAAAGAATAACTTTGAGGTGGTTTCGTACCCTACCATAATCTATACGTTTGTTCTCCGCTATTAGTGGTTTTGGAGTGACCCTTTGTTGCATGTTGAGGGCTTGTTATATGATCTATCTATGTTATTATTGTTGAGAGAACTTGCACTAGTGAAAGTATGAACCCTAGGCCTTGTTTCCTATCATTGAAATACCGTTTACGCTCACTTTTATCGCTTGCTACCTTGCTGTTTTTTATAATTTCAGATTACAATTACTTTTATCTACTATCTATTTTGCACTTGTATCACCATGTCTTCACCGAACTAGTGCACCTATACAATTTACCATTGTATTGGTTGTGTTGGGGACACAAGAGACTCTTTGTTATTTGGTTGCAGGGTTGTTTGAGAGAGACCATCTTCATCCTACGCCTCCTACAGATTGATAAACCTTAGGTCATCCACTTGAGGGAAATTTGCTACTGTCCTACAAACCTGTGCACTTGCAGGCCCAACAACGTCTACAAGGAGAAGGTTGTGTAGTAGACATCATAGGGCGTCCCACGTCAGGAAGAATATATGCGTGCACCACCCGGGAGGACCCGGAAACCGCGCGGTAGGGTGTGCCATGTCTCGGCACGGAGGAAAAATGTGCGTGTAAAAATATACTGTATCAGACGTAGTACCTATGGTTCGACCTCGGCACCCAGCCAGTCGGTCGAAAACACCCCACTAGCCACACAACTTCATCATCCAAACATGGCACGGTTAGCTCCGTCTCAACCAGCCACAACGTCTCTTGTTCTAGGCGATTCTTCTATTTTCCAAGCTTTTTTTTCAGTTGTAATAACACCACGGCAAGCTAGCGCCGCTCTTCGTGTGTGCCCGTGCAAAGGTTAGACGATGGAGAGAAGAGAGATTGAGATCACAGACTTGGGACCCACCAGTAAGTGAGACAACGGTCATGCACGTGTTGACGAGGCACTCCCTCTACTCTACTCAACGCAAGTACTGTATAAAATCAAGTTGTGGGACAAAGCCAACAACCATTCGTTTTTTAGGCTATCGACTTACGCTTTGTAGTCCAGGTTGCCAGTTCGAATCTCGTCTTTTAGATTTGTTAGTTTTAGGTCCAAATTTGATTAATGACAAGTGGGACCCCTGTGTGTTGTTCCGATATTTCAGTGTAGGATGTTTTTTTTTTGAACAAACACTTTGCGCAGTTAGACAAGTAACGGCACGAGTTACATGTATTTTGCAAGTTTACGAACAAGAATGATAGCGGCATAGAATATCACATCCACCCCGCAGCTTAGATACTATGGTGATACGAGTTTTTACACCGTTGGAAGTGAGATCCAATGGCTTGGGAGTAGTCTTTGTGATTATGCGCAATTTCCAAACTCTCCAAAGGTTTTTTTTGCAGATAAAACATTCAGGCCTCGTGTGTGCCGCTGCATCTTCGATCCAACGGCTCCCCGGTGCTCATATTAGGTGCTCCCCGTAGCTTAATTACCCGCTACGGTGATATGAGCATCTAGGTCGTATGATCAGTGATCAGATGGCACATGCATAGTACTTGTACTTTCTGCGCATTTCCCAAACTCTATCAGCCGTATATTGCAAAAACATTCAAACCTCCTACTATGGGCCGTTAGATCTCAGTGAACTCGTATCACCATAGAATCTATGGTGCGGGAGCACCTCATACTCTCCCGAGCGAGAAAACATAAGGTGCTATCACGGCTTGGATGCTAGGGTGATACGAGCTTGGAGGTCGTTTGATCTGAGATCCAATGGCATCTGAGCAGTCTTTGTGCTTGTAAGCAGTGGCCGAACTCTTTTGGGGCTTATCTCCAAAAAAACATTCGAACCACCGAGGAGGTGTTGGGTCACAAATCCAACGCCTCTGAAGAGCTTGTATCACCAAAGCATTTAAGGTGTGGCAGCACATGATATTCTTACATATAGGAGAATATGATGTCCTCCATCATCTTAGATGCTATGGTGATACGAGCTTCGAGGTCGTTGGATATGGGATCAAAGGGCATCTAAGTAGTTTTTGTACAAATTGTGTGCAATTCTCAAACTCATCAAGGTTTCCTGCAAAAAAATTAAGACACATCATGTGAGCTGCCATATCTCAGATCTACAAGCTCCAAGCAAATCGTATCGGCATATAGCATCTAAGGTATGGGGGCACATGATATTCTCCCGGGGAGGAGGGGTGGGGCGTGCACAACCAATCGGTGGTTGGGAGGGTGGGGACAAATATAATCTAAATAACCCTAAACAGAGCTCCACAATTTTATCTAAGGTCGAGGGGTTGACCCTCGATAATCATAGCTTCGCCTAAACACAACATTTGCATGTAATATAGTACTAGACTTAATATTCATGTTTCAGTTTCATGTTCATTTTAAATATTGAACTAAGGACCATGGATGTCTTACATTTTACTCCCTTTGTTCCTAAATATTAGTCTTTTTAGAGGCTTCAAATGGACTGGCACATACGGATGTATATAGACATATTTTAGAGTCTAGATTCACTCATGTTGCTCCGTATGTAGTCACTTGTTGAACTCTCTAAAAGACTAATATTTAGGAATAGAAGGAGTATTTTTGAATTCGTGTCATACATGCATGTGTTGGAAAAATAGATGCACTCTACTTATTGGATTGTTGTTGTGTTCGTGCGTGTGTGTCTCTGTGCATGTGTGTGTTGGTGTGTGGTCATATGCTTGATACATACAAAGTTTTCTCACCTCCATATTGTTCATCTTTTAAATTTGAATTTGCATTGGAAAACTTACTAGGGATACCATGAAATGTGAAATCCACGTTGAGATCACTATATCACAAACTCACTCTAATTCAACAACTCGTCATAAATCAATTACCACGTTGAGATTAGTATTTGCAAGGAAAATACGGGTATTGTAATACACATAGATTCGTTTGGCAATTTAAAAGGTTCCTTTCGTATTCTCGAATGGTAGGACCCAACGGCGTACCAGCCAGACCTTGGCTCGTGTTGATCCTAAAAAAACGGGCTCGTGTCCTTCGGTGGCATGCGTGGTACACACATTAGGCAACCCCAACCAGTCGAGCCTCAGCATTTCAAGTCGAAATATCTGGCGGCCAGAATTCCAGCCCTAGGAAATTCCCCTCATGTCCCCGGTCCATAATGACTACCGATGAACAACGGAGGGATGCTTTAGTAACTAGACAACGTTACCTACCGTGCCGAGCACGATTCAATTCCCTCGGTCGCCGCTCGTCAAGGTCACCTGTCAACTGCATTGCCTAGTACTACTACTACTACTACACCAGGATGAGCACAGAATTGAGCCCATTTGTTCGTGCCTAGTACTTGAGTTAATATATCAGGCAATGCACTGGTACGCAGGGATTATCCTTTTACGGTTTATAGGGCTTATCTCAAAATTTTAGTTTTCCCATTTTATAAGTCTCAATTTGGTTGTTCCCCATCACATGTTCAGATTTCAAGGTGCAATAAATCATTACATGCAAGAATTAAGAGAAAATTGACCAATGCATGTACTTTATGCATGCATGCATTGTAATTAATGCATTCGTAAACACAATTTTTGAGGAAAACAAGCGCATTAATTGAGTGGTTTTGCAAACTACAACAATTGTTCCACCACTCACCATCTACCTTGGTTGGTGAGATTTTTGAATTGAGCCCTATAAACCGGAAAGGAGGTTTAACTAAGCAAAATGTTTGACCAAATCCATTCTTAAGAAATACAACAGGATAGATGTACGACTTGAAAATTTATTGCATGATGCAGGTTTTGATATTGTTTTGAATCCTGGATCTTAAATTTCAGAAAATCCAAAAGTGAGCATAAATTCTTGAAACTGAGCATGGTCACGTGATATGGCACAAATATTACTTCGTAATTTTTTTCTTCAATTCGAGACAAGCTGCTTATGACAAGTTGCACAAATGAAGAGTCAAGGTATTTTGGAACAAAGACCTTTCACATTAAGGCGAACGCTTTCACTATTGAAACCATGGGCGTTTACGTGCTGCCACGAGTCCCCGCTTCTCATCGATAGGTGTCGTCCCAGCAAGCGTGTGAGTCGACGGGAGGTGTGCGAGCAGACCGCTGCGCCGGCTGTCAGAGAGGCGTGCGAGCAGACCGCTGTGCAGACTCACCGGGAGGTGAGCCCTTTGACCAGGCTCCGCCGCCCACCGTCGTCCCAACTGCTCCCACTTTTAATGTCGCCGGCGCCGAAGTTTAAAATCAACCTTGCACTACCCGGTATCGCTACAATCCTCTCTCTTCCTCTCCGATTCTCCTGTCGTCTGCCTCCAACTAGCCTGACCTAAACGTAGGCCATGCCACATCATGATGGTCTGCCCTTAGTGTTCCAGTTTCATGAGGAAGACACCGAGCCGGAGTCTCAAGAACATAAGGCGCTTTGGGACGAGCTTGAACTGCCCTTGCAGGAAGACGCCGCGCCTGTCCCCGCAACCATTCTTGCTCCCGTCGCCCCGACTGCGCCAGCGCCCATCCCCGTGGCATTGATGGGCTGGGAACCGCACATTGTCGCCGAGCTTGATTCCACGGGGTTCCACAAGGTCCCCGCCGACTTTCACGTGCCCGTGCACCTGCCAGTGCATGCACTGACACGCACGCCCGTGCCGGTGCCCGTGCACCTGCCAGCGCATGTGCCTGCGTGTGCACTGACGTGCGCGCCCGTGCCGGTCCCCGTGCACACGAATGTCTCTGCCGCGTTGTTGACAGCGCCTGTCCCCGCGCGGGTGCCAGTGCCCCCTTCAGCGGCATGGATGGCCGCCGTCGACCGCTTCCTTGCACCAACGCTAGTCGCCTCCTCCCGCCAGTTGACTCGCTCCGAAGTCCAGAACATTTTGGCCTTCCTTGAAGCTAGGCCAACGTCCAGGAGTACGCCAACAACGGTGCAAGACGCCGCCGTCGCCGTCGGTCAGTGGCCCGACGACACACAGAGCACGGCAGAGGAGCCGCTTCCCACCGCGAGACGCCCCCGCCGCCGCCGCGTAATCTAAATTTGCCATGAAAAACGTTCAGATTGCCATGCTTAAAATCCAAACGTTTATCATTTCCATTTATTTTTGTATCGATCATCGTATAATTTAAAGTCGGAGTCAGACTGAACGAAATGTATGGTTTGATCGATTGAATGTTCTGCTAGAGCCGTATCAAATTAAATATAAAACGTCATCAAGCCACATGTATTCCTTGTCATCCAACGACATAGACTGCTTCAATGTCGAGCGCTCAACACGTTTAGCATGTAGTTAATTTCATGCCAAAAAGAGTGCTAATCACATGACAATACACAAATAATATCCTAGTAGTTAATATCCGCATGCACTTAATATACTTCCAAATTAACGTGCATTGCACGTACATACTGACTAGTGCTGCTAGTACGTGAAACTGGTGCCGTGACTTGTGAACGCGTCTAGATATGGTCAACGGCAACATCGCCCGCGAGTTCTTCCTGTTTGCCCGTGCGTCTAAACGCAGAAGGGGAGGAGAGAGAGAGAGAGAGAGCACACATAGAACCCACCAGTAAGTGAAGGCGAATAGTACTAAAAATAACATTACATGTTATCCATTAATTAGGCTGTGGTAATATAAAAACATTATGTAAACAAAGGGGGTACAACAAACATTGCTATTCTACGTATGTTGCATATTGACGTACGCCTTGAAGGCCCGATCGCATGTTCGATCCTCGTCCTTTATTTTTTAATTTGTATATGGGTCCAAATTTGTTTCATGACATGTGGGCCCCTCGGTGTGTAGTTTGTAGCACTTTAATTTGTGGGTCGAAATTTGTTCCATTCCAAGTGGACTATCGGTGTGTAGTTTTGTAGCTTATTTATAATAATTAAAGAGAACAACATAGTTTTTTCAATAATACCATGGTGTGACGTTGAAGGCGAGAAAGGACGTGCGAGAGAGCAATGACCGAGCCAGAGGGAAATCAACTAGGGGAGTTGCGTGGGTCGCAACGGTGTTTGGAGTAGTTGTGGACCAAATGCTATGAAAATATAATCTAAACCGACCGGAATAAATGCCTACACAAATTAATCCAAGGTTGGGGTGCCCCTCGCAACGTAAATAGCTCCGGCTTTGCGAGGGATGGAGAGGTAGTAGCTTCAACGCGTGGAAGATACGGTGTGAGAAAGCAAGGTCAATCGAGAGACATAAAGATAGAGAGACAAAGTGAGTGTGGTCCGACATTCATTGAACAAATATATATGCTCCGGAGAGATATTGTCCGATTGAGCTTTGGTAAGGGTGGGGGCTGTAAGATAGAGCTTGAGAGATGATCCAGTCACAGACGTGTAGATATATTTTGTGCGTGGGAGGAAGCAAGGTCAACCGATCACATAGGGGTCGTGCGATCGAAAGAGTGAGACGGGTTGGAGAGAGTGACCTAGATGGACGATGTGCGTGAGAGAGTATACAATGTGAATAGGTTGAATTGGGCTCAAACATGGTGATATATCGTTTTTGTCCGAGAAAGAGCGAGGTCAATCGAGA
>NC_041383.1:551557725-551569256 GCF_002162155.2 Triticum dicoccoides
TAACATGAGTGGAAAAAGGGGTTGTGTAGTTGAGAGACTTAGAGATCGAAACATGGAGAGAAAGAATGAACGTGTGTTGGAAACCGATAGCTTGCTAAGGTGGTTAGGAAAGGAAGATTGACCGATACATGAAGTATGTAGCGTTTGTGCGCGGGGGGGAGGGGGGCTAAAAACAACATTTGAATGTACATAGTACGAGACTTAATATCGATGTTTCAATTCGGTGTACATTGTAAGATTTGAACCAAGGACCAGGCATACGGGTAATTATTTCGAATTCGTGCCATACTAAGTTTCGAAAAGTTGACATTGACTCAATTTGTTGTGCTATTTTGTAGGTCATATGTTTGAATCCATCCAAAAGTTTTCTCACTACCATGGTGTACATCGTATACATATGAATTTGTATTAAAAAAAGTAGTGTGGATATAGTGAAATGCGAAATCCATGTTAGAATTGGAGATCGCTACGTGACACACACTCTAATTCAAATAACTAACTACGTGACACACACTCTAATTCAAATAACTAATTATGCGAGACACTCCAATCCACGTTAGCGTGGATACCGTTTTGAGTTTTTTTTTCAAATAACTCCTCATTAATTAATTTATAGTACTCCCTCTATTCACTTTTATAAGACCTTGAAGACATTTTAGACAATGTGCAAAACAATTCATTTCAAGTTGTTTGAAACGACTTACAAAAGTGAACGGATGGAGTATCTCGTTTCGAATGACTAATTATTGCAAGGAAAACACGGGCATGGTAATACATACAGATTCATTCGCAAATGAAAGAAGATTCGTTTCGTTTGCATTCTCAAATGTAGGCGCACCAGGCAGACCAGGGTCATGTCGGGGTGGACGCTGCTTCGGTGCCTTAAAGGCAACTGCCCTTGGGTGACTGACATGTGGGCCAGCCACCTGTTGGGCCCACATGTCATGGACACAAAGGCAGGTGCCTTAAGGCACCGAAGCATAGTCCTGTCGGGGTGGTCGCGTGTGTCGGACGGACGCGTAGCACCCAGCCACCTACCCCCCTCCCCCCAAAAAAAGGACGACGACAATATAAGTTTGCGCTTCCACGTTCCGGATTGAAATATCTTGTGGCCCCAATTCCAGTCCTGCAAAATCTCTCTTCTCCACCGTCCCCTTCCGCGCCCAGATTGCTCAAATCCCTAATTCGTCGCCATCCCTCGAATCGCCCCTCGTCTTGTCTCTTTCCCCACCGTTCCGCACCTCTGTGCCGGACGACGACGACGAAGACGAGGATCGCGCTTCACCACCGCACCGGAGCTACCTCATCTACGCCCTAGTCCACCGCACCGGGTGGTCCACCGACAATGTCGGCCGCCGCAACCGACGTGCCTCACAGACATCGAGGTCCACCGCATCAGGTGCGCTTCACCGATGCCGTCTCCCAGCTCATCGGGGCTACTTCACCGAGCACATCATCGCACCTCCGCCCCCCGAGGCCGTTGGGGCTTCACCAACGGTCTCGTCCACTGCATCGTAGCGCTCCGCTGCCACTCAAGATCTGCATCCGTGCGCGGCCAGCCAACGCCAGCGCATCACCCTCAACGGCTCTGAAGTGACCCGCACTCTAGCTAGGCGAGCATGCCCAAACGCCAGCCCGAACTAGGTATCCACACATCACTCCCTTGTGCACTGTTCCGACGATGTTCGGATATCCTTTCACTGCTCTCTTAGCTTACACGCCTATGCAACTCTGACTTTAACTCTTATTTCTTCTGGAGATATCATCTGAAACAAGAAAATCCATTTTTTAGCGAAGCATGATGGCGCTACAGGATCTGGTACACATCATGCACACCCGTATAACCTTGCAAGTATTTGTCCTTCGGTACAACATCAAGGTCGATTCCTCTTATTTGATCAACCATTTGCCGTGTCAAAAATGCAGAGGGGGATGCAAGGAGCACAAGGCCTGCACATCCAAGCAAGTGGTAACATGGACTTGTACATGGAACATCCCAAGCGCAAGCAGAGCTGCAGTGAGCCTGTACAACGAGCTAGCGTAAGTCCCTGCATTTCATTTAATTCGTACTGGCATTCGTGTATGATTTGTGTGCAGTGGCTGATCCACTAATTCAAGTTACCAGGGCGAACATTTAACTTAAAAAATACGAAGGCACTTGCACTCCGGAAATCAACATAACTTGAGATATGTGAAGCTACATGCACTTTGAAAACCAGCTAATGATCCAAAGTAGTTCAGATTATAAACACTAAATGATGCAAGCACCAAAAAACACAAAATGCAACATGGTGTACAAGGACTACAAACATGGTCTGTACCTTCTTGAATTATTCGTTCTCTGGCTGAAAATATCGAAGTGTAATTGCACGTATAACCAGTGCGCAAACTGCATATCAATATATCTATCCTGCACAAGTATGCCAATAGTTTCAAACAACAGATTAGAAAAGTATTTATGCTATGTTGTCATGATACAGGGACTTTCTGGTAGATGGCCTCGACGTTTCCTCAAGCTTTGAAAATGCACTATAATTTGCTTGTCATCAATGCCTGCAAATCTCTGTCTCTCTCAACATAGTAGATCACCATCAGACACTAAATCCTTCAATGAGCTTGCAAAATGCTTGCATTAGATCCCTCATTAGACACTATATGTTCATCACCAGGAGCATGTAAAATGTTTGCATCAAATCCTTCATTAGCAGTCTATTCATTAGACACTTCAGGCTCAAGAACAACATGAGCTTGTATGTTTGCACTGGAAACTTGATTATATACATCAGATTCAGTCAGTTCAGTATTGATTGGGGGAGTTATAAAATAAGTAGAAATTGGTTTCATTTTCTCATAGATTCCCTACATACAAGCAGTTTTACAACACCGTCAGGTTTAACTATTGGCCAGAAATTGAAGAGTTGAATTAGATATAATCAAGGATGTGATGTACCTGCTCGTTGCGCATGCTACTCTTGCAAGCTGCGACTGTCTGTTTGCACAAGCTCGATGCCATGCCCGTGCTGCCGCCGCTGCCTCCCATGCAGGCTACACCCAGGGTTGGATCTTCATCTTCTTGTCCTTTCGTTCAATTGAAGCCCGGCGACCGCCCTCCAACGAGGGCACGAGGAAGTGCTGTGTCGGTCTGTCCAGCGGCGGCTAGGTTAGGAGCAAACCAGACTGGAGGGTGGAGCTAATGAATTGGGATTTTTCCTGTTGTCGATCGATATGGGAGGCGCTCGTATGGGCCGCGAGCCTGCTATAGGGCCTGCCTTGCACTTATGTTATTGGCCCATCCAAATTGAAACATTTTTCTTCTTTCTTTACATTGCCTGCTCGTGCGTTGGGACGAACAAAACTAGTGTGGGCCAACCTGGACAACTCAAACTAGGTGCACACTTTCTAGCCACCTGAGGCGGCCGCCCATACTAGCCCCTATGGTGGTGTCGCCCCTTTTTGCGTGTATGATTGTATAGTGAAAAATATTCCAGTGGCGCTTTTGATTTGCCCACAGAATGGTTGAATTGCTTGTTTCTATGAACTGAGTTCGCCAATAATGTGAAGGATGCCAATCTTTTCATCCTATTGTAGATTGCTTAGATCTCGATATGCCAAAAGTAATTGCATGAAATATATAGTAAAAGCCAGTGTGATGTGTTTGGCTACAACTACTCTGTATACACGTCCTCATATAACATATCAAGGATGCACCATCTTACCAGATTAACCATTTGACTTACCCATGCAGTGTGGGAAGAAAGAAGTATTGGGACTGCGTATCCAAGCAATTGATGCCATGGACTCCTTTATACAACCTTGTAAGAGAAAAAGAAGTTGCAGTGTGCCTATACAAAGAATTAGCGTAAGTTCAGTTACCTGCTTCTTGGAATTTTAGTTAGCCACTTATTGCAAAATTGTTCAATTACGTTGCTTGGCTTAATTTAATTTGCTACTGATTACATAATGGCACAACCTGTTAATCATATTGTAGACTGCGCCTATCTATGTGTTTGATACTTACTGTTAAGAATTACCGGTTTGCCTTAACTTAAATATCTACTTGTTTGTTTAACTGCTTTGCTGCTGCAACAACGGGTTACAATGATGTTAATAACTACTGTACATTTCAGCATCCAATTGGAACTCTTTAATTCCTTGTTTGTTTTACTAGTTTGCTGTTATAACTCCCAGTTGAGATGTTTTGCTAACTTCAACTTTTCTCAATCCAATCGGAACTTTAATGGCAAAACAGGTTAGCCCAAGATCAAAGAGTGAGGTCCCCATGGACGTTGCATCATCCCAAAGCAGTGGCACCGGCCCAATCGTGCATTATGAATTGCCAACTGCTGATGCTCTAGAGGCTAAACTAGTGGTAGAAAGAGATTCTGCTTCTGCACTTAGAGATGAAGTTGACATGTTGAGGAAGCAAACAGCATAATCACAAGCAGTACTCAAGACAACCATTAAATATTTGGTGGATTTCAAAATAAAGCAAGCTGAGACTGACCAGATTGTTAAGGTCCTGAAGGAAAAAAGGAAATTAAATTCCTACTTGGTAAATCATAGGTGAAATGTTCTTTCCATAGTTGAATAACCTTTGTGTTGTCTGTTCATGTAATCAATCAAACCATTTGTTTTAGAGATCATGTAATAATTGTTTTTTTTGTTTTTTGGTTTGTAATTTTATTTGAGCACAAGTCTGTATTAATTGATAAGACTCGGAGACATTTCATATGGATTGTTGTGCCAGACCTAAAAATATGCCAATCGGGCTGAATGTGCATTCAGCAATAGTAGTAGTATAGATGGACCATAAGTGGCACGCATCGGAAAGGGCCAAGATGCTGGCTAAAAAAAGGATGTTGTTTTAGCCAAAAAAAAGTACAGCGGCCTGGCTTATGTATGTTAGTTGATATTATTGATCCATATACTCTATAAGTGTTTATATGTCTGTTAGTTCTGTACATTCTTGGTTGATTGACTCGGTATTTGAATCTTGATACATCGCTTGTGTACATGTCTAAATGGGAGTACACATTATGTTGCATGTGACATTTGAGTTGGACATGAAGTGTTCCAAATATTCGAATTCACCTTAAACTAGATTTTAGTTTCTGAATTTGAGTATCGGCATTTGTAAACCATATTCATATATGATAGTGGAATACATCTTTGTCGTCCCTTTGAAGATATATAAAAACACATAGAATGATTTATAAAGATTCATATAGGAATACAAAGTGGATTCGAATTTAGTTGCCAGGGTATACGTGGATGCTTATTGTCCCAAAATTTGAAAGAAGCAGCAAAATGTCCACTCCCACGCCGGCTGCCCGAAGCCAAGTGTTTGGGAGATGGAAATTACTGTCTACCCATTACACGGACAATCCATCGGCCCGATTTCCACTGCTCTAAATAGGGGTAGGTTAGTAACTTCAATTAGATGTGACACGACCGCCTCTGAGCCCATTCCGACACGGTGGGCGTCAAACATGGGCGGCAAAACACATTTGATTCAAGCTCGTCCAAAAGACCTCTGTTTCTCCCTCCATTCCCCATTCATACACGGTGGGCGGAAAAACAAACTCGACTCGGCCGAAATCGATGTAGGCAAATATTTTTAATAGGGGCAGGTTTGTAACTTCACTCAGATATGACACAACCGCCCTACCTGTCAGCCCCGTTCATACACCGTGGGCGCCAACCATGGGCGCCAACCACCCTCTCCTCGCCCGAAATCGCTCTGGGCAAATATTGGCGAGATGCGAGATTACCGTCCTATCCCCAACCAACGAGACGTCCAATTTTTAAACGGGGGCTAAGTTCGTAACTTTCCCATATTTCAGACAGGCGCGTCCCAAAAACATGGTTCCTCGTACCTCTCCCTCCATTTTCCCATTCATACACTGTCCGCGCTAGAACACTCCATCCCCACACCAGCCTCCGTCCGCCACCCCATCCATCGCCGCTATCCTCCACCACATCCATCGCCACCGTCATCCACCATGCCGGAGCACCTACCAAGACCGCGTCGTCCACTGCTAGAGATGGACGTTTCTCATACACGGCGACGGACCAATAGCCTTGCATCGCGTCCTCTCGCTTCATCGGCGCCGTCGTCCTCTTTGTCGGGGCCGCTCACACGACCTTCTCTTCCACCGCAACGGGACTTATCCCCCGATGCACCAGTCTACTATCGCAGATCTGCTTCAATGCCACCGACAGCCATCGCACCCCCGATGCCTACACGGCACCGCAAGAGAGGTGGTACTTCATATCTCCTCAACTTTTTGATCTCAACCAGAAAATAGATCTTAACTTGGTTACTCTACTTTCTTTTCAGCTCTTAGAATTTAGTTCTTAGTTCGAAGCAAAAAATGGATGCTAAATATCATTTCTCCGGTTTGTAGCTTCAAATCTGCCATGGCACAACCATAATACGGTTTAATTGATCATGCTTAGGGTTTAATTGATCATGTTGGTTCCGTGGTGGTTTCTTTAATAGAAATCGGAGGGGAAACCCTCTTTTGCTAAAAAAATATGCTTAGAGTTTCCCCCTTTTATGATCACTATACGATTAGAATACGTGCTTCGTGTCATAAAAAGAATATGCTTAGAGTTTCGAAAATGCATGTTCGCCGCTCGGGTGTGTATCTCTACAGGGTGCCCACGGTGGGTCGGCCCACCCTGGGATCTTGGGTCACACCAGGCCCCGATTCCCCTCTGTTCTGCTGCACGCTTCCGATCTCTACTCACCCCCAGCTGCCTGCCTCGCCGGCGACTTGCCGTCCCCGGATGGCATGACTCTAGGAGGAGACACCGGACTAACAGGAGGCCAGGAGCAGCTCGCCCAACAGCGTCACCGCTGCCCGGGCGCGCCGTCATGCGTACCTTCCCAGTCCGTTCAGGGCTCAGGCGTGCAGCACCCACCAAGCCAACCCGATTTATCCTGAGATACGTCCTCAACACTCAGCAGCCACTCCTCATCACCCATTTTCTAATTGATTCATTACTCATTAGGCAGGACTGTCATTAGGATTCATTACTCAAAATTCCGGCCCTCGGAACAGAAACTAGTCATTTTGGATTATTGGTCGTAGTGACATTGACCTAGATTACTACTGCAAGCCAGGTTTGTTGACAATTTTACTTGTCTTTCTTACTCATTCGATATAATATCCAATTATTCACGTCGATTAGTTGCAAACAATAAGTGCTAGACAAACTTCTTCATTCAGATTTTGGACGGTCTCTTACTGCAGTTACAATTCTGCATACTTGTCCTAATAAGCTCACAAGTAAATGATTGATTCACTACATCTATGCTTGCCTTGTCATATTTGTTGTCAATATTCTTTTAGGGTGGACCGCCCTGTTTCTAAATACTAGAACCGTAGACATGAGTGAATAGCATTTCTCTATGTGATCTCTTCCATCATGTGTGGGTAACGAACACTGCATTGTTGTCACGCCCAATATGCGACCCTATCCAAAAGGAACTCGAAGGTCCCACCAAGGATAGACCCGCATATTGAAACGCTTTTGCAAGGTGGATATCATTACATCAACATTACATAATAGATGGGGATACATACAAGAGGCATACAATGCCACACGAATACAACATCACAATACATAAGAGCACCACCCGACTACGGATGAAACATAAACAGAAACTCAAACGACATCCACCCTGCTAGCCCAGGCTATCGACCTGGAACCTATCCCCTGATCGAAGAAAAAGCAGAAGAACTCCAAGACAAGCAAACATCGCTCTCGCGTCATGAACTTCGCACAACCTGTACCTGCAACTGTTGTTGTAGTAATCTGTGAGCCACGAGGACTCAGCAATCCCATTACCATGGGTATCAAGACTAGCAAAGCTTAAAGGGAAAGGAAGGGGTAAAGTGCTGAGGCTGCAGCAGCGACTAAGCATATATGGTGGCTAACATACGCAAATAAGAGCGAGAAGAGAGCAAGCAGAACGGTCGTGAAGCTAGCAATGATCAAGAAGTGATCCTGAACTCCTATTTACGTCAAACATAACCCAAAAACCGTGTTCACTTCCTGGACTCCGCCGAAAAGAGACCATCACGGCTACACACGCGGTTGATGCATTTTAATTTGGATCTGGTGTCAAGTTATCTACAACCGGACATTAACAAATTCCCATCTGCCTATAACCGCAGGCACGGCTTTCGAAAGATTATACCCTGTAGGGGTGTCCCAACTTAGCCTATGATAAGCTCTCATGATCAACGAAGGATATACCTTCTCCCAGGAAGACCCGATCAGACTCGGAATCCCGGTTTACAAGACATTTCGGCAATGGTAAAACAAGACCAGCAAAGCCTCCCGCTGTGCCGACAAATCCCGATAGGAGCTGCACATATCTCGTTCTCAGGGCACACCAGATGAGCCAGACATCGGGTTGGCATAGACCCTGATTGCCCAGGGGGCACCGGACATCGCTCAGTTTGGACCAACACTTAGACAAGCAACGGCCCGGGGGGGGGGGTAAAATAAAGATGACCCTCGAGAGCGTGACTCCGAAGGGAAAAAGGGCTAGGTGAGGCAAATGATAAAACCAAGGTTGGGCCTTGCTGGAGGAGTTTTATTCAAAGCGAACTGTCGAGGGGGTCCCATAAATCACCCGACCACGTAAGGAACACAAAATCCGGGAACATAACACCGGTTGACGGAAACTAGGGCGGCAAGAGTGGAACAAAACACCAGGCATAAGGCCGAGTCTTCCACCCTTTACCAAGTATATAGATGCATTAATAATATAAGAGATATTGTGATATCCCAACCAAATCCTGTCCGCCATGGAGAAATCTTCAACTTCACCTGCAACTAGCAACGCTATAAGAGGGGCTGAGCAAAAGCGGTAACATAGCCAAACAACAGTTTGCATAGGAAAGGTGTCAAATGTTAGAGGTTCATGGCAATTTGGGATGGCTTGATAAACAAAAGATAGGTAACGCAGCATAGCGATAGAACGAAGCAACTAGCATAGCAATGATAGTAGTGAGATCCAGGGTAGCGGTCATCTTGCCTGAAATCCCGCAAGGAAGAAGAACGAGTCCATGAAGAAGATGAAGCCACGAAGACAAACCGAGCGTAGACGAACGAATCCTCACGGTCGCAACGAAAAGGGAACTATCGAGAAGAAGCACACAACATGGTAAACACACCACACATGAACAAGACATGATGCACGAACAAGCATGATGCAATACAAGACTACATGAAGCTACTCATGGCAAGAGATGATGCAAACAAGAGCAACACATCAAGACAAGTTTAAATGAGGCCGGAAACAACATATAACAATTCCGGTAAGTCCTCATATGTAAATTTCGAAATTGGTCCAGATCTGAATAAACCTTATATTCAAGTTGTTAAACAGCAAGTTAAGATGCACAAGGATGATCTACACGAGATTCTAGTCAAGTTACATATAAAGATCATTTAGTTCGGAGCTACGGCCTAGAAGATATGAGCAAAACAAGTTAAACATGGCATTGATGCAAAATGCACCCAAACATCAAGCAAACACCTCAAAACAAGGATGCAATATGATAATATGATACTACATGCAATTCTAAGAAAGTTTCATGTAGAGCACACTCAAAATGGAGCAACGGTTCGACACACACACACTATACAAGTTATAGCAACAATCTGTCCAAAACAGCAACTAGGCATCTTGCAAGCATCAAAACGATATACTACAGCACCCCAACATGAGAACAAAAGGCATGGACATGATTTACAGGTAAAGCATAACAAAACATGAACACTGAGCTAACTCCAGAAATCACTAGAACATGCTCAAACACACATGGAAAGATTGCAAGTAATAACAATTTCAGACTTTGCAGAAAATAACATCAGGTTGCAATGTTTAGAGCTATCAAACAACATGTTACAGGAACTTATCATGGCAAACAAAGGCATGGCATGAACCTACTAAATGCATAGAACAAAAGTCCCTTACTGACCATAAGCCAAAAAGGATCAGAAGATATGATGGCACCCACGCAAACATGGCAAGTTATATTACAGATTCAAACATGGCAGGAACAGAATTATGAAGGCATGTAAATGAGCTTGTACCACTCACTAAAGAGCAATACATGGCATGGCAAGGCAACCAACAGTAAGAAGGCATATTTGTGAAGCTAATCATGGCAAGAGCAAGTTCATAGGGTGCATGGATCACTAGCAAAACACATGGCAACAACTGAACTTAATGTTAATAGGTTGACATCAACATTATGAAGCAACTTTGGAGCAAGATATGAACAAGCTACAGCAAGCTATAAATGCAACCAGGGGCATTCATGGATAGAGCATGACATATATATCAAAACATATTTATAGAACATCTCTAGATTATGCATAGAATGATTTGTAGCAGCAGGTTTACATAGCATCACCAAATAACAGATTCAGCTTAGCGAAACAGTAACAACAAGTACACTATTTAACAAGCTCGATTCACTCACCACAAGTTATTGCATGACAAGATAAGCATAGCATCATCAAGAAGACATGTTTGTGAAACAAACCAAGTCAAGAACAAGTTCATAGCATGCAAGGATCAACTACAACAACCTTGGCAAAATTGAATAACATGTAAACAATCTGCCAGAAAACATTTTGAAACAAAAGTAGAGAACGAAAATGACATGCTAGACTACTCCATAATTGCAACCCAGGACATGAATGGATAGACAATAACCATATGTTCAAAACATCCTTACTGAAGTATCTCAAAATATGCATGGATCTCTCTGTAGCATCAAGTTTACATGGCATCAAAATAACAGCAGAACAGGGACTAAAACAGCGACATCACGATGCCTAGTTTGCATGCTTGTGCTAGTCACCACATTGATCACAAAAATACATGGCATACACCTCTGTAAAGAAGACATGGCATAATTCAAAACACATGTAGTCATCAACCTCATAGGATGCACACATCAATCATGGCAAAAATGACAAAAGAGCTCCTTCTGTTAACAGACAGCAGACAACATTATGAAGCACTCTTGCAACGATGATTCAGGCATCAAGATGACCTCAAATGAATATGATGCAATAGAATGAAATGATGTACTCTTCGAGATGAACAATTTGACATATTACACGCATGAAATGGAGCTACATGCAGAGAGATATGGCAGGTCGAACATGGCATGAAAATTACACAGATCTGGGACTTACCTGATTTCTCACCCCGGGGAAAAAGTCAACCGCGACGAGGACTTCGCCGGAATCTCACCGGAGAGGAGGGGGATGGCCGGAGACGGGCGGAGGAGGCCGGGGATGGGTGGATCCGGGCGGCGCCGGCCCGGATCTGGCCGGAGGAGGCCGACGCGGGGCCTACGGTGGACGGGCCGGGGAGGCGCGGCGCGGCATCCGGCGAGGAGCGGAGCTCCGGTGGGGAGCTTGGGCTCGGGCTCGGGCGCCAATGGCTTGCGACGGCGAGGCAGCCGCCTGAGGCGGGGTCAGGCGCGAGG
>NC_041383.1:551569869-551576850 GCF_002162155.2 Triticum dicoccoides
ATGGGCTCGGGCGGGCCGCGCCCGGGCCGAGCGGGCCGGCGGCGGCTGGCGGCGGGGAGTGCCACGTGGCTCTCCTTGATTCGCTGGCGGTAGCGGCTGGATGCGTCCGGCGCGGACGGACATGTCCGGCGCGGCGCGGAGGGGAAAATTTAGGGTTAGGGATGGATTTGATCCGGAATTTCGGGGGAGGAGGCATATATATAGATTCTGGGAGCTAGGAGAGTCCAAATGGGGTGCGGTTTTCGCCCACACGATCGTGATCGAACGACCGAGAGCATGGAGGGGAGTTTGCTGGGTTTTGGGCCACTTTGAAGGGGTGTTGGGCTGCAAAGAGAAAGGGGGTTTAGGGCTACGCGGTTAACCGCTGGAGTATCAAACGACCTCCAAATGGCACGAAACTTGACAGGCGGTCTACCGGTGTTATACCAAGGCCACTTGACAAGCCTCGGTCCATTCCGAGAACGTTTAACACTCGCTCACAAAGAGAGACGAAAGGGGAATGCCGGAGGGCATAGGAGTGCCGGAATGCGAAACGGACAACGGGGAAAATGCTCGGATGGATGAGGCGAACACGTATGCAATGCAATGCACATGATGACATGATAAAATGCGACACGCAAGCAAATGACATGGCAACAATGACGAATAACTGGCAGACACCTGGCGCATCGGATCCGAGGCGTTACAACACTCCTCCACTAACAAGAGATCTCGTCCCGAGATCTTAGGACCGAGATGGAAGGAAAAAAAGGATGAGATGAACCAAGAACTCAAGAGAAGAAGCAAAGAATCGAGAGCACTCGAGAAGAAAAGAGAAACGACGAGAATGACGAGAATCGAAAGCTCACGGAATCAGATAGGCTATGAAACAACTCCGGTTAGACGAGATAAGAAACGAATAAGACTGAAAGGATTTAGGCAGCACGCCGGCTAGAATGGAAGGAATAGAACATGAACTTAACAAGATGGAATGACACTTGACGAGATGAATGACACGATGCCTCTGGAAGAATTGAAAGAATTGAAAAGAACTTAGAAGGAAGGATTGAATGGATTTGAATATCTAAGAAGAACGAAGAAATGCAAAACTCCAATTCAAAAGAATACAGAGAATTTAATTGCACTTCGAGACGCGAGAAGAAAAGATATTTGAACTCTACCAACAAGAATCTTGATGAACACTTGAGAAATGAATTAAATCATGAAGAACCACCATGAAGAACTCCGGTAACAAAAGGATGACGAGATAAAATTGAAGGATGAAAAAGAAATAAGACAAAAGCCTTGCGATGATTTAGATGGAGGTTCTGACGAAATGGCCGAGGAAATTGACTCCGGACAAGAAAAGATGAACACACTTGGAACTAGAATTTATTCATCAAGAACAAACTCCAAAGGAAGGGATTAATCACTCTGATGAAATAAGAATAAGATTTATTGTATGCTCCCTTCATCAAATTAAATTGATGACAAGCAATGGATTTTGCATATTACTTATTCTTCTTGAAAGAGGATTAAGAAGTGACATATCGCAAACTTGAGAAGTTCTTCATGGACCACCGGTAGGATTGAAAAGAATGAATGAATTAAAGTGATGATCAAGGAAAAAGAATCTTGAACGAACCACCGTTAGAAATGAAAATGACTGATGAAAGGGACTGAATCACCGGGAATAATTTGAAGAACCAATAAGCTAGAGGGGATTTAGATGCAAAAGAACGAAGGGATAATGAGCTGATTAAAGAACACTTGAATGAAGCACCGGAATAATTGGATAACGGTAGCTGAAATGTGAGGACGAAGAATTCTTCTGAAACAATGGCCTCCGGTGAAAAGAAACGGAAAAACAACTTCTGACATACTCCGGATGGGTAAGAAAAGAATATCTGACAAATGGAATAATTCGACAGGATAACATGAAGCTAGCACCACGAATCTTCGAGAGAATGGGCAAGATGAAAAAAAAACTCTTCTTCGGTCTTCAAATGACGACGGGAAAAACACCACCAAAATACTGAGATATTCCGGTAGAATGAAAAGCGAAGGGGTTGAACCAACAATGAAGAGAGTTTGAAAACGATCTTGGAGATGGCATCTGACTGATGAAATCCATTCTTATGTCATACTTGAAAAGAATTGAGAATAACTCCAGGGAAAATAGAAGAGTCAGGTAAGATCCTGGGAAAAGACCTGTGGGTTAGGGCCCACTGAAGAGATAACATCATTGAAAAGGATTGTTGAAGAGATAGGTGAAGCAACGGAACAATTGAAATATTAGAATGAGGTGACAACCTCGAATCAATTGGAACATAGACGAATCTCCTGAGATGTCTTGAACACTCCGGAATGATTGAATGGCGAGAGGCAAACGAGCAAGGAGAACACTTGATCCAAGGAAAAGAATAGAATCACTACCAAAAAAATTTGAATTGAATCCACCGGAAAAGATAAAGAGATGAAGAATGTCAAACGAGACGAGAATTCACCGGTTGAAATAATTGAGGAAAGACTGAAGAGGCTCCGCACGAATGAAATTGATGCTCGAAAGAGGATCAGGCTCCGGGAAGAAAAAGGGTGGGAGGGTGGGAAAACAAATGCAACTTGGAAGGGGAAATCGACGAATATCTTGAAGAGACAACACCGGTTGAAATCATTGAGGAAAGAAAGCAAAGGCTTCGCACGAGTAGGATGGATACTCAATTACGGACTCCGGTTCCGAGAAGAAGAAGGGGTGGGCGGGTGGGAAAAGAAAACAACTGAGGATTGAACTTGCAAAGATGAAGAGGGTCGAATCAACTTGACGAGAAATGCACCGGATGAAAAGAGCTGAGAACCAACGATTGGAAAACCAACTGCGTGATCCTAAAGAAAATTTGAAGGGGAAGAGAAGTAATTCAAAACACCTACGTCAAGATTCCTTACCAGAGCGACGAAGGGGCTGAGGAGTAAAAAGAATTCCTACTCTTCGATATAACTAAACTCCGAAAACAGTTTTCTTCTAGACTCAACAATGGCCAAACTACACGATCAATCAAGGGGGCTCCTAACGTCAGTCGAGGCTCTGATACCAACTTGTCACGCCCAATATGCGACCCTATCCAAAAGGAACTCGAAGGTCCCACCAAGGATAGACCCGCATATTGAAACGCTTTTGCAAGGTGGATATCATTACATCAACATTACATAATAGATGGGGATACATACAAGAGGCATACAATGCCACACGAATACAACATCACAATACATAAGAGCACCACCCGACTACGGATGAAACATAAACAGAAACTCAAACAACATCCACCCTGCTAGCCCAGGCTGCCGACCTGGAACCTATCCCCTGATCGAAGAAGAAGCAGAAGAAGAACTCCAAGACAAGCAAACATCGCTCTCGCGTCATGAACTTCGCACAACCGGTACCTGCAACTGTTGTTGTAGTAATCTGTGAGCCATGAGGACTCAGCAATCCCATTACCATGGGTATCAAGACTAGCAAAGCTTAAAGGGAAAGGAAGGGGTAAAGTGGTGAGGCTGCAGCAGCGACTAAGCATATATGGTGGCTAACATACGCAAATAAGAGCGAGAAGAGAGCAAGCAGAATGGTCGTGAAGGTAGCAATGATCAAGAAGTGATCCTGAACTCCTACTTACGTCAAACATAACCCAAAAACCGTGTTCACTTCCCGGACTCCGCCGAAAAGAGACCATCACGGCTACACACGCGGTTGATGCGTTTTAATTCGGATCTGGTGTCAAGTTATCTACAACCGGACATTAACAAATTCCCATCTGCCTATAACCGCAGGCACGGCTTTCGAAAGATTATACCCTGCAGGGGTGTCCCAACTTAGCCCATGATAAGCTCTCGCGATCAACGAAGGATATACCTTCTCCTAGGAAGACCCGATCAGACTCGGAATCCCGGTTTACAAGACATTTCGGCAATGGTAAAACAAGACCAGCAAAGCCTCCCGTTGTGCCGACAAATCTCGATAGGAGCTGCACATATCTCGTTCTCAGGGCACACCGGATGAGCCAGACGTCGGGTTGGCATAGACCCTGATTGCCCAGGGGGCGCTGGACATCGCTCGGTTTGGACCAACACTTAGACAAGCACTGGCCCGGGGGGGGGGGTAACATAAAGATGACCCTCGAGAGCGTGACTCCCAAGGGAAAAAGGGCTAGGTGAGGCAAATGGTAAAACCAAGGTTGGGCCTTGCTGGAGGAGTTTTATTCAAAGCAAACTGTCGAGGGGGTCCCATAAATCACCCGACCGCGTAAGGAACGCAAAATCTGGGAACATAACACCGGTATGACGGAAACTAGGGCGGCAAGAGTGGAACAAAACACCAGGCATAAGGCCGAGTCTTCCACCCTTTACCAAGTATATAGATGCATTAATAATATAAGAGATATTCTGATATCCCAACCAAATCTTGTCCGCCATGGAGAAATCTTCAACTTCACCTGCAATTAGCAATGCTATAAGAGGGGCTGAGCAAAAGCGGTAACATAGCCAAACAAAGGTTTGCATAGGAAAGGTGTCAAAGGTTAGAGGTTCATGGCAATTTGGGATGGCTTGATAAACAAAAGATAGGTAACGCAGCATAGCGATAGAACGAAGCAACTAGCATAGAAATGATAGTAGTGAGATCCAGGGTAGCGGCCATCTTACCTGAAATCCCGCAAGGAAGAAGAACGAGTCCATGAAGAAGATGAAGCCACGAAGATGAACCGAGCGTAGACGAACGAATCCTCACGATCGCAACGAAAAGGGAACTATCGAGAAGAAGCACACAACATGGTAAACACACCACACATGAACAAGACATGATGCACGAACAAGCATGATGCAAGACAAGACTACATGAAGCTACTCATGGCAAGAGATGATGCAAACAAGAGCAACACATCAAGACAAGTTTAAATGAGGCCAGAAACAACATATAACAATTCCGGTAAGTCCTCATATGTAAATTTCGAAATTGGTCCAGATCTGAATAAACCTTATATTCAAGTTGTTAAACAGCAAGTTAATATGCACAAGGATGATCTACACGAGATTCTAGTCAAGTTACATATAAAGATCATTTAGTTCGGAGCTACGGCCTAGAAGATATGAGCAAAACAAGTTAAACATGGCATTGATGCAAAATGCACCCAAACATCAAGCAAACACCTCAAAACAAGGATGCAATATGATAATATGATACTACATGCAATTCTAAGCAAGTTTCATGTAGAGCACACTCAAAACGGAGCAACGGTTCAACACACACACACTACACAAGTTATAGCAACAATCTGTCCAAAACAGCAACTAGGCATCTTGCAAGCATCAAAACAATATACTACAGCACCCCAACATGAGAACAAAAGGCATGGACATGATGTACAGGTAAAGCATAACAAAACATGAACACTGAGCTAACTCCAGAAATCACTAGAACATGCTCAAACACACATGAAAAGATTGCAAGTAATAACAATTTCAGACTTTGCAGAAAATAACATCAGGATGCAATGTTTAGAGCTATCAAACAACATGTTACAGGAACTTATCATGGCAAACAAAGGCATGGCATGAACCTACTAAATTCATAGAACAAAATTCCCTTACTGACCATAAGCCAAAAAGGATCAGAAGATATGATGGCACCCACGTAAACATGACAAGTTATATTACAGATTCAAACATGGCAGGAACAGAATTATGAAGGCATGCAAATGAGCTTGTACCACTCACTACAGAGCAATACATGGCATGGCAAGGCAACCAACAGTAAGAAGGCATATTTGTGAACCTAAGCATGGCAAGAGCAAGTTCATAGGGTGCATGGATCACTAGCAAAACACATGGCAACAACTGAACTTAATGTTAACAGGCTGACATCAACATTATGAAGCAACTTTGGAGCAAGATTGAACAAGCTACAACAAGCTATAAATGCAACCAGGGGCATGGATGGATAGAGCATGACATGTAGATCAAAATATATTTATAGAACATCTCCAGATTATGCATAGAATGATTTGTAGCAGCAGGTTTACATAGCATCACCAAATAACAGATTCAGCCTAGCGAAACAGTAACAGCAAGTACACTACTTAACAAGCTCGATTCACTCACCACAAGTTATTGCATGACAAGATAAGCATAGCATCATCAAGAAGACATGTTTGTGAAACAAACCAAGTCAAGAACAAGTTCATAGCGTGTAAGGATCAACTACAACAACCTTGGCAAAATTGAATAACATGTAAACAATCTGCCAGGAAACATTTTGAAGCAAAAGTAGAGCACAAAAATGACATGCTAGACTACTCCATAATTACAACCCAGGACATGAATGGATAGACAATAACCATATGTTCAAAACATCCTTACTGAAGTATCTCAAAATATGCATGGATCTCTCTGTAGCATCAAGTTTACATGGCATCAAAATAACAGCAGAACAGGGACTAAAACAGCAACATCACGATGCCTAGTTTGCATGCTTGTGCTAGTCACCACATTGATCACAAAAATACATGGCATACACCTCTGTAAAGAAGACATGGCATAGTTCAAAACACATGTAGACATCAACCTCATAGGATGCACACATCAATCATGGCAAAAATGACAAAAGAGCTCGTTCTGTTAACAGACAGCAGACAAGATTATGAAGCACTCTTGCAACAATGATTCATGCATCAAGATGACCTCAAATGAATATGATGCAATGTAATGAAATGATGTACTCTTCGAGACGAACAATTTCACATATTACACGCACGAAACGGAGCTACATGCAGAGAGATATGGCAGGTCGAACATGGCATGAAAATTACACAGATCTGGGACTTAGCAGATTTCTCACCCCGGGGAAAAAGTCAACCGCGATGAGGACTTCGCCGGAATCTCACCGGAGAGGAGGGGGATGGCCAGAGACGGGCGGATGAGGCCGGGGATGGGCGGATCCGGGCGGCGCCGGCCCGG
>NC_041383.1:551577252-551598864 GCF_002162155.2 Triticum dicoccoides
TGGGGAGCTTGGGCTCGGGCTCGGGCGCCCATGGCTGGCGACGGCGAGGCAGCCGCCTGAGGCGGGGTCAGGCGCTGGCGGGCGCGAGGCTGCATGGCGGCGAAGGGGAGGCGAGGGGCCGGCGGGGCGCGGTCGCGACGGCAGCGGCCGAGGTCGCCGGCGCCGGGAGGCGAGGCAACGGCGGAGGAACCGGCGACGACGCGAAGGCGGCGGATGGCGATCTGCGGGGCAGGCGCGGGTCGGCGGCGCGGCGGATGGGCTCGGGCGGGCCGCGCCCGGGCCGAGCGGGCCGGCGGCGGCTGGCGGCGGGGAGTGCCATGTGGCGCTCCCTGATTCGCTGGCGGCGGCGGCTGGACGCGTCCGGCGCGGACGGGCATGTTCGGCGCGGCGCGGAGGGGAAAATTTAGGGTTAGGGATGGATTTGATCCGGAATTTCGGGGGAGGAGGCATATATATTGATTCTGGGAGCTAGGAGAGTCCGAATGGGGTGCGGTTTTCGCCCACACGATTGTGATCGAATGACCGAGAGCATGGAGGGGAGTTTGCTGGGTTTTAGGCCACTTTGAAGGGGTGTTGGGCTGCAAAGAGAAAAGGGGGTTTCGGGCTACGCGGTTTACCGTTGGAGTATCAAACGACCTCCAAATGGCACGAAACTTGACAGGCGGTCTACCAGTGTTATACCAAGGCCACTTGACAAGCCTCGGTCCAATCCGAGAACGTTTAACACCCGCTCACAACGAGAGACAAAAGGGGAACGCCAGAGGGCATAGGAGTGCCGGAATGCGAAACGGACAACGGGGAAAATGCTCGGATGCATGAGACGAACACGGATGCAATGCAATGCACATGATGACATGATAAAATGCAACACGCAAGCAAATGACATGGCGACAATGATGAATAACTGGCAGACACCTGGCGCATCGGATCCGGGGCGTTACAATTGTATAGAAAGAAAGTGTCATTTCCAGCTTTTACATAGGTTTCGATCTTTTACATGGAATACAATCTGCCTACTTGCTTTGTGTCGCACTACCAACACTCCACCCTTGAAGCTAAACATTAAGCCACTCATAATTGCTTAGTTTATTTGTTCAAATACGAATTTCATATGATTCTAATGTTCCTACTTCAGTTTTGAAATATGCGCCTGTCTGTTATAGAGACATAAGGGGTTTGTATTTTTGTGTGTGGTTTGGTCAGCATAGTTGGGGAGGTGAACTTTGCATATGCAGGGGTTTATAGGGAGACACTCTCCGAGTTGAATCCGCAATGCATTCCATATATAATCTGACTACTTTTTATGTTTTCATGAATCTCAGATTCTGAACAATATCATAATGATTATGAGCTTGCGTGCATGAAAAGAATAAAGCAGAACAATGCCATGGCTGTCAAACTTGGCATTAAGGGACTGAAATCAAGTCTGGATGCAATGCAATGCAAACGCTCTCCATCTACAGATTCATGCTCAGAATATGATCCTAACAGTGATTCTGAGCTAGAGGGAGACCTAAGTCAATGTAGCTCCCTAGTGGAGGAGTCAGAGGAAGATGCCCTATCTTATTCACCCATCAAGGTACTTGCTCTAACTTTCCAAGGTTATATTGCTCGCACATATCTTGCAACTGATGCTTTGCATTGCTTCTACTTTGTTGAACTGCCATTAGCTTAGTTTACACATCGTGTATGCGAATACGCCCTGCCTATCCATTTTCAGTACATATTCCATCTGTCATCATACCATATTTATCCATTCAAATGTTGTTCTTGTGTATCAGACGTTCAAAAGGAAGAGGGCGATTGCTGATCATGGAGGAGCACAAGCAAAGTATTTGGAAAAGGTAGTGGCACCTCATAAATCAAATATCCCATTAGGTGTAGTTGCAATATCACCTGACCCACAAAATACCCCAACTCTAGCAGACTCTAGCCCTACTACACTGGTCATTTCTGATGCCCCAACTCAGCAGACCCCAACTGCAGCAAACAGTATGATTATGCCAGTTGACATAGCACCAGTTGTACGACGCAAAACCCCCATTCCAGCAAAGAGTACACCAATCCAGTTTCCAAATCCCTTTTCGAACCAGAGAGAGCCCCAATTGCAGCAAATAGGACCCCTGTTCCATTTCTTCCCAGTTTAGAAGACAAAGCTTATGTTGTTGTCAGGAACTTTGTGCGCATCTTTCCTTCATGGAAAGATTATACTGCAGACACAGAACAATTTCCAGTCTTCCTCCGCAACTTACGCGTAAGTAATGTACTAATGTTATTCATGGTCATTACTGCATATGTTTTTGCTGATAGAAGACAAAAGATTTCATTCTTTTAAATAGGCGAGGAGCAAACTGGATTGTGATGACGAGCAAGAGTTGGTTGCGCTTTTCAAGAACTTGTTGATGAAGTATCGTTCCTACCCGAGGCAAGCGCACTTCGATGGCAAGCCTCTGAACGAAATTTCTGTAAAGTCTCCGGTGCTACATTTATCCGATGGTGACTGGAATAATCTTGTTACACATTGGTCTCGGCTGCAGCGTAAGGTACTGTCTATGATATTACATCCCAATTTGAACTACATTTCTGCATTTGCCTTCATGTCTCACTTGTACGAAAACTGTTAGCATAAGAACATTCGTTCTCAAGGGACCACAGAATCTCGCAACTATACTGCACACTGCATTGCTCTTGTGAGTACCTCTTGCCCTGTATGACCATACTTACTTTCATAGCTGTTTGATTATGTAGCATCACTGCACATGTTAGCCTCGTAATCGTCCGTTTGGTGGACATTATAAGATCCGTATGGACTCTTACACAAATTTAGAATCAACCCAATTCTTTTGAAGAGGTTTAGCTCTGCAGCCCTCTTGTAAGGACTGAACGTGGTCTATCACTGTACTTACATTAACAGCTACTCCCTCCGTCCCATAATATAAGAACGTTTTGTACAGTACACCAGTGTTCAAAACACTCTTGTATTATGGGAAGAGGGATTGGTTCATTTTGTAGCATTCTGCATCTTATCTCCCTCGCCCACCATTTACTAAAAAAGATCAGATCTATATTTAATCTTACCAACAAGTAGAATACACAGACAATGCCAGTGCAGAAGTGTAGCCCATTGCTCTTGTCAGTACATTTTGTCCTGTAACACTTGTACTTCCAGGGATTGGTGGTTGATTGTGTAGCATCAATCTGCATCTTATCTTCATTATCCTCTATCCCTTCTAGTATTATCATATCTATAATTACTCTCTACAAAATGTAGAGTACAGGCAATGCTTATGAAGAAGATTTTGTGCTGAAATTCTTGAGTTATCCTTCCCTTGACATGGAGAAGGGCATTATAAAGCCGGTGTTAACTGTCAATGTAAGTCAGTCCTTCTAAAGCCTTTATCCTCAACTGTTGTTTAATTTTCTCATACTCCCTATCATTTACTGCTGTTTAGTTTGCTGTTTCTACCAAAATGCATGTTCATAAGAACCGTAAGTTCTAAGTTTTACTTGTAAGACCAAATTTCTTATTCATACCATGCACATTACTTAATACTCCCTATATGTATGCTTGGTTTTGTGGATCTATAACCCAGTGTGTGGTGAAGCAGCCCACGTTTGCACCTTGTCATCTCCTGTTTTATCTTACTGATGTGGCTGATATATGAACAACATGCCATGCACATTATCCAAAATAGATACAATGATTTTCTTTGCCCTTGATCTGTGCTTGTTATGTTAACATGGTAATCCAGTAGTGTGGTGAAGCTCCCCGCATTATGAACAATGCCAAATTATGATATTGATATTTTGAACTTACTCTTTATTTTCTAATTTGAAATTGGATAGAATTGACAGAACAATTATCATCTTTGTTTATACACCTGCAAAACCTATCATCTCTCTACTTTGTTTCAGGGTGATATGCCTGATGGCATGCACAAGTCTGCTGAAGGCTGTGAGACAAACCTAACATATATTGCAGCAAAGAAGGCAAAACATCTTGAAGATAGCGAGACAAGCCCAAAGTCTTGTCTTGATACAGTGTTCAAGTTACTTGAGACTAACAGTCAGACAAGCTCACAGAATTCGTTGTCTGAATCAGTTCGACTTCTTCAGTCCCAAGTTCTAGCAGAAAGGCATTCTGCAACTCAACTTCGACTTGAAGTCCTATCTTGAAGAAAGATTGCAGAGAACACCAATGAGAACCTCATCGCTAAACAACTACACCTGGAAGCTATGACCGACATGCTAGGCCGGTCTCACAGCCTTGCTCAGCAGCTTGCGCAGCAGTTCCCCTGCAAGGCTAACCTTTCTTGAACTGTCTTGGAAGTGGTCTCGGTTCAGTATTATTTTGTTACGCTGCAATGGTGCCCAGTTTTTGTAATCTGCTTCTTCGTTGCGCTTTATGATCACTGGTGGCGAACTTCAATGCCCAGTGGATGTAATATACCTTAAATCCTTTATTGTATAGTGTAGGTTTATTCTTAGTTACTATGCTGTAATTTCTTTATTGTATAGAGTAGGTTTGTTCTTAATTCCTACTAGTTACTGCCATCATTCGCTATCTAAAAAAAATCAGATGTAGTCGACCGGGCCGAAACATTCGACTCTAACGGGCCAGATTTTTAGCGGGCCACAATTGGGCCGACCTGCGTCTTTCTTGGGCCCGAATGATTGGGGCCTTCACACATTGCGCCAGGCCAAAACTTACACCGGCCTATATTTTAGTTGGGCCTTTTGTCGACCCAGCGCTTAGTTTGGCCCAGGTAGCGTTGGGCCATTAACACGCTGAATATTGTACTGGCCTGTTACGGCTGAGATGAAACCACGGGCCTTTAGCAGGCTAAAATGCATGTTGGGCCTCAATTTTCACTAGTCGTCGACGGGCCTTCAGTAGGCCGAAATGTAGACCGGGTCGTTATGGGCCCAGTTAGCTCATGGGCCGTTACCAGGCGGAAACATATCTCGGGCCTTAGTTGGCCCACTGATATCATGGGCCATTAATAGGCCGAAAGCTTAGTACAGGCATCAACGGGCCGAATTACGCTACAGGCCTTTAACAGGCCCAAAGTCACATTGGGCTTAACTGTTGCCACCTTTAGCACGGGCCGTTAGTGGGCTCGATGTCCCGTCGGACCATATATGGCCCATGGGCAGCACGGGCCATTCCCAGGCCGAAAGTCACATCGGGCTGAAATGGGCCCATGTCTACATCAGGCCTCTAACAGGCCGAAAGTCACTTGGCTGTAGTTAGGCCCGAATATTCGGCGAACAATTAATGGGCCAGATCTGGCTTCGGGCCGCAAATGGGCCCAAATATTGGGCGAACAATTAATGGGCCAGATCTGGCTTCGGGCCGTAAATGGGCCCAAATATTGGGCGAACAATTAACGGGCCAGATCTGGTTTCAGGCCATAAATGGGCCTTTATTAAGCAGGCCGTTATTGGGCTGGCCCACTAGTACCTGATTAAGTTCTACGGGCCTTTGACTGGGCCGGCCTCTTTAACCTATATGGGCCTCTGTTGGGCCCAGCCACGTGTCGACGTACCATAGGCATGTCTCCAATGGACGGGCGACATCTGGCCCACTGACGAGCTGACAGGTGTTCCTTTCGGCCAATCAGAATTTTACACGTGGAAATTTCCCATTGGTCGTGGCTGTTAACGGGTTATCGGATCCAAAATCCGACACGATAGCTTAACGGCGTTCCATTACGGTGGATGCCACGTGTCGATCACCCTTGACGAAAGCACTTCTGTGATGCATGATTTATCGTCATGGAAGTGGACATTTCAGTGATGATAATTTTGGTAATGTCATGGAACACTTCTACGACAGCACAGGTATGACTATCTTGATTCTGTCATAAAATCGTCATGGATGTACATGCATGACAAAAAACCCGACCTACTGTGACAAACACGTATCATCACGGAAGTGTATTTTTTTGCAGAGCCTATCACACCCGATCTTCACGTGGTGTCTCAGCACGAAGAACTGTCGTGACGGTGCATATTCAGGGAGAACACTTATACCTTGAAATTTAGTTAAGGGATCATCTTATAATTCTACTGTCGTACTAAGCAAAATAAGATGCATAAAGATAAACATCACATGCAATCAAAATATGTGACATGATATGGCCATCATCATCTTGTGCTTTTGATCTCCATCTCCAAAGCATCGTCATGATCTCCATCGTCACCGGCCCGACACTTTGATCTCCATCATAGCATCGTGGTTGTCTCGCCACTATTGCTTCTACAATCATCACTACCGCATAGTGATAAAGCAAAGCAATTACATGGCATTTGCATTTCATACAATAAAGCGACAACCATAAGGCTCCTGCCAGTTGCCGATAACTTTTACAAAACACGATCATCTCATACAACAACATATATCACATCATGTCTTGGCCATATTACATCACAAGCATGCCCTGCAAAAACAAGTTAGACGTCCTCTACTTTGTTGTTGCAAGTTTTATGTGGCTGCTACGGGCTTCTAGCAAGAACCGTTCTTACCTACGGTACAAACCACAACAACTATTTAACTAGTTGCATGTCTATCGGTGGAACCGGTCTCATGAACATGGTCATGTGAGGTTGGTCTGTGCCGCTTCATCCAACAATACCGCCGAATCAAAATAAGACATTGGTGGTAAGCAGTATGACGATCACCGCCCACAACTCTTTGTGTTCTACTCGTGCATATCATCTACGCATAGACCTGGCTCTGATACCACTGTTGGGGAACGTAGCATGCAATTTTTTAAAAAAATCCTACAATCATGCAAGATCTATCTAGGAGATGTATAGAAATGAGAGGGGGATAGTGTGTCTACGTACCCTCGTACACCAAAAGTGGAAGCGTTTATCACGCAGTTGATGTAGTTGTACTCTTCGCGGTCTGATCACGATCCAACCGATCTAGTGCCGAACGGACGACACCTCCGAGTTTAGCACATGTGCGGCTCGATGACGTCTCCTCCTTCTTGATCTAGCAAGCAGGAGAGGAGAAGTAGGTGGGATCACAACCAACACGACGACGTGGTGGTGATGGTGGTGGTGGAGCACCGACAATGCTTCGCTAAGCGTCGCCGGACGAGGTGGTGGAACTATGGAGTAGCGAGAGAGAGAGGGGCGCCAAGGTCTTGGTGTGTCCTCTTGGGGCTCCCCCTCCTCTCTATATATAGGTGGATGGTCGTGGAAAACAGCCCCTCCAAGCCCTAGGGCGCAACTAAGGGGGAGAGGACTTGGACTCCAAGTCCAATCCTATTCCTACTAGGAGTCCTTCCTTCTTTGCCTTCCCTAGCCACCTGGGCTTTCAGGACTTGGTGCGCCTAGCCCAATAAGGCCAAGGCACCTCCCCGCAGCCCATGCTAGTCCTTGGGTCGTGGTGAACCACTTGAGGACTTCCGGACCATTCCGGAATCCTCCGGAACCTTCTGGAAGCTTCCCGGTACAATACCGGAAAAACTGCACCTTTTTCCGGAACCCAAAATATGACTTACCATATATAAATATTTACCTCTCGACCATTCTGAGACTCCTCGTGACGTCCTGGATCTCATCCGGGACCCCGAACAACATTTGGTTACCACTCATCAAATATCCCAATACTACTCTAGCGTCAACGAACGTTAAGGGTGCGACCCTACGGGTTCAAGAACTATGTAGACATGACCGAGACACTTATCCGGTCAATAACCAATAGCGGAACCTGGATGCTCATATTGGATCCCACATATTCTATGAAGATCTTTATCGGTCAAACTGTTATGACAACATACGTTATTCCCTTTGTCCATCGGTATGTTACTTGCCCGTGTTGGGGAACGCGGTAATTTCAAAACAATTCGTACGATCATGCAAGATCTATCTATGTGATGCATAGCAACGATAGGGGAGAGTGTGTCCACGTACCCTCGTAGACCGAAAGCGGAAGTGTTTAGTTAATGCGTGATACGTCTCCAACGTATCTACTTTTCCAAACACTTTTGCCCTTGTTTTGGACTCTAACTTGCATGATTTGAATGAAACTAACCCGGACTGACGTTGTTTTCAGCAGAACTGCCATGATGTTGTTTATTGTGCAGAAAACAGAAGTTCTCGGAATGATCTGAAAATCCATGGAGATAAGTTTTGGAAAATATAAAAAATACTGGCGAAAGAATCAAGGCCAGGGGGCCCACACCCTGTCCACGAGGGCGGGGCGCACCCTTCCCCCCTGGGCGCGCCCCCCTGTCTCGTGGGCTCCCTGATGCTCCACCGACCTCAACTCCAACTCCATATATTCCGTTTCGCAAAGGAAAAAATCAGAGAGAAAGTTTCATCGCGTTTTACGATACGGAGCCGCCGCCAAGCCCTAATATCTCTCGGGAGGGCTGATCCGGAGTCCGTTCGGGGCTCCAGAGAGGGGGATTCGTCGCCGTCGTCATCATTAACCATCCTCCATCACCAATTTCATGATGCTCATTGCCGTGCGTGAGTAATTCCATCGTAGGCTCGATGTACGGTGATGGGTTGGATGAGATTTACCATGTAATCAAGTTAGTTTTGTTAGAGTTTGATCCCTAGTATCCACTGTGTTCTGAGATTGATGTTGCTATGACTTTGCTATGCTAAATGCTTGTCACTAGGGCCCGAGTGCCATGATTTCAGATCTGAACCTATTATGTTTTCATGAATATATGTGTGTTCTTGATCCTATCTTGCAAGTCTATAATCACCTATTATGTGTTATGATCCGACAACCCCGAATTGACAATAATCGGGATACTTCTCGGTGATGACCATAGTTTGAGGAGTTCATGTATTCACTATGTGCTAATGCTTTGTTCCGGTTCTCTATTGAAAGTAGGCCTTAATATCCCTTAGTTTCCACTAGGACCCCGCTGCCACGGGAGGGTAGGACAAAAGATGTCATGCAAGTTCTTTTCCATAAGCACGTATGACTATATTCGAAATACATGCCTACATTACATTGATGAATTGGAGCTAGTTATGTGTCACCCTATGTTATAGCTATTACATGAGGAATCGCATCTGACATAATTATCCATCACTGATCCAATGCCTATGAGCTTTTCACATATTGTGCTTCGCTTATTTACTTTTCTGTTGCTACTGTTGCAATTCCTACAAAATTATTATCTTTACTTTTGCCACTGTTACCATTACTATCATACTACTTTGCTACTAAATACTTTTCTGCAGATACTAAGTTATCCAGGTGTGGTTGAATTGACAACTCAAGTGCTAATACTTAAGAATATTCTTTGGCTCCCCTTGTGTCGAATCAATAAATTTGGGTTGAATACTCTACCCTTGAAAGCTGTTGCGATGCCCTACACTTGTGGGTTATCAAGACTAATTTCTGGCGCCGTTGCCGGGGAGCATAGCTCTATTCTTTGAGTCACTTGGGATTTATATCTGTTGATCACTATGAGGAACTTGAAAGACGAAAGAACCAAGATTTTGCCCTCAACCACGACGGGAGGTAAGGAATTGCCATCTAGCTCTGCACTAGATTATCCTTTTGTTATTAGTAAGCTTGCGACACCTAAACCTGCCACTGCTATGAATTCTTATATGTCGCATGTTATTGATGATGCCACTTCTGCTATGCATGATACTTATGATGAAACTACTTCTGTGCGTGATACTACTTTGCCATTAGGTGAATTTCTTGATGAACAACTTGCTAGGGTTAGAGAGAATGAAATTATTGAAGATGCTATTATTGATGATAGTGATGATGAGAGTTCTCCCCCTGATTATGAATTACCTGTTGTTCCTGAGGGTTATGTTATGAATGAGGAAGCTGCTAGAGCTATATTTGCTTGCAAAGATAGATATGATCTTAAAAAGTTATTAGCTAAATGGAAGCAGCAATCCCTTAATGCTAGAATGAAACCTGGCCCCACTTTTGCTACTTCACCTATCTGTGTTACCGATAAGGATTATGAATTCTCTGTTGATCCTAAAATAATTACTTTGGTTGAATCTGATCCTTTTTATGGCCTTGAATATAAAACTGTTGTGGCACATCTTACCAAGTTTAATAATATACCCACCCTGTTTAGTAATGATGAGAAGTCTCGCTATTATTATATCCTTAAGATATTTCCGTTCTCATTAAAGGGTGATGCTAAGACTTGGATTAATTCTCTTGATCCTGGTTGTGTGCGTAGTCCCCAGGATATGATTTATTACTTCTCTACTAAATATTTTCCTGCTCATAATAAACAAGCTGCCTTGCGGGAAATATATAATTTTGTGCAAATCAAAGAAGAGAGTCTCCCACAAGCTCGGGGGAGGCTTCTCCGATTACTTAATGCTTTGCCTGATCATCCTCTTAAGAAAAATGAAATACTTGATATCTTTTATAATGGACTAACCGATGCTTCCAAGGACTACTTGGATAGTTGTGCTGGTTGTGTTTTCAGGGAAAGAACAGTCGACCAAGCTGAATTACTATTGAATAATATGTTGACTAATGAAAATAATTGGACTCTTCCCGAGCCAATTCCTGAGCCAATTGAGCCAACTCCTGAGCCTATTCCTAAACCCACTCCGAAGAAGAGGGGAGTTCTATTTCTCAGTCTTGAAGATATGCAAGAGGCAAAGAAATCAATGAAATAAAAAGGTATTAAAGCTGAAGATGTTAAGAATTTACCACCTATTGAAGAAATACAAGGTCTTAATATACCGCCTGTCGAAGAAACACATTGTCTTGCTAACCCGACACAGGTAGTAAAGGTAAATTCTCTCTATAGATATGATAAAGTTGAAATTCCGTCTACTAAATTTCTTAGCCCATGCTTAGATGAATTCGATGACTTTATGGCTACACAAGAAAGTTTTAATGCTTATGTTGGCTAGAGTTAAAGGTGAACTTAAACTCATTAGCAAATATGCTTCTATGGTTACCACTCAAGCTGAGCAAGTACTTAAAGCTCAAAATGATTTGCTTGATGAATTAAATAATAAACATGACTTTGCTGTTAGAGTGGCTACTAGAACTGGTAGAATGACTCAGGAACCTTTGTATCCTGAAGACCACCCTAAGAAAATTGAGCAAGATTCTCAGAGAAATAATTTATAGGCACCTAGTTCTTCTAAAAAGAAAAAGAAAAATGATAGGACTTTGCATGCTTCTAGTGAACCGGTTGTAGACACACGTGTGAATCCCAATGATATTTCTATTCCTGATGCTGAAACACCATCAGGTGATGAACATGAACCTAGTGATAATGTTAATGATAATGTTCATGTTGATGCTCAACCTAGCAATAATAATGAAGTAGAGGTTGAACCTGCTGTTGATCTTGATAACCCACAATCAAAGAATCAACGTTATGATAAGAGAGATTTTGTTGCGAGGAAGCACGGTAGGGAAAGAGAACCATGGGTTCAGAAACCCATGCCCTTTCCTCCTAAACCATCCAAGACAAAGGATGATGAGGATTTTGAGCGCTTTGCTAAATGATTAGACCTATCTTCTTACGTATGCGCTTAACTGATATGCTTAGAGTAAATCTGTATGCTAAGTATATGAAGGATATCATTACAAATAAAAGGAAGATACCGAAAGCTGAAATTTCCACCATGCTTGCTAATTATACTTTTAAGGGTGGAATAACAAAGAAACTTGGAGATCCAGGGGTACCAACTATACCATGCTCCATTAAAAGAAACTATGTTAAAACTGCTTTATGTGATCTTGGAGCCGGTGTTAGTGTTATGCCTCTCTCTTTATATCGTAGACTTGAATTGAATAAGTTGACACCTACTGAAATATCTTTGCAAATGGCTGATAAATCAACTGCTATAACTGTCGGTATTTGTGAGGATGTGCCTATTGTGGTTGCAAATGTCACTATCTTAACGGACTTTGTTATTCTTGATATTCCCAAGGACGATAGTATGTCGATTATCCTTGGTAGACCCTTTTTGAATACTGCAGGGGCTGTTATTGATTTCAACAAAGGCAATGTCACTTTTCATGTTAATGGTAATGAGCATACGGTACACTTTCCAAGGAAACAACCTCAAGTTCATAGCATCAATTCTATTGGAAAAAGTCCAACTATCATTATTGGAGGTTTTGAATTTCCTCTTCCTACTGTCAAGAAAAAGTATGATATTCTTATTGTTGGGGATGTTCATATCCCCATTGAGGTAATTTAGTGTTATTCAAAATTTCTCCGGTTCCGTGTTATTCGGAATGAGCTTGTTAACAAGACTTGATCAACCTTGTTAGTGGATTCATTTTGATGATCATGAGATGGATGAAACTAGAAGGCACAACCTTTTGTACCCTCTTTTTACTTTCTGTTATTTAGAATAAATAAAGCAAAAATAGTAGTATCTGTCTGTTTTCTGAATTATCCGTGCAATAAAAAATATCCCAAAAATAAAAGTGCTCCAAATTCCCTGCAAATTTAGTATGATTTTTATGGAATATTTGGGGATTTTTAGGCACTGAAAACACTGCAGGAGGGCAAGCACCTGGCCACGAGGGTGGAGGGCGCGCCCACACCCCCTGGGTGCGCCCCCTTTGTCGTGGTCCCAGGGTGGGCCCCCTCCACTTATTCTGCATCCACACACTCCATCTTCTTCCCAAAAGAATCCCCATCCATCTCAAGCATGAGTTCTAGCTCATTTTGTTGCGATTTTCGATCTCCTTGCTCAAAGCTCCATTCACAAATCTGCTTTGGGAGATTGTTGCTTGGTATGTGACTCCTCCATTGACCCAATAAGTTTTTGTTCTAGTGCTTTATTCATTGCAAATTTTTGCTGCATGGGTGACCCTGTTCTTGAGCTTGCATGTCAAATTTATGAGGTCCCAAGTAATTCTAATGCATGATATAGGCTCTAGGCACTTGTAGGAGTAGTTGCTACCAATCTTGTTTAGTTCTATTCACCTTTATTTTGAAGTTACTAAAATTTCAGAAATTTTCAGAAAATGTTAAGGAGATTTTTGAGGGGCTCTTCTAGCCAAGGCTCCCAGAAAAAACAAGCTAAAGAGAAGGAAAAGGCCAAGTATAATCTTCCTCGCATAGCGGAAGTACGGCCGTGTGAATGGCCCTATGACGAATTCTTGAGAGAAGCCGGAATTTATGAAGACTTTTATTCTTTGATCAAGAATGCAGGCCTCACCGACTTCCTCCACGACCGGATCGATCAGCATCTCTTACTCACCAATACTTTCGTGCAAAACTTTTATTACTATCCTTAGAAATCACCGCCTTCAGTGTCATTTCATTTATATGATGAATTCAAGGAAATGTCTTTACGTAATTTTTGCGCGGTATGTAGAATACCCTTTGAGGGTAAATTATATGAACCACATCATAAAGATGTGGATGGCTTTGTTAACACCATTACTGTAGGGGATCCAAAGAAGGGTTCGGATGCGAGAATCTCTAGCATACACTTTCCTGTTTTATGCTACTTTGCCTTATTTGCTAGTCGATGCTTAATTGGTCGTGGAAATAGTGGAAACTTCAATGTTCCTAATATTATTATTCTTCTCCATGCCTTGTTTGGTGATAATAGTTTTAGTATGAGTGTCGTCATTGCTAAACGGCTAAGCCCGAATCATACAAAAGGCCCCATCTTTGGAGGTATCTATGCTGCACGTCTTGCTAAATATTTTGAGATACCTATTAGGCACCATGAGAAAGAGGAGACAATATTGCCTCCTTACATTTTAGATTACAGGAGCATGGTAGCACATGAGTTTATTATTCATAATGATGATAAGATGCTCATGTATAACTTGAGATTTAATAAGAAACACAATGAGACTATTATTTTGCCTGCGCCTCTGTTGTTTGATTCGACTGCAGTTAATTATCTTGTCACGCCGGAAGCGGCGTACGCTCATCGAGGCCAAGCATCCACTCCAGAGCCTGAGCCTGAGCCGGAACCTTCACTAGACCCTTATCGTGCATCATCTTACCAGTGGGATCCGGAGGAGATGGTCAGCCAGTGGTATCCTGATTACACCCCTCAGTACACCGGGGAGAGTAGCCGCGGTCCTTGGCAGTAGACCAACCTAGGTCAAAAGCCTAAGCTTGGGGGAGTACGTATTTCTCACCGACTTTACATTCATGTTCACACACTATTCTAGTTGTCGGTGCTCATACTCTTCCATTGTATTATCCATGCTAGTTTAATTTATTTTTCTAGCTTTCTTCTTGTGTGTGTGTGATAAACCTTAAGAAAAACCAAAAAAAATTAGTCAGTTTAATTTCCATGCTTGTAGTAGGAATTAAAATGAAAACCCAAAAAGATTTCTCGTTCTTCTTTTTACTTGTTGGGAGCTTTCCCGTGTAAATAGTTTTATTTTCTTTTGTTTCCCCTGGGGGTCGAGAGTAGAAGACCATATTGAAAATGTTTAGTGGCTCTCATATGCATGATTGTTGATTTAACCTAGAGCCCATATTACTTTGTCTTCTCTCTTGAATTGAATGCTTGCAGATTCTAGCTTAGTCCAATGCACATGCACTATTATTATTATACACACCATTCGGTTGTGCAAGTGAAAGGCAATAATGACGATATATGATGGACTGATTGAGATAAGAAAAGCTGGTATGAACTCGACCTATCTTGTTTTTGTAAATATGATGAGTTCATCGTTCCTGATTCAGCTTATTATGAAGTAAACATATTTGCAATGACATTTAGAGATTATAGTTGCTTGTGCCATGCTTGATTAGCTATGAGTTATAATGGTTTACCTTGCGTGCCAACATCCTATTAAAATGATTGTGATGTGGTATGATGGGATGGTATCCTCCTTTGAATGAGTTGAGTGACTCGACTTGGCACATGTTCACGCATGTAGTTGAAACAAATCAACATAGCCTTCACGATATTTATGTTCATGGTGGATTATATCCTACTCATGCTTGCACTCGGTGTAAATTAATTTTAATGCATGTTCATGACTGTTGTCGCTCTCTTAGTTGGTCGCTTCCCAGTCTTTTGCTAGCCTTCACTTGTACTAAGCGGGAATACTGCTTGTGCATCCAAACTCCATAAACCCCAAAGTTGTTCCATATGAGTCCACCGTACCTTCCTATATGAGGTATCTACCCGCCGTTCCAAGTAAATTTGTATGTGCCAAACTCTAAACCTTCAATTGAAATTCAGTTTTGTATGCTTGAGCAGCTCATGTTTCAACTAGGGTTGTCTGTATCTTCCATGCTAGGTGGGTTATTCTCAATAGGAGTGGACTCCGCTCCTCATTCACGAGAAAGGGCCGGTAACCGGGATGCCCAATCCCATGATCCAAAAAGATCAAATAAAATCAATATAATTAAACAAAACTCCCCCAGGGCTGTTGTTGGTTGGAGGCACTCGTTGTTTCGAGCAAACCATGGATTGATGCTTGTTGGTGGTGTGGGAGTATAAACTTTTACCATTCTGTTTGGCAACTGCCTATAATGCATGTAGCATGGAAGATATTGCCATCTCATAGTTGTTGCGTAGCCAGTGAAAGTATGCCGCTCAAAATGTTATTCATCTCTATTTTAAAATCGAGCTCTGGCACCTCTACAAATCCCTACTTCCCTCTGTGAAGGGCCTATCTATTTACTTTTATGTTGAGTCGTCACCCTCTTATTAAAAAGCACCCGCGGGAGAGCACACTATCATTTGCATTCATTACTATTGGTTTATATTGGGTATGACTTGACTGGATCTCTTTTACCATGAATTACAATGTTTAGTCAGTCCTTGATCTTTAAAGGTGCTTTGCATTTATGTTTTGCGGTCTCACAAAGGGCTAGCAAGATACCATTTTGTTATATCATATTATGATTGTTTTGAGAAAGTGCTGTCATCCGAGTTTTATTATTATTGCTCGCTAGCTGATTATGCCATTGATATGACTAATTGTGAGACCTAAGTGTTATTGTGAGTATGGTTAGTTCATAATACTTGCTGAAACTTGAATGCTGGCTTTACATATTTACAACAACAAGAGCAAACAGAGTTTGTAAAAAAATTTCTTTATCAGTTTCAGTTTATCAACTGAATTGCTTGAGGACAAGCAAAGGTTTAAGCTTGGTGGAGTTGATACGTCTCCAATGTATCTACTTTTCCAAACACTTTTGCCCTTGTTTTGGACTCTAACTTGCATGATTTGAATGAAACTAACCCGGACTGACGTTGTTTTCAGCAGAACTGCCATGATGTTGTTTATTGTGTAGAAAACAAAAGTTCTCGGAATGACCGGAAAATCCATGGAGATAAGTTTTGGAAAATATAAAAAATACTGGCGAAAGAATCAAGGCCAGGGGCCCACACCCTGTCCACGAGGGTGGGGGCGCGCCCTTCCCCCTGGGCGTGCCCCCCTGTCTCGTGGCCCCCCTGATGCTCCACCGACCTCAACTCCAACTCCATATATTCCGTTTCACGGAGAAAAAAATCACAGAGAAAGTTTCATCGCGTTTTACGATATGGAGCCGCTGCCAAGCTCTAATCTCTCTCGGGAGGGCTGATCTGGAGTCCGTTCGGGGCTCCGGAGAGGAGGATTCATCATCATCGTCATCATCAACCATCCTCCATCACCAACTTCATGATGCTCACCGCCGTGCGTGAGTAATTCCATTGTAGGCTTGCTGGACGGTGATGGGTTGGATGAGATTCACCATGCAATCAAGTTAGTTTTGTTAGGGTTTGATCCCAAGTATCCACTATGTTCTGAGATTGATGTTGCTATGACTTTGCTATGCTTAATGCTTGTCACTAGGGCCCGAGTGCCATGATTTCAGATCTGAACCTGTTATGTTTTCATGAATATATGTGTGTTCTTGATCCTATCTTGCAAGTCTATAGTCACCTATTATGTGTTATGATCCGACAACCCCAAAGTGACAATAATCAGGATACTTCTCGGTGATGACCATAGTTTGAGGAGTTCACGTATTCACTATGTGCTAATGCTTTGTTCTGGTTCTTTATTAAAAGGATGCCTTAATATCCCTTAGTTTCCACTAGGACCCCGCTGCCACGGGAGGGTAGGACAAAAGATGTCATGCAAGTTCTTTTCCATAAGCATGTATGACTATATTCGGAATACATGCCTACATTACATTGATGAATTGGAGCTAGTTCTGTGTCACCCTATGTTATAGCTATTACATGAGGAATCGCATCCGACATAATTATCCATCACTGATCCAATGCCTACGAGCTTTTCACATATTGTGCTTCGCTTATTTACTTTTCTGTTGCTACTGTTACAATTCCTACAAAATTATTATCTTTACTTTTGCCACTGTTACCGTTACTATCATACTACTGTGCTACTAAATACTTTGCTGCAGATACTAAGTTATCCATGTGAGGTTGAATTGACAACTCAACTACTAATACTTAAGAATATTCTTTGGCTCCCATTGTGTCGAATCAATAAATTTGGGTTGAATACTCTACCCTCGAAAGTTGTTGCGATCCCCTACACTTGTGGGTTATCAATGCGGTTGAAGTAGTCGAACGTCTTCGCGATCCAACCGATCCAAGCACCGAACGTACGGCACCTTCGCGTTCAGCACACGTTCAGCTTGGGGACGTCCCTCGTACTCTTGATCCAGTTGAGACCGAGGGAGAGTTTCGTCAGCACGACGGTGTGGTGACGGTGATGATGAAGTTATCGGCGCAGGGCTTTGCCTAAGCACTACGACGATATGACCGGGGTCTGTAATTGTGGAGGGGGGCACCACACACGGCTAAACAATGTCAACTTGTGTGTCTATGGGGTGCTCCCCTCCCCCGTATATAAAGGAGTGGAGGAGGGTGGAGGGCCGACCCTCTATGGCGCGCCCTGGAGGAGTCCTACTCCTACCGGGAGTAGGATTCCCCCCTTCCCTAGTTGGACTAGGAGAGGAAGGAAGGGGGAGAACGGAGGAAGGAAAGGGGGGCGCCCCCCCCCCCCCCCCCAATTTGGATTGGGCTTGGGGGGCTCCTAAGCTCCCTTCTCCTCTCTCCCACTATGGCCCAATAAGGCCCATATACTTCCCGGGGGGTTCCGGTAACCTCCCGGTACTCCGGTATATGCCCGAACTCACCCGGAACCATTCCGATGTCTAAACATAGGCTTCCAATATATTGATCTTTATGTCTTGACCATTTCGAGACTCCTTGTCATGTTCGTGATCACATCCGGAACTCCAAACTACCTTCGGTACATCAAAACACATAAACTCATAATACCAATTGTCATCGAACGTTAAGCGTGCGGACCCTACTGGTTCGAGAACTATGTAAACATGACCGAGACACATCTCCGGTCAATAACTGATAGCGGAACCTGAATGCTCATATTGGTTGCTACATATTCTACGAAGATCTTTATCGGTCAAACCGCATAACAACATATGTTGTTCCCTTTGTCATCGGTATGTTACTTGCCCGAGATTCGATCATCGATATCTCAATACCTAGTTCAATCTCGTTATCGGCAAGTCTCTTTACTCGTTCCGTAATACTTCATCCCAAAACTAACTCATTAGTCACAATGCTTGCAAGGCTTATAGTGATGAGTATTACCGAGAGGGCCCAGAGATACCTCTCCGAAACACAGAGTGATCAATCCTAATCTCGATCTCTGCCAACCCAACAAACACCTTCGGAGACACCTGTAGAGCACCTTTATAATCACCCTTTTACGTTGTGACGTTTGGTAGAACACAAAGTGTTCCCCCGGTATTCGGGAGTTGCATAATCTCATAGTCCGAGGAACTTTTATAAGTCATGAATAAAGCAGTAGCAATGAAACTAACACGATCATAATGCTAAGCTAACGAATGGGTCATGTCCATCACATTATTCTCCTAATGATGTGTTCCCGTTCATCAAATGACAAGACATGTCTATTGTTAGGAAACATAACCATCTTTCATTAACGAGCTAGTCAAGTAGAGGCATACTAGGGGCTATAGGTTTTGTCTATGTATTCACACATGTACTAAGTTTCCGATTAATACAATTCTAGCATGAATAATAAACATTTATCTTGAATTAAGGAAATAAATAATAACTTTATTATTGCCTCTAGGGCATATTTCCTTCAGCCCAAGATTCGATCGTCGGTATCTTCATACCTAGTTCAATCTCGTTACCGGCAAGTCTCTTTACTCGTTACGTAATGCATCATCCTGCAACTAACTCATTAGTCACTTTGCTTGCAAGGCTTCTTATGATGTGCATTAGCGAGAGGGCCCAAAGATACGTCTCCGATACTCGGAGTGACAAATCCTAATCTTGATCTATGCCAACCCAGCAAACACCTTCAGAGATACCTGTAGAGCATCTTAATAATCACCCAGTTGCATTGCAAAGTTTGATAGCACACAAGGCATTCCTCTGGTATCCGGGAGTTGCATAATCTCATAGTCGAAGGAATATGTATTTGACATGAAGAAAGCAATAGCAATAAAACTTAACGATCAATATGCTATGCTAACGAATGGGTCTTGTCCATCACATCATTCTCCTAATGATGTGATCTCGTTCATCAAATTACAACATATGTCTATGGTTAGGAAACTTAACCATCTTTGATTAATGAGCTAGTCTAGTAGAGGCTTACTAGGGACAAAGTGTTTTATCTATGTATCCACACATGTATCAAGTTTCCGGTTAATACAATTCTAGCATGAATAATAAACATTTATCATGAAATAATGAAATATAAAATAGCAACTTTATTATTGCCTCTAGGGCATATTTCCTTCATTCACCTTACGAGCGAACTACTTAAAGATGCGGTGAGAAGTGGGGGCCTGAGCACCACCCAGGATGCAGGCGATCACGCACGGCTCCTGGATGCCCCCCAGCCCCATCATCTTGGCGGTTGTCGTTGTTCCTCCTTGTCGGTGGCGGCAGCGGTGGAAGGCCGACATTACCCTGAGGACAGACCTTGCGGGGCTGTTCTCGACAGGGGCCGTCGCAAGGCTGGCCCTGCCAGCTGTCCTCGTGAGGCTGGTCTCGCCAGTCCTGACGGGGGTCGCGGTTGTCCCAGCGGCCTCCACCACAGCCTCCTCCACGGCTGTAGCCGCGGTCGCCGTGCTCGGGGCGGTGGCCAAGGCATCCATCTCAGATTGCCCTGAGCTCCTGGCAGTCGTTGGTGTTTGGGCTGTGGACGCTGTGGATGAAGCAGAACGGGCGAATGCCCCTGGGAGGCTCATCGTGGTCGCGGCCGCGCTTCATCTCGGGCTCTGCGGCCAGCACAACGGGGCCCTTACACTTCACTTCCTTAGCCTTGGCCTTCTTGTCTTCAAGATCGACCTCCGGATGCTCCAGGAGGGAGAGGCGACCTTCCTCTGCCCTTGCGCATCTGGTTGCCATGTTGAACATCTCCAGAGCCGAACACAAGCCTTCGTGGATGGCGAGCTCTTCCTTCATCTTGACATCCCGGACACCATTAGAGAACGCCGAGATGATGGTCTCGTCCGACACTTTTGGGATCTAGAGGCAAACGTTCGTGAAGCGTTGTTTGTACTTGTGCAAGATCTCACCCGGTTGCTGCTTTATGCGCCGCAGGTCACCTGCTACAGGAGCGCGGTCGCGAGTGCCCTGGAAGTTGGCAATGAAGCGCTCACGCAGCTCATCCCAGGAGGAGATCGACCCCATCGGAAGGTTTAGGAGCCAAGAACGTGCGCCGTCCTTGAGGGCCATGGGGAACCAGTTCGCCATGACCTTGTTGTTGCCATTCGCCGTTCGTCGCCTCGATGCTCAACTCATAGAGCTGGAGGAACTGAGCGGGGTCAGAGGTGCCGTCGTAGCATGGAGGCAGATCCGGCTTGAACTTGCCAGGCCAGACAACGCGACGCAACTCCGGGGTGAAAGCACGCCAGCCAGCCGCACTCAGAGGTGCGGGTCGCATGGGGGGAGCTTGGTCTTGATGCCCACGCGCCACAGGCTCTGGTGGCGCGAGGTCTTGGTGCTGGCGCTGAGGTGCCGGGAGCGCGCGCAGTGACCAACGGCCGCTGCACCACCTGGCATCTTTCTTCATCGCGCGTCGGTGCCCTGCACGTCGAGTCGCGTTGGGGCACATCGCGCTGGGGCTCGGGATGACATCGCGCCGAGGAGGGGGAGGAGGTGCACTGTGGGCCACATCACCCGCCTGGGACAGCGAGGAGGCAGCGAGCGAGACGGCACAGGGGCCTCTTCGGCGGTGCTAACGTGCTCGGCGATACAACCTAGCCAGTCTTTGTAGAGGTCGTTGGCCGGGCGATAGCGTAGAAGCTCACGCACCATGAGCAGCACAGCCTGCGTGTTCGCCGGCCCGCGACGAGCATGAGAAGACGACACAGTGGCTGGGGTAGGCGGCGGAGTGGCGGTGCGGCCATCACGCCACATGAAAGGTGGCAGCGACGAATCCTGCTGCTCATGAACCATAGGACCGGTGGCGGTGTTGGCTGATACGTCTCCAATGTATCTATATTTTTTGATTGTTCCATGCTATTATATTACCCGTTTTGGATGTTTATGGGCTTTATTTACACATTTAGATCATTTTTGGGACTAACCTACTAACCGGAGGCCCAGCCCGTATTGCTGTTTTTTTTTGCCTATTTCAGT
>NC_041383.1:551599282-551630300 GCF_002162155.2 Triticum dicoccoides
CCTAGCCAGTCTTTGTAGAGGTCGTTGGCCGGGCGATAGCGTAGAAGCTCACGCACCATGAGCAGCACAGCCTGCGTGTTCGCCGGCCCGCGACGAGCATGAGAAGACGACACAGTGGCTGGGGTAGGCGGCGGAGTGGCGGTGCGGCCATCACGCCACATGAAAGGTGGCAGCGACGAATCCTGCTGCTCGTGAACCATAGGACCGGTGGCGGTGTTGGCTGATACGTCTCCAATGTATCTATATTTTTTGATTGTTCCATGCTATTATATTACCCGTTTTGGATGTTTATGGGCTTTATTTACACATTTAGATCATTTTTGGGACTAACCTACTAACCGGAGGCCCAGCCCGTATTGCTGTTTTTTTTTGCCTATTTCAGTGTTTCGAAGAAAAGGAATATCAAATGGAGTCCAAACGGAATGAAACCTTCGAGAGCGTGATTTTTGGAACAAACATGATCCATAGGACTTGGAGTGGAAGTCAAGAAAAAAGAGAGGCGGCCACAAGGGTGCCCGGCGCGCCCCCTAGGGCTGGGCGCGCCCCCCACCCTCGTGGGCCCCTCGAGAGTCCACCGACCTACTTCTTCCTCCTATATATACCCATGTACCCCGAAAACATCAGAAGCGACCACGAAAAACTATTTCCACCGCTGTAACCTTCTGTATCCGTGAGATCCCATCTTGGAGCCTTCGTCGGTGCTCCGTCGGAGGGGGAATCGATCACGGAGGGCCTCTACATCGTCTCCAAGGCCTCTCCAATGAGTTGTGAGTAGTTTACCACAGACTTCGGGTCCATAGTTATTAGCTAGATGGCTTCTTCTCTCTCTTTGAGTATCAATACCATGTTCTCCTCGATCTTCTTGGAGATCTATTCGATGTAACTCTTTTTGCGGTGTGTTTGTCGAGATCCGATGAATTGTGGGTTTATGATCAAGTTTATCTATGAGAAATATTTGAATCTCCTCTGAATTCTTTTATGTGTGATTAAGTTAGCTTTGCAAGTCTCTTCGAATTATTAGTTTGGTTTGGCCTACTAGATTGATCTTTATTGCAATGAGATAAGTGCTTAGCTTTGTCTTGTGGTGTCCTTTCCCAGTGACAACATGGGCAGCAAGGTACATATTGTATTGTTTCCATCAAGGATAAAAAGATGGGGGTTTATATCATATTGCATGAGTTTATCCCTCTACATCATGTCATCTTTCTTAATGCGTTACTCTGTTCTTTATGAACTTAATACTCTAGATGCATGCTGGATAGCGGTTGATGTGTGGACTAATAGTAGTAGATGCAGGCACGAGTCGGTCTACTTGTCACGGACGTGATGCCTATATACATGATCATGCCTAGATAATCTCATAATTATTCGCTTTTCTATCAATTGCTCGACAGTAATTTGTTCACCCACTGTAATACTTATGCTATATTGAGAGAAGCCACTAGTGAAACCTATGGCCCCCAGGTCTATATTTTATCATATAAGCTTTCAATCTACTTTTATTTGCATCTTTACTTTTCCTATCTATATCATAAAATACCAAAAATATATTTATCTTATCATATTATCTCTATCAGATCTCACTTTCGCAAGTGGCCGTGAAGGGATTGACAACCCCTTTATTGCGTTGGTTGCGAGTTCTTGTTTGTTTGTGTAGGTGCGTGGGACTTTTGAGGAGCCTCCTACTGGACTGATACCTGATAACCCAAAAGTATAGGGGATCGCAACAGCTTTCGAGGGTAGAGTATTCAACCCAAATTTATTGATTCGACACAAGGGGAGCCAAAGAATATTCTCAAGTATTAGCAATTGAGTTGTCAATTAAACCACACCTAGATAACTTAGTATCTGCAGCAAAGTATTTAGTAGCAAAGTAGTATGATAGTAACGGTAACAGTGGCAAAAGTAAAGAGAGAAGTTTTGTAGTAGTTGTAACAGTAGCAATGGAAAAGTAAATAATCGAAGCACAATATGTGAAAAGCTCGTAGGCATTGGATCAGTGATGGATAATTATGTCAGATGTGATTCCTCATGTAATAGCTATAACATAGGGTGACACAGAACTAGCTCCAGTTCATCAATGTAATGTAGTCATGTATTCCGAATATAGTCATACATGCTTATGGAAAAGAACTTGCATGACATCTTTTGTCCTACCCTCCCGTGGCAGCGGGGTCCTAGTGGAAACTAAGGGATATTAAGGCCTCATTTTAATAGAGTACCGGACCAAAGCATTAGCACTTAGTGAATACATGAACTCCTCAAACTACGGTCATCACCGAGAAGTATCCCGATTATTGTCACTTCGGGGTTGTCGGATCATAACACATAATAGGTGACTATAGACTTGCAAGATAGGATCAAGAACTCACATATATTCATGAAAACATAATAGGTTCAGATCTGAAATCATGGCACTCGGGCCTTATTGACAAGCATTAAGCATAGCAAAGTCATAGCAACATCAATCTCAGAACATAGTGGATACTAGGGATCAAACCCTAACAAAACTAACTTGATTACATGGTAAATCTCATCCAACCCATCACCGTCCAGCGAGCCTACGATGGAATTACTCACGCACGGCAGTGAGCATCATGAATTTGGTGATGGAGGATGGTTGATGATGACGACGGTGACGAATCCCCCTCTCCGGAGCCCCGAACGGACTCCTGATCAGCCCTCCCGAGAGAGATTAGGGCTTGGCGGCGGCTCCATATCATAAAACGCGATGAAACTTTCTCTCTGATTCTTTTCTCCGCGAAACGGAATATATAGAGTTGGAGTTGAGGTCGGTGGAGCATCAGGGGGCCCACGAGACAGGGGGCGCACCCAGCGGGAGGGGGCACGCCCCCCACCCTCGTGGATAGGGTGTGGGCCCCCTGGCCTTGATTCTTTCGCGAGTATTTTTTTATATTTGCCAAAAGTTATCTCCGTGGATTTTCAGGTCATTCTGAGGACTTTTGTTTTCTGCACAATAAACAACACCATGGCAGTTCTGCTGAAAACAGCGTCAGTCCGGGTTAGTTTCATTCAAATCATGCAAGTTAGAGTCCAAAACAAGGGCAAAAGTGTTTGGAAAAGTAGATACGTTGGAGACGTATCAACTCCCCCAAGCTTAAACCTTTGCTTGTCCTCAAGCAATTCAGTTGATAAACTGAAAGTGATAAAGAAAAAAATTTACAAACTCTGTTTGCTCTTGTTGTTGTAAATATGTAAAGCCAGCATTCAAGTTTTCAGCAAAGATTATGAACTAACCATATTCACAATAACGCTTAGGTCTCATGTTTACTCATGTCAATAGCATAATCAGCTAGCGAGCAATAATAATAAAACTCGGATGACAACACCTTCTCAAAACAATCATGATATGATATGAATAAATGGTATCTCACTAGCCCTTTATGAGACCACAAAACATAAATGCAGAGCACCTTTAAAGATCAAGGACTGACTAAACATTGTAATTCATGGTAAAAGAGATCCAGTCAAGTCATACCCAATATAAACTAATAGTAATGCATGCAAATGACAGTGTGCTCTCCAGCGGGTGCTTTTTAATAAGAAGGTGATGACTCAACATAAAAGTAAATAGATAGGCCCTTCGCAGAGGGAAGCAGAGATTTGTAGAGATGCCAGAGCTCGATTTTAAAATAGAGATGAATAACATTTTGAGCGGTATACTTTCACTATCAACGCAATAACTATGAGATGGCGATATCTTCCATGCTACATACATTATAGGCGGTTCCCAAACAGAATGGTAAAAGTTTATACTCCCCCACCACCAACAAGCATCAATCCATGGCTTGCTCAAAACAACAAGTGCCTCCAACTAGCAACAATCCTGGGGGAGTTTTTTTTTAATTATTTTGATTTGCATTGATATTTTTGATCATGGGACTGGGCATCCCGGTTACCAGCCATTTTCTTGTGAATGAGGAGCGGAGTCCACTCCCCTTGAGAATAACCCACCTAGCATGGAAGATACAGACATCCCTAGTTGAAACATGAGCTGCTCGAGCATACAAAACAGAATTTCATTTGAAGGTTTGGAGTTTGGCACATACAAATTTACTTGGAACGGTAGGTAAATACCGCATATTAGGAAGGTATAGTGGATTCATATGGAATAACTTTGGGGTTTATGGAGTTTGGATGCACAAGCAGTATTCCTGCTTAGTACAGGTGAAGGCTGGCAAAATACTGGGACGCGACCAACTGAGAGAGCGACAACAGTCATGAACATGCATTAAAATTAATCTACACCAGGTGCAAGCATGAGTAGGATATAATCCACCATGAACATAAATATCGTGAAGGCTATGTTGATTTGTTTCAACTACATGCGTGAACATGTGCCAAGTCGGGTCACTCAATTCATTCAAAGGAGGATACCATCCCATCATACCACATCATAACCATTTTAATAGCATGTTGGCACGCAAGGTAAACCATTATAAACTCATAGCTAATTAAGCATGGCATAAATAACTATGATCTCTAAATGTCATTGCAAATATGTTTATTCATAATAGGCTGAATCAGGAACGATGAACTCATCATATTTACAAAAACAAGAGAGGTCGAGTTCATACCAGCTTCTCTCATCTCAATCAGACCATCATATGTCGTCATTATTGCCTTTCACTTGCACGACCGAACGGTGTGTATAATAATAATAGTGCACGTGCATTGGACTAAGCTGGAATCTGCAAGCATTCAATTCAAGAGAGAGGACAAAGTAATATAGGCTCTCAGTTAAATCAACAATCATGCATATGACAGCCACTGAACATTTTCATTAAGGTCTTCTACTCTCGACCCCCAAAGGAAAGAAAAGAAATAAAACTATTTACACGGGAAAGCTCCCAACAAGTAAAAGAAGAACGAGAAATCTTTTTGGGTTTTTCTTTTAATTAATACTACAAGCATGGAAATTAAACTAACTAATTTTTTTGGTTTTTCTTAAGGTTTATCAAACACACAAGAAGAAGGCTAGAAAAACAAATTAAACTAGCATGGATAATACAATGAAAGAGTATGAACACCGACGACTAGAAAAGTGTGTGAACATGAAGTAAAGTCGGTGAGAAATACGTTCTCCCCCAAGCTTAGGCTTTTGGCCTAAGTTGGTCTAATGCCAACGGTAGCCTGGCTGATATACGAAGTTATAACTGGGGTCGTACTGAGATGCAGCAGCCAATGCATCCTGAGCTGCGGCATATTGGTGGGCAGCCTCCGCTCTTCCCTCGTGTTTGGCTGCCTCCGCTCTCCCCTCGTGTTTGGCTGCCTCCTCCCTGGTGACAACATATCTTTGTTTTGCCTGGTAATAAAAAAGTGAAGGGGCAGGGAGAGTAACATGGACAACACAATGTCTGTCAAAGATTAGTCGATACTAGAGGAATTGTTCATTCCTCAAAAGAAAACGATGACTGACCATAGCTTCATAATCTAAATAAGCAAGAGGCAACTCCATATCACCCTCACGTGGGGATATACGAAGATAATTTGCAACATGGGTCGCATAAATTCCTCCAAATAAATCTCCAGATATACCATTATTATGCAACCTACGTGCAACTATTGCCCCCAAGTTGTAATCTTTATTTCCTAATACAGCACTCTTGAGGACACAAAGATCAGGGACACACATGTGACATGCTTCATCTTTACTGTTAATGCATCTACCAATGAAGAGAGCAAAATAATGTATAGCAGGAAAATGAATGCTCCCTACGGTAGCTTGTGCTATATTCATAGATTCTCCCAGAGTGATACTAGCAAGGAAGTCTTTATATTCAGGTTTGTGGGGTTCATGAACATTGTCCCACTGCGGGAGTTTGCAAGCAGTAGTAAAATCTTCTAGGTCCATGGTATAAGATTCATCATAAATATCAAACAGGACATTCTGAGAATTACGTGAAGATGTAAATTTAAACCTTCTCACGAATGAATCAGTCAATTGGTAGTACCGAGGACACTTATCTTGTATGAAGTCCTCAAGATCGGCATTACGCACATATGCGTCAAATTCATCCTTGATGTCTGCATTAACCATAAACTCTTCTGACGGCCATTCACAAGACCGCACCTCAGCTTCCCTTGGTAGTTCATCTTCTTGCTCACGCATAGCACGCCTAGGTCCTTTCTTTGTTGAGGAACCACCTTGGTACATTCTCCTAGACATATTTCTTTCTCTGAAAAATTTCTGAAATTTTTAGTAACTTCAAAATAAAAGTGAATCCAACTAAACAAGATTGATAACAACTACTCCCACAAGTGCCTAGAGCCTATATCATGCGTTAGAATTACTTGGGACCTCATAAATTTGACATGCAAGCTCAAGAACAGGGTCACCTATGCAGCAAGAATTTGCAATGAATAAAGCACTAGAACAAAAACTAATTGGAACAATGGAGGAGTCACATACCAAGCAACAATCTCCCAAAGCAGTTTTGTGAATGGAGCTTTGAGCAAGGAGATCGAAAATCGCAGTAAAATGAGCTAGAACTCGTGCTTGAGCTGGATGGGGATTTTTTGGGAGGGAGATGGAGTTTCTGGGTGTAGGAATAAGTGGAGGGGGCCACCGTGGGCCCACGAGACACGGGGCATGCCCAGGGGGTGTGGGCGCGCCCTCCACCCTCTTGGCCAGGTGCTTCCCCCCTACAGTGTTCTCAGTGCCTAAAATCCTCAAATATTCCACAAAAAATCATACTAAATTTGCAGGGCATTTGGAGCACTTTTATTTTCGGGATATTTTCTATTGCACGGATAATTCAGAAAACAGACAGATAATACTATTTTTGTTTTAATTATTCTAAATAACAGAAAGTAAAAAGAGGGTACAGAAGGTTGTGCCTTCTAGTTTCATCCATCTCATGATCATCAAAATGAATCCACTAACAAGGTTGATTAGGTCTTGTTAACAAACTCATTCCGAATAACACGGAACCGGAGAAATTTCGAATAACACTAGGTTACCTCAACGGGGATATGAACATCCCCAACAATAAGAATATCATACTTTTTCTTGACAGTAGGAAGAGGAAATTCAAAACCTCCAATAATGATAGTTGGAACTTTTCCAATAGAATTGATGCTATGAACTTGAGGTTGTTTCCTCGGAAAGTGTACCGTATGCTCATTACCATTAACATGAAAAGTGACATTGCCTTTGTTGCAATCAATAACATCCCCTGTAGTATTCAAAAAGGGTCTACCAAGGATAATATACATACTAGCGTCCTTGGGAATATCAAGAATAACAAAGTCCATTAAGATAGTGACATTTGCAACCACAACAGGCACATCCTCACAAATACCGAAATGTATAACAGTTGATTTATCAGCCATTTGCAAAGATATTTCAGTAGGTGTCAACTTATTCAATTCAAGTCTACGATATAAAGAGAGAGGCATAACACTAACACCGGCTCCAAGATCACATAAAGCAGTTTTAACATAATTTCTTTTAATGGAGCATGGTATAGTTGGTACCCATGGATATCCAAGTTTCTTTGGTATTCCACCTTTAAAAGTGTAATTAGCAAGCATGGTGGAAATTTCAACTTTCGGTATCTTTCTTTTATTTGTAATGATATCCTTCATGTATTTAGCATAAGGATTTAATTTAAGCATATCAGTTAAGCGCACACGTAAAAAGATAGGTCTAATCATTTCAGCAAAGCGCTCAAAATCCTCATCATCCTTTATCTTGGATGGTTTAGGAGGAAAGGGCGTGGGTTTCTGAACCCATGGTTCTCTTTCTTTACAGTGCTTCCTAGCAACAAAGTCTCTCTTATCATAACTTTGACTCTTTGCTTGTGGGTTATCAAGATCAACAGCAGGTTCAATATCTACTTCATTAGTATTGCTAGGTTGAGCATCATCATGAACATTATCATTAACATTATCACTAGGTTCATGTTCATCACCTGATTGTGTTTCAGCATCAGAAATAGAAATATCGTTGGGATTCTCAGGTGTGTCCATAACAGGTTCACTAGAAACATGCAAAGTCCTATCATTTTTCTTTTTCTTCTTTTTAGAAGAACTAGGTGCCTCTAAATTATTTCTCTGAGAATCTTGCTCGATTCTCTTAGAGTGGCCTTCAGGATACAAAGGTTCCTAAGTCATTCTACCCGTTCTAGTAGCCACTCTAATAGCAAAATCATGTTTATTATTTAATTCATCGAGCAAATCACTTTGAGCTTTAAGTACTTGCTCAGCTTGAGTGGTAACCATAGAAGCATATTTGCTAATGAGTTTAAGTTCACCTTTAACTCTAGCCATATACTCACTCAAGCGTCCTATCTCGAAAGCATTATTCTTTAATTCTCTACCAACATAAGCATTAAAATTTTCTTGTCTAGCCATAAAGTCATCAAATTCATCTAAGCATTGGCTATGAAATTTAGTAGACGGGATTTCAACTTTATCATATCTATAGAGAGAATTTACCTTTACTACCTGTGTCGGGTTATTAAGACAATGTGTTTCTTCAACAAGCGGTATATTAAGACCATGTATTTCTTCAATAGGAGATAAATTTTTAACATCTTTAGCTTTAATACCTTTTTCTTTCATTGATTTCTTTGCCTCTTGCGTATCTTCAGGACTGAGAAATAGAACACTCCTCTTCTTCGGAGTTGGTTTAAGAATAGGCTCAGGAGTTGGTTTAAGAATAGGCTCAGGAGTTGTCTCAATTGGCTCAGGAATTGCCTCAGGAATTGGCTCAGGAAGAGTCCAATTATTTTCATTAGTCAACATATTATTCAATAGTAATTCAGCTTGGTGGACTGTTCTTTCCCTGAAAACACAACCAGCACAACTATCCAAGTAGTCCTTGGAAGCATCGGTTAGTCCATTATAAAAGATATCAAGTATTTCATTTTTCTTAAGAGGATGATTAGGCAAAGCATTAAGTAATCTAAGAAGCCTCCCCCAAGCTTGTGGGAGACTCTCTTCTTTGATTTGCACAAAATTATAAATTTCCCGCAAGGCACCTTGTTTCTTATGAGCAGGGAAATATTTAGCCGAGAAGTAATAAATCATATCCTGGGGACTACGCACACAACCAGGATCAAGAGAATTAAACCAAGTTTTAGCATCACCCTTTAATGAGAACGGAAATATCTTAAGGATATAATAATAGCGAGACTTCTCATTATTAGTAAACAGGGTGGCTATATCATTTAACTTGGTAAGATGTGCCACAACAGTTTCAGATTCATAGCCATAAAAAGGATCAGATTCAACCAAAGTAATAATTTCAGGATCAACAGAGAATTCATAATCCTTATCAGTAACAAAGATAGGTAAAGTAGCAAAAGCAGCGTCATATTGCATTCTAGCATTCAGAGTTTTCTGTTTAAGTTTAGCTAGTAATTTCTTAAGATCAGATCTATCATTGCAAGCAAAAAGATCTCTAGCGGTTTATTCATCCATAACATAACCCTCAGGAACAACAGGCAATTCATAATTAGGGGGAGAACCTTCATCATCACTATCATCAATAATATCATCTTCAATAATTTTGTTCTCACTAACCCTAGCAAGTTGTTCATCAAGAAATTCACCTAATGGCAAAGTAGTATCAAGCACAGAAGTAGTTTCATCATAAGTATCATGCATAGCAGAAGTGGCATCATCAATAACATGCGACATATCAGAATCCATTGCAGTAGCAGGTTTAGGTGTCGCAAGCTTACTTAAAACAGAAGGAGAATCTAGTGCAGAGCTAGATGGCAGTTCCTTACCTCCCCTCGTAGTTGAGGGAAAAATCTTAGTTCTTGCGTCTTTCAAGCTCTTCATAGTGATCAGCAGATATAAATCCCAAGTGACTCAAAGAATAGAGCTATGCTCCCCGGCAACGGCGCCAGAAATTAGTCTTGATAACCCACAAGTATAGGGGATCGCAACAGCTTTCGAGGGTAGAGTATTCAACCCAAATTTATTGATTCGACACAAGGGGAGCCAAGGAATATTCTCAAGTATTAGCAATTGAGTTGTCAATTCAACCACACCTGGATAACTTAGTATCTGCAGCAAAGTATTTAGTAGCAAAGTAGTATGATAGTAACAGTAACAGTGGCAAAAGTAAAGATAGCACTTTTGTAGTAGTTGTAACAGTGGCAACAGAAAAGTACATAAGTGAAGCACAATACGTGAAAAGCTCGTAGGCATTGGATCAGTGATGGATAATTATGCTAGATCTGATTACTCATGTAATAGCTATAACATAGGGTGACACAGAACTAGCTCCAGTTCATCAATGTAATCTAGGCATGTATTCCGAATATAGTCATATGTGCTTATGGAAAAGAACTTGCACACCATCTTTCGTCCTACCCTCCCGTGGCAGCGGGGTCCTAGTGGAAACTAAGGGATATTAAGGCCTCCTTTGAATAGAGCACCGGACCAAAGCATTAGCACTTAGTGAATACATGAACTCCTCAAACTCTGATCATCACCAAGAAGTATCCCGATTATTGTCACTTCGGGGTTGTCGGATCATAACACATAATAGGTGACTATAGACTTGCAAGATAGGATCAAGAACTCACATATATTCATGAAAACATAATAGGTTCAGATCTAAAATCATGGCACTCGGGCCCTAGTGACAAGCATTAAGCATAGCAAAGTCACAGCAACATCAATCTCAGAACATAGTGGATACTAGGGATCAAACCCTAACAAAACTAACTTGATTACATGGTAAATCTCATCCAACCCATCACCGTCCAGCAAGCCTATGATGGAATTACTCACGCACGGTGGTGAGAATCATGAAATTGGTGATGGAGGATGGTTGATGATGACGACGGCGACGAATCCCCCTCTCCGGAGCCCCGAACGGACACCAGATCAGTCCTCCCGAGAGAGATTAGGGCTTGGCGGCGGCTCCGTATCGTAAAACAGGATGAAACTTTCTCTCTGGGTTTTTTCTCCATGAAACGGAATATATAGAGTTGGAGTTGAGATCGGTGGAGCATTAGGGGGCCCACGAGACAGGGGGGCGCGCCCAGGGGGAGGGGGTGTGCCCCCACCCTCGTGGACAAGGTGTGGGGCCCCTGGCCTTGATTCTTTCGCAGTATTTTTTATATTTTTCAAAAGTTATCTCCGTGGATTTTCAGGTCATTCCGAGAACTTTTGTTTTCTGCACAATAAACAACACCATGGCAGTTCTGCTGAAAACAGCGTCAGTCCGGGTTAGTTTCATTCAAATCATGCAAGTTAGAGTCCAAGACAAGGGCAAAAGTGTTTGGAAAAGTAGATACGTTGGAGACGTATCAATACCTTGGTTCTCAAAAACTGAGGGAAATACTTACGCTACTGTGCTGCATCACCCTTTCCTCTTCAAGGAAAACCAACGCAAGCTCAAGACGTAGCAAGAAGGATTTCTGGCGCCGTTGCCGGGTAGGTCTTCGCTCAAGTCAAGACATACCAAGTACCCATCACAAACTCATCTCCCTCGCACTTACATTATTTGCCATTTGCCTCTCGTTTTCCTCTCCCCCACTTCACCCTTTCCATTTTATTTTCCCTCTCTTTCCCAATCTCCTCTCTCTTTCGCTTGTCTTTTGTTTGCTCATTGTCATGGCTAGTCCTCCTATCCTCGTTATTACTCCCGACCATGAAATTCTTAATTTTAAGCAAAGGGAGGGAGAAAATTTAAAAGATGCTTGGCATAGAATTTGCAATGCTCAAAATAAATCTACTAGGAAGCTTTCTACTTCCGTTCTTCTTCGCAATTTTTATGTAGGCATTACTCCTTGGAATAGATGCATTCTTGATACCATTGCTGGAGGGGATTTCTTGAGTAGCCATACGTTTGATGCTTATAATGCTATGTTAGATTTGTTTGGCCCACCACCTCTTTTGGTTAATGGAACTGTTTTAACTTTGGAACATGTGATGCAAAGGCTTGAAATTATTGAAAATAAAGTTGCCACTGTTGAGTTGATTGAAAATTTGGATAAAAAGATTCATAAGCAAATTACCCAATATGGATCTAGGGTTGGAGTTACTTTGAAATTTTTTAAAGAGAAAGAACCTATAGCTAATGAAAGAATAGATCTAGAATCTACGAGAATCGGTAAACTTGAGGATATCATTACCAACTTAGGGTCGGTGTTTTCTTTCATGAAAAACACTCCAAACCCTCCTACCAAAACTGCCAAATTTATTGATGTTCCTAAAAATAAGGGTGAATCTTCTAGTAAGGGAAATGTGGATCTCAAATCAATAAGTGTTCATCCCAATTGTCTCTCTACCATTAAGGAACCTTTTGCTACAAATGAATTTCTTGAATTATTGCCTAAGGGTTTAATCATTGCTAAAAAGGGAGAAACCCCTAAAGATTATAAGTGCTCTATTGAGGAATTAGATGCCAAAGATTGCACTACTTAGATCTATCCTCGCTTTTATGCCTAGCTAGGGGCGTTAAACGATAGGGCTAGTTGGGAGGCAACACAATTTTATTTTAGTTTTTTAGTTTTTGCTTCTGTTTAGTAATAAATTTATCATCTACCTTCTGTTTAGATGTGTTTTCATGTTTTAACTAGTGTTTGTGCCAAGTAGAACCTATAGGATAACCTATGGTGATCGTTAATTTGATTCTGATGAAAAACAGAAACTTTGCACGCACGAAAATAATTCTAGTAATTCACAGAAACGTGCTTTTGCGTTGATTCTTTTTGCTGTAGATCAATATACAAGTTTCCCAGGACTTCCTATTTTGGTAAGATTTTTAGAGTTCCATAAGTATTCGAGAGTTACAGATTGCTACAGACTGTTCTGTTTTTGACAGATTCTGCCTTTCGTGTGATGTTTGCTTCTTTTGATGCATCTATGGCTAGTATGTAGGGGTATGAACCATAGAGAAGTTGGAATACAGTAGGTTTAACACAAATATAAATAAATAATGAGTTCATTATAGTACCTTATGTGGTGGTTTTTCTTTCTTGCACTAACGGAGCTTATGAGATTTCCTGTTGAGTTTTGTGTTGTGAAGTTTTCAAGTTTTGGGTAAAGATTTGATGGACTATGGAATAAGGAGTGGCAAGAGCCTAAGCTTGGGGATGCCCAAGGCACCCCAAGATATTCAATAATATCCAAAAGCCTAAGCTTGGGGATGCCCCGGAAGGCATCCCCTCTTTCGTCTTCGTTTATCGGTAACTTCACTTGGAGCTATATTTTTATTCACCACGTGATATGTGTTTTGCTTGGAGCGTCTTGTATGATATTAGTCTTTGCTTTTTAGTTTACCACAATCATCCTTGCTGTACACACCTTTTGGGAGAAACCCACTTGATTGGAATTTATTAGAATACTCTATGTACTTCACTTATATCTTTTGAGCTAGATAGTTTTTGCTCTAGTGCTTCACTTATATCTTTTAGAGCACGGCAGTGGCTTAATTTTGAAGAAATTGTTGATCTCTCATGCTTAACTTATATTATTTTGAGAGTCTTTTAGAACAGCATGGTATTTTCTATGGTTATAAAATTGGTCCTAGAATCATGGGCATCCAAGTTGGGTATAATAAAAACTATCATAGGAAGTGAATTGGATGCTATGGTCAATTTGATACTTGATAATTGTTTTGAGATATGGAGGTAGTGATATTAGAGTCATGCTAGTTGGGTGATCATGAATTTAAAGAATGCTTGTGTTGAAGTTAGCAAATCCCGTAGCATGCACGTATGGTTAAAGTTGTGTAACAAATTTGAAACATGAGGTGTTCTTAGATTGTGCATCCTTATGAGTGGCGGTCGAGGACGAGCGATGATTTTTTCCTACCAATCTATCCCCCTAGGAGCATGCGCGTAGTGCTTGGTTTTTGTTGACTTGTAGATTTTTGCGATAAGTATATGAGTTCTTTATGACTAATGTTGAGTCCATGGATTATACGCACTCTCACCCTTCCATCATTGCTAGCCTCTTCGGTACCGTGCATTGCCCTTTCTCACCTTGAGAGTTGGTGCAAACTTCGCCGGTGCATCCAAACCCCGTGATATCATACGCTCTATCACACATAAACCTCCATATATCTTCCTCAAAACAGCCACCATACATACCTATTATGGCATTTCCATAGCCATTCCGAGATATATTGCCATGCAAGTTTCCACTGCTTCATTTATTATGACACGTTTCATCATTGTTATATTGCCTTGCATGATCATGTAGTTGACATCGCATTTGTGGCAAAGCCACCATGCATAATCTTTCATACATGTCACTCTTGATTCATTGCCCATCCCAGTACACTGCCGGAGGCACTCATATAGAGTCATATTTTGTTCTAGTATCGAGTTGTAATCTATGAGTTGTAAATAAATGGAAGTGTGATGATCATCATTATTAGAGCATTGAGTCTTTAAAAAAGGGAAGGCCAAATAAAAAAGAAGAGAAAGGACAAATAAAAAAAGGCCCCAAAAAAGAAAAAAAAGGGGGGGGGGCAATGTTACTATCCTTTTCCACACTTGTGCTTCAAAGCAGCACCATGACCTTTATGATAGAGAGTCTCTTATCTTGTCACTTTCATATACTAGTGGGAATTTTTCATTATAGAACTTGGCTTGTATATTCCAATGATGGGCTTCCTCAAAATGCCCCAGGTCTTCGTGAGCAAGCAAGTTGGATGCACACCACTTAGTTTCTTTTGTTGAGGTTTCATACATTTATAGCTCTAGTGCATCTATTGCATGGCAATATCTACTCCTCATGTTGACATCAATTGATGGGCATCTCCATAGCCCGTTGATTAGCCTCGTCAATGTGGGACTTTCTCCTTTTTTGTCTTCTCCACACAAACCCCATCATCACACTCTATTCCACCTATAGTGCTATATCCATGGCCCACGCTCATGTATTGCGTGAAAATTGAAAAAGTTTGAAAAGGCTAAAGCATGAAACAATGGCTTGGCTGAAACCGAGGTTGTGCATGATTTGGATATTTTGTGTGACGAAGATGGAGAATAGCCAAACTATATGATTTTGTAGGGATGAACTTTCTTTGGCCATGCTATTTTGAGAAGACATAATTGCTTTATTAGTATGCTTGAAGTATTATTATTTTTATGTCAATATTAAACTTTTGTTTTGAATCTTATGGATCTGAATATCTTGCCACAATAAATAAAATTACATTGATAAATATGCTAGGTAGCAGTCCACATCAAAAATTCTGTTTTTATCATTTAACTACTCGAGGACGAGCAGGAATTAAGCCTGGGGATGCTTGATACGTCTCCAACGTATCTATAATTTTTTTAATGTTCCATGCTTGATAAATATGCTTGAGGACGAGTAGGAATTAAGCTTGGGGATGCTATTATAAATCTTCTACAGCGTAGTATTTTTCCTATAATTTTTGGAGTTAGGGAAGTATGACGAATCTTGCATTCTTTACAGACTATACTGTTTAGGTAGATTGCTGTTATGTTTACATTGTTTGCCTATGCTTGCTTGTTTAATGATTCTATTTGAGGATAGGAGTATTAAATATGCAGAGACATTTTAGTATTCAACGTTGAATAATAATCTTAGTGATTTGTTACAGTAGAAGATGATAAGGTTTTGCATTGTTTTATACTAACTTATGTCACGAGTTTTTGTTGAGTTTGGTGTGGATGAAGTTTTTGAGATTTAGGAAACCAAGATATAAAAGGAATTAAGGAGACACAAAAGCTCAAGCTTGGGGATTCCCAAGGCACCCCAAGACAATATTTCAAGAAGTCTCAAGCATCTAAGCTTGGGGATGCCCCTGTAGGCATCTCATCTTTTTTCTTCAACAATTATCGGTTAGTATCGGTTGAACCTAAGTTTTTGCTTCTTCACATGAGTTGTGCTATCATTGCAATGTCATTTTGTTTTGCTTTGCTTGCTGTTTGAATACAATACCAAGATCTGAAATTCTTTAATGAGAGAGAGTCTTCACATAGTTACATATAGCTACTCATTGATCTTCACTTATATCTTGTTGGAGTAGTTTGTCGTTTTCTCTAGTGCTTTACTTATATCTTTTAGAGCATGGCGGTGGTTTTATTTTGTAGAAATTAATGAACTCTCATGCTTCACTTATATTATTTTGAGTCTTAAACAGCATGGTAATTTGAATAAAAACAATCATAGGAAGTGAATTGGATGCTATGATCAATTTGATACTTGATAATTGTTTTGCGATATGGAGGTAGTGATATTAAAGTCATGCTAGTTGGGTGATTATCAATTTAAAGAATACTTGTGTTGAAGTTAGCAAGTCCCGTAGCATGCACGTATGGTTAAAGTTGTGTAACAAATTTGAAGCATGAAGTATACCTGGCTTGTGCATCCTTATGAGTGGAGGTCGGGGATGAGCGATGGTCTTTTCCTACCAATCTATCCCTCTAGGAGCATGCGCGTAGTGCTTGGTTTTTGATGACTTCTAATTTTTTGCAATAAGTATATGAGTTCTTTTGACTAATGTTGAGTCCATGGATTATACATACTTTTACCTTTGCAACATTGCTAGCCTCTTCGGTACCGTGCATTGCCCTTTCTCACCTTGAGAGTTGGTGCAAACTTAGCCGGTGCATCCAAACCCCGTGATATGATACTCTCTATCACACATAAACCTCCTTATATCTTCCTCAAAACAGCCACCATACCTACCTATTATGGCATTTCCATAGCCATTCCGAGATATATTGCCATGCAACTTTCCACCGTTCCGTTCATCATCATGACACACATTATCATTGACATATTGCCTTGCATCATCATGTAGTTGACATCGTATTTGTGGCAAAGCCACCATGCATAATTTTTCATACATGTCACTCTTGATTCATTACCCATCCCGGTACACCGCCGGAGGCATTCATATAGAGTCATATCTTATTCTAGTTTTGGGTTGTAATTCATGAGTTGTAAGTAAATAAAAGTGTGATGATCATCATTATTAAAGCATTGTCCCCAAAAAAAGGCCAAAAAAAGGAAAGGCCAAAGAAAAAAAAGGAAAAAAAAAGAAAGGTCAAAAGAAAAAAAAGAAAGGCCCCAAGAAAAAAAAGAAAAAGAAAATAAATAAAAAAGGGGGCAATGTTACTATCCTTTTCCACACTTGTGCTTCAAAGTAGCACCATGTTCTTCGTATAGAGAGTCTCATATGTTGTCACTTTTATATACTAGTGGGAATTTTTCATTATAGAACTTGGCTTGTATATTCCTATGATGGGCTTCATCAAAATGACCTAGGTCTTCATGAGCAAGCAAGTTGGATGCACACACACTAGTTTCTTTTGTTGAGCTTTCATACATTTATAGCTCTATTGCATCCGTTGCATGGCAATACCTACTCCTCATGTTGACATCAATTGATGGGCATCTCCATAGCCCGTTGATTATCCTCGTCAATGTGAGACTTTCTCCTTTTTGTCTTCTCCACACAATCCCCATCATCATATTCTATTCCACCCATAGTGCTATATCCATGGCTCACGCTCATGTATTGCGTGAAAGTTGAAAAAGTTTGAGATTATTTAAGTATTAAACAATTACTTGGCTTGTCATCGGGGCAGTATAAGATGGGAGCATTTTTGTGTGACGAAAATGAAGCATGATCTAACTATATGATTTTGTAGGGATGAACTTTCTTTAGCCATGTTATTTTGGAAAGCCATGATTGCTTTGATTAGTATGCTTGAAGTATTACTATTTTTATGTCAATATGAACTTTTATTTTGAATCATTTGGATCTGAACATTCATGCCACAATAAATAAAATTACACTGAGAATTATGCTAGGTAGCATTCCACATCAAAAATTCTGCCTTTATCATTTACCTACTCGAGGACGAGCAGGAATTAAGCTTGGGGATGCTTGATACGTCTCCAATGTATCTATAATTTTTTATTGTTCCATGCTATTATATTACCCGTTTTGGATGTTTATGGGCTTTACTTTACACATTTATATCATTTTTGGGACTAACCTACTAACCGGAGGCCCAGCCCGTATTGCTGTTTTTTTTTGCCTATTTCAGTGTTTCGAAGAAAAGGAATATCAAACGGAGTCCAAATGGAATGAAACCTTCGGGAGCGTGATTTTTGGAACAAACTTGATCCAGAGGACTTGGAGTGGAAGTCAAGAAACAAGGGAGGCGTCCACGAGGGTGCCCGGCGCACCCCACACCCTCGTGGGCCCCTCGGGAGTCCACCGACCTACTTCTTCCTCCTATATATACCCATGTACCCCAAAAACATCAGAAGCGACCACGAAAAACTATTTCCACCACTGTAACCTTCTGTATCCGCGAGATCCCATCTTGGAGCTTTCGCCGGCGCTCCACCGGAGGGGGAATCGATCACGAAGGGCCTCTACATCATCTCCAAGGCCTCTTCGATGAGTTGTGAGTAGTTTATGACAGACCTTCGGGTCCATAGTTATTAGCTAGATGGCTTCTTCTCTCTCTTTGAATCTCAATATCATGTTCTCCTCGATCTTCATGGAGATCTATTCGATGTAACTCTTTTTGCGGTGTGTTTGTCGAGATCCGATGAATTGTGGGTTTATGATCAAGTTTATCTATGAGAAATATTTGAATCTCCTCTGAATTCTTTTATGTGTGATTAAGTTATCTTTGCAAGTCTCTTCGAATTATCAGTTTGGTTTGGCCTACTAGATTGATTTTTCTTGCAATGAGAGAAGTGCTTAGCTTTGTCTTCCGGTGTCCTTTCCCAGTGACAACAGGGGCAGCAAGGCACGTATTGTATTATTGCCATCGAGGATAAAAAGATGGGGTTTATATCGTATTGCATGAGTTTATCCCTCTACATCATGTCATCTTTCTTAATGTGTTACTCTGTTCTTTATGAACTTAATACTCTAGATGCATGCTGGATAGCGGCCGATGTGTTGAGTAATAGTAGTAGATGCAGGCAGGAGTCGGTCTACTTGTCACGGACGTGATGCCTATATACATGATCATGCCTAGATAATCTCATAATTATTTGCTTTTCTATCAATTGCTCGACAGTAATTTGATCATCCACCCCAATACTTATGCTATCTTGAGAGAAGCCACTAGTGAAACCTATGTCCCCCGGGTCTATCTTTTATCATATAAGCTTTCAATCTACTTTTATTCACATCTTTACTTTTCCTATATATATCATAAGATACCGAAAATATATTTATCTTATCATATTATCTCTATCAGATCTCACTTTCGCAAGTGGTCGTGAAGGGATTGACAACCCCTTTATTGCGTTGGTTGCGAGTTCTTGTTTGTTTGTGTAGGTGTGTGGGACTTTTGAGGAGCCTCCTACTGGATTGATACCTTGGTTCTCAGAAACTGAGGGAAATACTTACGCTACTGTGCTGCATCACCCTTTCCTCTTCAAGGAAAACCAACGCAAGCTCAAGACGTAGCATTGGCCGCAGGGGAAGGAGAGCGGCGAGGAGCGCCATTGCCCACGGGTGTCATCTGAGCGACTTTAGCAGCCCGACGCTCGGCACGGACATGGCGAGCGTTGGCCATAGGAACGACGAAACTGCGGCAGAGCGAAAGGTGGAAGAGAGACTTCGACACGCCCCTACCTGGCGCGCCAAATGTCGGATTCAGGGCTCCACGGACCCAAGAAAGGTTTGAATTCTAGGGCATGTGTGAAGAACTAAACCTATCCAGGCAACCCACTCATCGCCCCACGGCCTAGCTCGATGAACAAGGAAGAAGATGGACTCAACAGTTTACCCAGGTTCGGGCCACCTTGTGGTGTAAGACCCTACTCCTACTTTGGGGTGGATTTGCCTCATGAGGGGCTGAGGATGAACAAGTACAAGGGATGAACAAACTTGCGAGGTCTGCTCTGGTGAGGGAGTGAGTCGAGAGGTTCAGATCAAATCCCATCTATGGTGGTGGCTAACCTATATTTATAGTGGCCTCGGTCCTCTTCCCCCAAATCGTAGGCGGGAAGGGATCCCACAGTGTCCAATTTGAAAGGGGACAAGTAGTACATCTTATCCTGACGAAAGGTGGTCTTCGCCTGCAAAGTTTCTGGTCGTGACGCTGCGGTGGGCTCGGCGATGACATCCGTCATGCCGTCCTGGCGGTCTTGGTCTTGTTGCACTGAAATGGAAACCTTTGCCTGATTCCTTGGGAACCCACGCCCGCGCTTGCGTCCTTAGCACCAAAGAGGAAACTGTCTTCTTTACGCCTGCTGGCGCCCGCTTGGCCTTGATCGTCATGGCTTGCGTCACCACAACCTCATGAGGTTGGGCACCTGCATAGGAATCTCCGCTCCTCAGGAGCAGCCTGGGGAGGCCACTCCCTTAGGAGGTCTTGACGTCGTTCGCCTCGCGAGGCTTGGCCCCTCGCGAGGGTCTTGTCTTGGTAATCTTGTAGATGGGTTGTACCAGGTTGTTGATGGAGCCACGGCGTGGGCCGCAGGCAGGCAAGTCTGGGTACCCTGATTCCCAGCACGCCGATAATTTTGCAAGACTTCTCGCAAAAAAACATTTTGCAAGACTGGCAAGCTCATGAGCTACTTTATTCGCTTCTCTATTACAATGTTCAAAACAAGTAAGAGAAAAACTGCAAGCTATAAAATAGCAACCATCAAAAACCACGGGCGCCACTCCTACAGAATGTCCTCCGCTCTTCATTATGTCAATGACTTCCACGTTATCAGAGTTGATAACGAGACGGTTGCAACCCGCCTTTTGTGCCAGCAATAAGCCAAACCTAAGTGCTAATGCTTCCGCTATTAGGACATCAAAACACCATTCAATTTTGCAATTTCCTCCAACAATAAAATTTCCTTTGTCATCCCTAAGGATGGCACCCGCCGTGCCGCTTAGTAGATCATGATCAAAGGAAGAATCCACATTCAGCTTAACAAATCCCCTAGGAGGTGTGCTCCATCCTCCATTCTTTATTTTTGCATTAGTTGAATGGGCATTATCATAATTAGCCGTTATAGCACGAATCCCTATCAAGGTTTAGTACGCCTCTTGAGACTTTCCCTCATGGACTAGGTTCCGTCTATTCCACCATAAATACCATGCGGTTATAGCGATCATCTCCCGTGCATTCTGAAAACCCAATATAGATAATTCTTGATCTGTCATGAGGAGTAATAATTCAAAGACTGCCTCTCCCACATGATCGATCACACAAGCTCTTTTAATTGTTTCATACATTCCAAATTTCTCGCACACTTCTTTTGCCTTCTGGCACAGAAACAACACATGCTTGGTATCTTCTGGCTCATTTGAACAAGCTAGGCAAACAGGTGAAGTTTTGATGTGTCTATTGGCCAGCGTAACACGGCATGGTAGGGTCTCGTGAAGTGTATGCCAGATAAAGATTTTTACCTTCGCCGGACAAGCTAATCTCCAAATCTTACCCCAAATAGGATTGTCCTTGCTTCTACCCATACCATTTGTGTATTCCAATTTCCTCTCGTATTGTTTATTCCATTCCTCCAAATAAGCTGGTCGTACAGTAAACAAACCATTTTAGTATAGCTCCAAGCAATGAAATCTGGCATATTATGCATGGGGAGAGGGATCGCTAGGACTCTTCGAGCATCAATTGGCCACAATGTTTGCCTCACCAAATCTTCATCCCAACCGTTCGTGATTGGATCAATAAGGTAAGAAACTTTCGTCAATAGATTCCCTTGTCTAGGACTAATGATTCTCCTATTCGTACAATTCTGGATCCATGCATCTCTCCGTATGTCAATATTTTGTCCATTTCCAACTCTCCATATATAACCATTTCTAAGAGATTCCACTCTCGCTATAATGATTTGCCATGTGAAGGAGGAACCCTTTTTTAAACTTGTGTTCATTAAGTCGCCCTCCGGAAAATACTTGGCTCTTAATATTGTAGCACACAGCGAAACCGTATTATCCAGGAGACGCCAAGCTTATTTAGCTAACAATGCCAAATTGAAACAATGTATATCTCTTATTCCATGTAAATGTGCGTTTCAGGATTGACCATGGTTTTCCCCTTCCTTTTTCTAGCTTGGGTGGACTCCCTTGTATGCATCCTCCTACTGTTGTCCATACTTTGTGGGGTATTGTGTTAAAAAAGATTGAGAGGTATTTCTCCCGCTAAAATCACAATTTACAGTCTTCCGTACAGATATTGTCCAAACAGTACAACAAGAACAAGATGTATGTGTGATAGAGAGTACATGTGAGCCTCTTTATTTCCATCCTTCTCCTTCCATGTTACATTTATTTTTATTGACCAATTTGCTTGCATTTATCCTCTTCCAAACATCCTAGCTGATCATGATAGGACACATAATATCCAAGTAGGATACTTCATCTGATATGCAAAGGTGATTAATTGATGATAGCAAGAGACTTGTACTTAAATTATTTTTTATTTGTGAGAAAGAGCAAGGTTTCGAATTATCTGCTTGACACATAACAAATATGTTATAGGTGTAATTTATTTGTGCTATATAAATCTGAAGTCATGTTGTAACTTAAATAACTACCTTCCAAATTTCCAACTCAATTCATTTCATGTTGTGACTCAAAGAACTACCTTGTATACCATCTCATCAATTTTAGAGGGGTGCTAAGGTACCAAAGATCATCAATTTAATGCGAGCATATGAGCATACACTTAGTTACATTGTAAATACATGATTATGGAGTCCTTGAGTTGCAAAAAATATTCATCTTTCATTTGACTTTTACTAGTTTTTTCATGTCCTTTTAGCACTTACCATCTACCTCTTTCCTGCATTTTTTGTCCCCTTTTATGGTGTTTAAGAAAATGGCTATATATGTTACAGCTAGCAAATTATATAGCACAATATACTATAGCCTATCAACATCTTAAATTTATGTTGCTATATATATATATATATATATATATATATATATATATATATATATATCACCATCCAATTGTTATTTTTTCTCATCCATAGATATGATCTTGATCTAGATCATGTGGTCCATTTTTAGGTATAATTGTTTAAATACCATGTTCTTCATTAAGCACTAGCCCACGGTGTGCGTAATGCAGAGATAGTGTGTTCTGATATTTAGGTTAGACTTCTCCAAATTATGCAATATGTTTTTTCTTGTTCCTGTTCTGATATTCATATCGTATCTATTATATCATTCCTGATATTGTGATGCGGCAATTTTTCTTGAAGTATCATAGTTGGTGCATGTTGTCCTTCAAGATTGTAATCAATAGCAAAACTTAGTTTGTATGAAGGCTTCAGTTTCTACTGTTGAAGCTTGCTCTTGCGATATATGTTTTGTTTCCTTTGCAACTTTTTAAACACAAAAGCTTTAGCCTTCTTCGTTCATTTTAACATAAAAATTCTATGGTGGTATTATGAATATATTACCATGCACCAACTCCTAGCGTCCCATAGTATAAATAGACGGGTGTAGCAACACACGTCATCAATGATCTAGTTCACATTGCATCCAAAAAACAAAGGAGGCGAACAGGTGGCGCCGAAGTAGCAGACTACCAGTGAATTACAAGGTGTCAATTGTGTTGGACCTCGACCATGGAACCTCGTTGTCAAGCACGTAGAAGGCGTCCCTCCGACTTGTAGTTGGTGAACAACTAACTTCCCACGTATCACTACTACAGGAACACCCTGATGTGACCGTTCACCTTTGACGAGCGGGGAGAAACTTGTCACCGGTGCCTATTACCAGCTACGGCCAGCCTACAACCCGTCACTGGTACATCACCAGAAGGTCCAAGTGCAACATATCAGTGACGAGCAGTTGAATTGTTGGTCACTGGTATGACGATCGAAGCCTTGGATTACCCGCCACTGATGTGGGATCACAGTGATGCGTTGCCAAGTCCACACCCCCTCCCACCCTTACCCCGAGCCCTCCACCACCTAGGGTTTGGACCGTCCCAGTCGAGACCCTCTTCCCCACGTCTATGGACAACCACCTGTCTCCTCCTAGTTTGACATCATCCTCCGCAACCATCACTGGACGCCGGCTAGGATTCAGCCGTCATCCTCGTACTCCACCCTACATCAACCTCTCAAGCCTCGCTTGCCTCTTCTTGGCCACGCCAACCTGCAATGTTTCCTCGATCTCATCGTCCTCCTCCGTGACCTCACCTTCATCCTCCCCCTCCTGCAGTTCTCCTCCTTGAGCCCTTCTTACTCGTGCCACTCCCCGAGCTAGTCATTCCCAACCCTGTCGTCCTCATCTGTCAGCGCAAGCACTACACATATCTTATGGTCTAATGGGTTGAGCCCACACTTGAATGCTTGCTCTATGGTCGTGTATTGCGACTATGACTACTCTGATTGTGCATCAACTGTCGATCATAAGCAACACGACTCATGCAAAACAGCTTGCATATTGAGATGTGTACACACGGGGGCTAGAGCTGGATAATAACAAGCGTAGCCACATGTCATTGTGCCTATTTGCTCATGGCCAAAGGATGGTTCCCTGTTTCATTCATCATCTCACCAAGAACGAATCAATGCAGAGAATAATGGTATAAATAGATCTTTCCTTTTTTTACAAATGGAGCGTTTTTCCCTTCCTATTTCTTGATTTTTGTTTTCTTGTAGAGAAGTCGTAGAGATGAAGCAGATTTGGGGGTGGGGGGGTCCACTAATCACCCTGGATCAGAACGATCCATCTCACAAAGTTTTACAACCCCATCCAGATCAGACCACAACCAGATTGCGGTTTTAACATGCACTCATCCTATGCTGGCTAGGTCATGACTAACATGATTTCTTGCATGTCTAATATGTTTGACTTCCACCTCTCTCTCAACTTGAATGAGACCATTTATCTCATGCACAAGGCATGCATCACATGACCTAATGATACCATCATGGTTAAGCATTGTCGCCGCTTCAGAACTGTTTGTTTCAAGAATAAACAGTAATGAGCTCCACTCCAATGTGAGTGCAACTCCCTCGGCATGCTTGCAGCTCAATCGCCGACACATTACCACATGTCATCAAATGACGGCAAGAAGAAAAAATTGATCTAATCGGCCGCGTCTCGAAGCACCATACCCACGTCGCCATTCCCGTCCTGCAACAAAAAGGCACCATATACATTTAACTTGAGGCTGCCTTTTGGTGGAGGTCCCGTCGATCAACCGACAGCTCGGAGCTGTGTTGTTTGCTCTCTTGAGGACCACCTTCTCCTTGCCCATGCCAGCATGCGGATGTTGCTGGATGCACAAAAGTGATGTTATGTAGCCATGCAGGAATCGGCGTGACACTTCCGTGGGCGGTTGGGCATTATCATGCATAATCTCATTGCTCACGTGCCAGGAGCCCCATAACGTCATCAGTATCACCATGCATGACGTGTCAGAGAGTGGGTGTAGGACGTCAAAGAACCTCTTCAACCTTTGTTCCAAACTTCAGCAATGCCTGAGATCATCCAGTCTGTCGCCATCGCCTGCCAGAGACCCATCGGTCGAGGGCACTTGAACATGGCGTGGAAACCATACTCGTGTTCCATACCATAGAGAGGGCACATGTCATTAGTTTCCAACTGTCATGAATGTTCATTTGCCCACATAGCTAATGAGTTGAAACCAATCGCCAATCCAATACCCATACTTCTGGGGGAGCAGGACACCCCTAGGTGATCTGCTAGATGGAACGAAGAACATCCGATGCCCTCTCAATGTGCACACCAATGGACGCTCGCGCTCATCATGGCGAAGCGGTATGCCAACCGGACGAAGAAGACATCAGATTCTCCAGTGCCCAGGCGAGAACGTCCTCAGGGGCATGCGTGGAGGTTCTGATGCGGGTGATGACCTCAATGTTGATGGAGAGGAAGTACTGCCTGAGGAGGTCCATGCACCGGGACCCATGTTCATCTAGCATGTCTGACACTCTCCTGAGTCTGCATGTGCCCTGAGGCGTGATGACCTCGCCTGATGGCTCTCTAGGCAGCCATCTATCTTACCAGATACGGATTTGACGACCGCTCCGAATGCGCCAATTCAACCCCTTTTTCAAGAGTTTCAAGCCGTGCATGATCGCCTGCCAAGTACCGATGCATTGCCCGAGAATACAATGTCCTCAAGTCGACTGACCGGATAGTAGCGAGCTTTCAATACCTACGCACAAAGACTATCAGGTTTGGTTAGGAGGCGCCACGCCTGGTGAGCAAGCAACGCTTGTTTGGAAATTTTGAAGTCAGGGAAACCCAAGCCGCTACCCTATTTTTGTTTCTGAATTTTTTTCCCCGCCATCCAGTGTGTTTTCTACTTCCCCTACTCCGACCCCCACCGAAAGTTGCGGATCATCCTATTAAGATCATCACACACGCCCTCGCAAAAAAAAAGATCATCACACACGGACATACGGAGTTTGAACACAACCATCATGTACGTGGGTATAGCTTGAGCCAGCTTTATCAAGAGATGATGCAGAATATCCGCTCGGCGTTCGCAAGTCAGGCAAGCTTACATTGAGATCTGAGTGTCGGTAAATGGAGGTAGGATAAAACTTTGGATCGGACAATCGGCTATAAACATTTCAAAATGGATAGTTTTTCAAATTGCACCAACAAACACCAACTCAAATAAGATCTAAATTCTTTTGCAAGGTACATTTGAACGATACTTGGCTGACTTCAACCTCCACCTTCACGAACTACCCACTGTTATCCTCTAGAAATCTTTGCAGCCCCTGCAACACATCCATCCAACACTGTATGTAACTGAAGAAACCATTCACTCTCATTCAGATCACCCAAATCTCGGCTAAGAGTGGTACTTCCACCTTTTTTCGGATTTATAGTTGGCTTCTCCATGAACCTCTCTCCGCCCTCCTGCCCTCTTCTTCCACTCTACTAAACTTGATGATACGTCCAGTTGGTTATCCAAAACGGGTTTAGTTTAAACCAACGGAAGAGGCTACTGCAGAATCGGGATTCTCCTCTTGCGTGTTTTCAGGCTTACTCCGGGACATGATGTCTCCTAGAAACACTAGCCAACCAACGGTGCATCTTAACCAAATAATTTTAATATTGTACTGTATAAGCAATTCATTCATAACATCATCAGTTACATTACATATCAGATTGTATTTCCTCTCAAAACAGAGGAGGTGAGAAGACATTTAATGTTAGAGCTGACTCTTGCCTCATTATCTCTCTTTTTGATTGATCGCTGTCAGGATTTCTCGTTGTTACTTAATGACTGATTTTCAGTTTGAATTCTATGTTTTACTATATGATTGCCATAAGACTTTGTTTAAGAATACATGTCTCAATTTGATAATCTAAATCAGAGTTATGTATTATTATTTTTTTGAACCAAAACATGTAGTAGGACCCTAACTGCAGTACCAAATAAAGAAGCCTGCATAAGCAACATTTCTTGCACTACATCCACCTTGTAACATTCAAATGCATCTGTAAATGCATGAAACTGTAGACAGAATGAACACTTTCTGATAAAATTGGTAAATAATAAGTATATTAGACAGGCCAGTACCTGTAACAAATATTCTTGGGAGTCATCTATCGCATTGGATATTAAAACCAGTACTATGCAAGTAAAAAGTGACTCCAATGTGTTTCCATGAGATCCTTATTTCTAAGTAATTTTGTCTGATAAATCCAAGAGAAGTCATTAATCACCAATACATATCCACCAGATGATCCCAGCGGAAAAAAACAGAGGTTTTCTTAGATTTACCTGCGTAACAGTACACATCAATTGGTCTGGGTTTACAAGACCAATGACATTTGCAGATAAAAAGATACAAGCTGGTATAACTGTTCAGCTGAAAAAATCATATTATCTACCCATGGAGTTTAACACAAAAAAGATATCAGTAACTTCATATTGGATGTTGGACCTGGGGAAAAGAAATCTGGCATATCCCTGCGATTTGAAAAACAACCTCATAAAAATCTAAAACAATTGTCAGTAGAACATGGTTGTAGCCAGAACATTCTACGAGAAGCAGGACTAAAAGTGTATTACAAGATAATTTGCACCAACAGTTGAACCATAGGCAGAATCAGTAATAACAGGAATTTGCAGCACGTTCCATCAATCAACGGATAACTAAACAGCCATCATAGAGCTCAAGTGGTATCAGAACTTCGGTGCAGTGATACAAATAAGGTTATCAAATTTTCCAATGATGAAGCACGAGGGAGCTACATGCACCAGGTTGCCCTTTTTTATGAAGCACGAGGGAGGATAGTTTGGCTACAGATAAGTGCTAGGAATAATAGGCTGCCACATTTCACATATACGGTGACAACTTAAGCGTAAACGTAAACATAAAACACACACACTAACTGAAGAGAGAGAACATAGACATAAAACAGACACTAACTGTAGCTCAATACACCAACCAGCGCAATGTTAGCCTCTGGTGGCTACTGCCTGATGAATGCCTGCATCAACAAGCATTGCAGGCACTATTTATTCCAAAACATCTATCCCCGAACTATTTATTCCAGGCAATTGCATCCAGAACCAGATTCCCATTGCAATCGAGAAAGGACACATAAAAACACGCTCATCAAAATTGATTACTCATCGAAATAGTTCATATACGATCACAGATCAGTCTGAACAAGCAGTGCCATATCACAGACCGGACTGAAGTATCAGACTGGGCATCGATGCGATGCGATGCAAATACACACAACGCACGCCACTACTCGTTCCTTCTCCTCTTTACCCTCCTCTGCTCCACCGCAGTAGCGCCCTCACGCTTCGCGTCCTTCGGATCGTCATTGCCGCCGGTGCCCGGCGCCGCGTAGAGAGGCAGCGCGATCGACTCGGGTGCCTTCAGGTGCAGCGCCCGCACGTTCCTCCACTTCCTGGGCACGCAGGCTGCGGCCGCCTCCACCGCGGCCACCACGTTCTCCACCAGCTCGGCGGGCGCCATCGCCGCGTGCCCCACCCGCACGGCGCGGCACGTGCCAGCCTCCACGCGCAGCTCCACGCGGCGCGCTGCCTCCCTCGCGGACTCGGCCCAAGCCGGGTCGGCGAGGTCGACGGGCACGACCCTGCCGCGGCCCTTGGCGCCCTTGCCGCTGCCGGGGATCTTGAGCCGGCTGTCGACGAGGACCAGGCCGCGGCGCGCGACGGCGGGGAGGGAGCGGAGCGCGGAGGAGGGGAGCGTCTCGATGTCGTCGGGGAGGTCGTCCGGGAGGCGGTCGGCGACGAGGAAGATGGAGGGGAATGGGGAGAGTGGGAGGCTGAGATGGTGCTCGAACCGGCGGACGGGGGCGGTCTTCAAGGTGACGAGGAGGTAGATGGGCTCCGGCGCCGGGGAGGGGTGGTGCTTGAGCCATCGGAGGAGCGCGCCCACCGCGCGGACCACGGCCTCGCGGCCGAGGCGGGGGTTGGGCGCGGGGGCGGAAGCCATCATCGTTGGCGGCGGCGGCGGGAGTTTGGGAATTTGGGATGTGACGAAGAGTTGGAGCTAGGGTTTTGTATTTGCTCGCGGGTTTGGGTTCGGTTGAACCGAAGTGGGTTCGCCAATGCTGGTTGAGTCGGACCAGGAAGTGCTGGCGGTTCGGCTCGGCCTCCGCAACGGAAGAGCTGGCGGTTCACCTCGGCTCGTACCTGATGAATGATGATTTACTATACTCCAAGCAAAATTTCTACCGACCAACTGGATCCTAGGGATGCAGATCAAGTAATGACATACTTCCTTCGCTCCAAAATAGATAACCCAACTTTATACTAAAATTAGTATAAAATTAGGTATCTATTTTGGAACGGAGGAAGTATTTTTTTAGGACTGTGCTAACGTCCAGTCGACGATCCTCTCGTGATCCACTCCTTCCATCCCGCGCGCGATCTCTCGTGATCCACTCCTCCCCCCTCCCGCACACGATCTAGGCGGGAGTCGAACTCACTATCTCTTGGTCCATCATCACTTGTCATATCCATCTGGTCTGGTTTTAAGTTGTGGTTACAAAGAAGATCGATAAATATTTATACTTGTACATACGCGACTAGAAAAACAAGCCGGTTTCCTTTCTTTCTTTTTTACTAATTTTTCTTCCCTTTTATACACAGTAATTCGTGCATCATATACCTGATAACTCACGCAATGCTGTAACATTTTGACCCTAGGTAAAAAAATGTTGTAACACACCCGATAGCTTATTTGTAAAAGAGTGTGGTAATTACGTCACGAACCTGATAACTCACTCACAAACACCGTGCTAACTATTGACCCAAAGAAAAAATGTTGTTCTAACACATCACGATAACTTATCTGTAAAAAAAGCATGGTAATTTATACGCTATAAATCAGATAACTCATGCACAAACACTTCGGTAATGTTTTTGACCACAGGAAATTCTTTTGTAACACACCCCAATAACTCTCTATAAAGAGCATGGTAATATGTACGTCATGAACCTGATAACTCACTAACAAACACTGCGGTAACTTTGGGCCCAGAGAAAAAAAGTTATTTTTTTGTGGGAAAAAAAGTTGTTGTAAAGAGCATGATAATTTATATATCATGAACCTGATAACTCACGCACAAACACCATGGTAATTCACATGGGATCCGAACATGTGTCAGATAGCAAGGACACGCCTAATGCCAAGACCAACAACCATTACACCAACCTACACTGTTGTTCAATACTTGAAAACGAAATCTTTTAAAACTCTTTCTCACCATTGTCAGATGACAAAAGGAAAGGTATTTTCCTCAAGTTTTTTCCACTGCATAAATGATGATGTACTATACGTGTGAATGTATAAAGAGACTCCTCTGTGACTTTTTATCAGGGTCAGGTACATAAGTTATCAGGTATGCTGTGTGTGACTTACCATGCTATTCACACAAAAGTTATCGAGAGGATGTTTTATCTACCCCCTGTTAGCTTATGTACAAATATCGATGGGATATTTCATCAACCCCTCCCCCCTGTTGCCAAAGTTATCAAGATAGGATGCATAAGGTTTTAGTTCTCTGATGTGTGAGTACCATGCTATTACACAAAAATTCGTC